>NW_005842237.1:525299-546870 GCF_000455745.1 Alligator sinensis
TCAAGTGAGCAAAATGCTGGCTTGCATCCATAGATGCTTCTCAAGCAAATCCCGGGACGTCATTCTCCCATTGTACTCGGCCTTGGTGAGGCCGCAGCTGTAGTACTGCGTCCAGTTTTGGGCTCCACAATTCAAAAAGGATGTGGAGAAGCTTGAGAGAGTGTAGAGGAGAGCCACGTGCATGATCAGAGGTCAGGAAAAAAGACCTTATGATGAGATGCTGAGAGCCATGGGTCTCTTCAGCCTGGAAAAATGTAGGCTCAGGGGTGATCTGGTAGCCACCTATAAGTTTATCAAGGGTGCTCATCAGGATCTGGGAGAACGTCTGTTTACCAGAGCGCCCCAAGGGATGACAAGATCGAATGGTCACAAACTCCGCTGCGGCCGATTCAGGCTGGACATAAGAAAGAACTTCTTCACTGTTCAAACCCCCAAGGTTTGGAATAGATTGCCAGCAGAGGTGGTTCAAGGACCCACTTTGAATACCTTCAAGACACATTTGGATGCTTATCTTGCTGGGATCCTATGATCCCTGCTGCCTTCCTGACCCTGGGGCAGGAGGCTGGACTCGATGATCCTCCAGGATCCTTCCAGCCCAAATGAGAAGGTTGGTTCCAGAGAGGATGTAACTGGACTGTTCTCAGTGGTAGCAGATGATAACAAGGAGCAATGATCTCAAGTTGCAGTAAAGGAAGTTTAGGTTAGATATAAGGAAAAACTTTCTCACCAGGAGGGTATTAAATTACTGGAACAGGCTACCAAGAGAGGGTGTGTAATGTCTATTCTTGGAGGTTTTTAAGATCTGGCTAGACAAAGCCTTGGCTGGGATGATATTGTTGGGGATGGTCCTGCTTTGAGCAGGGGGTTGGACTAGATGACCTCCTGAGGTCCTTTTCAACCCTAATTTTGTATGATTCTATGATGTAGAACTTCAATGCCTTCAGCTGGCTGCCATGGTCCATTCAGAAGTTGATGCCCTACTAGAATGCACCTCTTGTTCTGGTAGCACAACTGTTGTAGTAGAGCCATACAGCACTGTCAGAATGTGGCGTGTGCTTGCATTTTGGTGGTTGCATAATGATGGCAGCTACAGTAAAAACAACTTAATCTAGACAAAGTTCCTCCCAGAGCTCAAGCAAGATTAGTGGTTACTATTAATGCAGGGTTGCATTCAAAAGCCAATATATTATCCATTGGAATACAGGTGGATGAACTCATTGAACTTGCAAACTCTTAAAGCTGAGGATCAAAATATATAGGCTCTGCTGCAATATGCTATCCGTGAACAGCTTGGTCAGAGACCAGAGCAAATCAGTGAAACTGCACTGAAAATATATAAACAATATTCTTTATATTAAATGCTGCCATATTGATGCACTGTCTGAAGGTGTGTCAGTTTTGTAAAAGGCCTGACTTTGGTAAAATGGGATTGCTTGCAGCTGAGATAGTGACTTTAAATGATGCAATCCAAAGGTTTGTTGTTGCAAAGTCAATAGGAAGCCATTTAGACCCCAGAAAGTATGTATATTTTACACATTGATGGAATGGTACTTTGTGAAGCACTGCTTGTAATATAAGAATGCTATAAAAGTATTAATTGCTCAGTCTTGAGCAAGGGTACCCGAAAGCTCATCTAAGTCAATGTCAACCATGTAGTTGGTCCAATAAAAGATAGCGCCCACAAAAATCCGTGCTTCAGACAAGTAAACTGATTTTGATGTTTGCACGTTAAGGGCTAACCCATTATTAGGGATTAAAGGAAACTGAAAATGTTGGTGTAGACTGGTTGAATGTTGTGTCTGTGCAGCTTTTATCAGAAAGTAATATCCAGGGAGTGCTATTTTTACTTACCTACAACTACGTCTGCAATCTATTCCTGTGTATTAGCAACCTAAGTTAATCACCACAAATTGTAGCATGCTAAGAAACTGCCACATATGGTTTATTTTATATTGTCCCAGATTGTCAAGCAAGAAAGACAAGACACCACAAAGGTGGTTTAACTAGGTTGCAAATTGAGGAGTACCTCTGGGAATTATCTAGAATAACTCATCAAATTTAGGTCATTCTTTTTTTGGAATGTGTACCATCTGGTGCAATGCTCTGTCAGTCCCAAATCCCTCCATTCTACTTCATCCAAAAACCATTGCTAGGACCTCACAACATGCCTCTAATTTGGGCTAGGGTCATAAATTATACAAAACCTGCTATAAGCGATTGGAACCAGTTCAAATCCATAACATAACAGAAGTTTATTGCACATAAACTACTTTCAAAATGGTGGATTGAAGATAAAACTGGATAGTTGTAGTATCAGACAACTGATTTAGGTTAAATTGACTTATTTAACTTTCATGGCAGATCCCCTCCAGATTCAATTTAACTCATAGTCCCTCTGCAAGACCCCCCACCCCCCACCCCTTCGCATGGTGGGCAGGCTAGCCTTGGCCCAAGCCGTCTGCTCCAGCTGAGCAGGGAGTCATCCTGCACCCCGTCCCCCTCCATCTGACACCCCCCACCCCCGGTTCCAGCTTCTGGCCTGGGCCACTGCAGGCATGTGGCTGCATTTCCAGAATCAAAAATGAATGACTGTTCACTTGCTTATTTGTTCAATCTATGCTGCTTAGACTAACCTGCGAAGATTGAATTGATTCAGTCTTGGGTTTTTTGACTGTTTGTATGTAGGTCTGAAGGCTAAAGAAGAAGACATTGTCCTTTCGCTCTACTCAGCCTTTACAGATCCCACTCTCCACCCTTCTTAGGAGATGTTTTCTCCTAATCCACTTCTAATTCTTGTTTAGCAGAGAACTGGACCTCTCTGCTGAATATGTACCTGTACTGAGTGCATGCCAAGTTGTGAGAAAATTCATTTTACAACCTAATTCAGATCCCCAGACTGCTGGGCACTGTGCTTGAAACTATTCTGGAAGAGAGAGAGAGAAACCTTCACTCATCCCCAGGGAAGCAGAAACTATCCTACTACCGCTTATTCATTTTGTCAAAAGAATATTAAATACCAGGTGCAGAAATGCCATTGTAGGGAGAGGCCAGAATATGCAGGTCGTTCCCTAGAAGTATGTGTCTCACTGAGCTACCCTCCCTCTAATCTACTCTACTTCCTCTAGGCTAGGCAAATTTATCTTCCTGTCTTACCTGTCCATTGGACCAACTGCAAGAAGAGAACTGGTGGCTGCTGTAGGCAATACGTAGGCTTTCGCTTAATAGTTAGAGCACCTTTCTGGGAAACAAGGAGGTGCAATTTCAAGCCCTTGTTGATTGAAGCCTAGATTTTGCCCAGCCTGGACTGAATTGGACTAAAAGTTATGAGGGCTCCTCATCAATTTTATGTCAGTTAAATGGGTATTTAAATAATTCTAATATGCGAAAGGTGGAAATAACATCTAACAGCTATGTAAGTGCCAATTAGGCACATAAAAGTGAAACAGGAAAAGGTGCCTAATTTGGGGCTATGATTTCTGCTATGTCCTATTATGAGGCTGGGGTTGTGAGTTCTACTATGTCAAAGACTGAAGTCCTTAGAGGGTTTTTTTGTTTTGTTTTGTTTAGCTTTTTTCTCTCTTTTTTTTGTCAGAGCCATGGGAGAAATTACCTTTAAGCTCATTGTGTCACACAGTAAAGTCATATGAAAAAGCATGTAAATGATTTTAACATTTGTTATTTAAATAACATTGTTATGATTGTATTTTTATTAGAATATTTCAAAGGTTCACTGGCATTTTATGTAAAACAGAAAAATCCTTATATATACAACAGGAACTGTTACTTAAAGCAAGCAGTTCTTTGTGGAACCCAGCAATTTTTTTTCAGAGAGTGCTGGAAATTATGTTTTATCTTAATATAAGAGACTTCTAGGTTTTTTTTGTGGTGCAGAAATATTGCCCTTTTGATGCATCTAATTGTTCAGTGAGTATCTGACAGACTGCAGTTCTTTAATCTCTTTATGTAAGTCAGCACATAGCCATTTACACTGTATACATAAGAAGAAAATAGCAACAAGATTTTAGACGGCCTTTTTTCTAGGTGAGAAAAGTCTGACTTACTGTACAGACAAGGTGATAAAAAAGTTTCATCTTTAGTTTTCCTATTGATGTGTGTAAGGTATATTACTGATTTCAAAATCACCTTTTACCATGGAAAACAGATTTAGGTGAAGAAACTTTGGAAGGCTGAAGGAGAGCTGGTTTCCTCTGTACGGTTGCAGCAACTTTGGTTAAAGTCAAGTCACTAGACAGGTCAAGTCATTATAGAGACTTTGATAGGTTGAAGATTTCACAGTCTTCTTGGAAAACAAACAAAAAAAGATGAGTGTAGTAAGTCACTAATCACTGTATATGCAAAATTATTTAATTCCCATGCTTATGTAACCCACAAGTCAGCATATGATCCGCCCGGCTAACTTGTGGAGGGTATGAGTCCCACTGAGAGCTAAGCAACAAAATTGAAAGAGTTCCACCAAAGATATTGCCCCACCACAAATACCATTTTGCTGACTTGAATACCACCCAGGGAAAGTATAACTTTTGAGAATACCCTTACTAAACAGATGGTTAAAAGGTCTGGCTGGCACCTTGATATCGAGAGCTGCACCTGCAGCCGATCAAGAGGTCCCAGTTGTAGAATCCTTACTTATCTGTAACCCAGAATTAGTTAACTTAAGTGGAGAAACAGGATCAGTTAAAAGGAAATATGTCTGCATATAAACATTCCCTATCGATTCCCTATCTATTCTTAAAAATGTTGTGATTTAAAGAGATTTATTAGGAGGGAATTTTAGCATGCCTGTCAGTGAAATTCAAGTACAGTAGCCATGGAGTAGCCATGTAACAGAAAGCTTGAGAATGAGAAGCACTGCACAATATTCATTCAGTACACAGAACATTCAGAAAGTATAGTTTGATTTTTTTTAAGCATTTACTGGCATCATTTATTTTAGGTTTCCTCAGCAAAGCAATAAACATAACTAGTAAATGCATCAAATTAATCTTACTTTCCAAGAAAGCAAATGGCTTCTTTGTTTTTCCTATAATATTTCTGGTGTTGTTGCCGATGCTGCTGTTTTTCTCCTTTCTGCTTTTATATTCTTCTGCCTGTTTCAAGGAATAGCAGTTCATTTTTCTAAGTGAAGAAATAGGTTCTGAATCATCGTCATTCTAAACTATCTCCAGAACACACTTTTGAGGCAGCTGTCCAAAACATTCAGTGCTTTAGGCAATAATTTATAAACTACCATCAGTCTGGCATTTGAAATAATCACATTTTTGTTATTTTATCTTGCAAATTGTGCACTTCATAGGCATCATTCAGAGGAAAATACCTTGAATTTCAGATAAAACTAATCATTCTGTCATTCCCTGTTCAGACAGATGAAAATTCTCAGAAGGAACGATAACCTCTGTATATAAAAACGATTGCAACTTGTTTTGCATTGTCAGATAAAAAGCACCAACTACTGAAATGAAGAAATCTATATTAGGGCATCTCCAGAAAAGTCCATCACTTGATATTGACTAGTGATGAGCATACTGTGGTGACAGGGGTCAGCAAATAGATATACTTTTCCCTGTGCAATATACATTAAATATATATATATAGAGAGAGAGAGTATACTATACTATATACTATACTATAGTATGTATATTGCATACATTATATATTTTGCACAAGGAAAAGTATATCTATAGTGTGTATATGACTCCCTACAACACTGACACTGTTTAGGTGGGAGTCAAAATTTTATACTGTAGTGCTATGGTAAGCAGTATGGTATATATATATTATTGTATGTATTTAAATATGGTTAAAAAAGAGATCTTAACTAGACATTCCCTTGCTTTTTAAGGCCTTGTCTGAGCATTCAGCTCAAGCAGTATAATCTATTATTTACTGACATTTTCTTTTAGTTGGAATATATGGTATACGTATGTGTCACATATATACTTCAAAACTATCGAAATACACAAAGTGCACAGGCCTTGTAGTATAGTTTGTTGCACACAAATATTTTTATCCCCAAAATGCATTTTTCTTATCCTTTGTTCTTTTCTTTGCATTTGCCTTTATAAGAATATAAATGAAGATGATAAAATTTTATATATAAAACCTGGAATAAACTCAAAGGTTAATCCAGAAACTGTTAAGACTCGTTGAGAAAACAATTAGACATTGAAGCAGGCCCATCTGTCACGGAGATTATTGTATCAGGAGTTTAGAAAACTGTTTTTAAACTTGTTGAGTGCTAGCAATTTTTTCTATTCATGTTAGCTACAGTTCCTCAAACTAAAGCAATTTCCTACCTCTGTACCCAGAAGTGTTGTGTGGGTTTGTTTTATATCTTTGAAGAGCTTCTTGGCCCTACTCCATTTCCTGTTTGGTTAACATTTTCACAAATATGTTCCCTTTGATACTATTGTTCCTCCCACTGCTGTCATGCTAAGTCAGTACTTGGATAGAATACTGAGAAGAAATGCGTAGAAGCTACAGAAACTAGTGTTTTGGTTAGCTCAGTGGGCACCTTCCCAAAGTACAGGAACTGAAAAGCACCCCAATGTGCTGGAAAGAAATAAGATAATTTTTACAGGCAAAACATGCACAAAAATAGTAGTTTATTTTTTGAAAAATAAAACTTGTATAATGGAAGAGTTAATGACTGCAGTGAAGCTAAAGACACTGCAGGTGTGTGGCTTAATTAGGAAGTAGGTGGTCACAAACAGAGCACATAGGTTGTGACAGATAGAGGGAGCAAGTTCAGACCCCCAAAGACAAATAACAAAACTCTAAACTACTATTCTGTGACTCAAGCTTTGAAAAACTTTGCTTGCAGAAGATTTCAGCAGAACAGTATTTGATAATAATGCAAGCTTCCTACCTCACTATCATCACTAGGAATGGCAAATTCAAGGGAAATCTGCACATGCAAGAACTGGTATTTTCAAGTCAGTTGGTGGCATTCTTTACTTTAAATCAGTACAATATTAATGTATCAAGGGAGCTGTGGGTATCTGGAGATACAAAACCTCATTGTTCATTGCTTACTTCATTGTATAGACTTTTATGGTTCTGAACAGTGGGTGTGAAATGCTACAAAAGCAAGTGTGCCATTTCCCACCCACTTTGCACCGGATTCAATTTTTGCAAAAGGTGCAGTTTATGGAAAATGAGGACGTGTCTTTTTTTGGTAGTAGATAACATCACAGTTTTGAAAAGTTGTAAGAATGAAATGTCCTGGGTCATGCCTCTACAAATTAGGTTTGCTCGGCGAAATTCCAGTTTTATCTATTCCTTTCTATTTAAAATTTCTCCTATAGCTTCAAGTCAGTTTTGTGTGTATAATTTAACAGGGATTTTTCAGTGGAATAATTTCCTGATGGAAAATTTACTTTGCACAAAATCATTTTTTTGGAACAGAAGTGTTTGTGCTTTATGTGTTTTACGTTTCTTGGTTTAAAACCACTTTTGCCTTTTTTATTGGAATAGTATCCTCAAACCTGTAGCCCCTCCTCTTGTCAGATGACCATCTGGTAGATTGGTGGGGTTCTGCAGATTTCCAGGCTCCCCCAGCCTGTTAGATAGTTTGTCCAAGAGAGTGAATGCCAATGGCTCCCAAGTGCCTGATCTCTTGGTAGCCATTAGAACTCCAACTCCAAGTGACACGGTTCCCTGTGCTACCCAGACAGGCTGTTACCTGCTTGTCTGCCTGATCGCATGGCAACCCCTGGGAGCCTCAGATATGGGTTGAAAAAATCCAAATGAAAATACTATTCATTTTTTGTTCAAACAAGATTTAAAATCCCCATTTCATGGTGAATTTTGACATTTTAGTTTTTCATCCTGTGTCTGGAATCAAATTACCAGTTTATGACTGTCTAAAATAATTTGTATCTCCTCCTAAACAACTCTTGGCTAATATCTCTGAGAGCTGTTGAAGAGTTACAGATTTTCACCTTGACTTTGAAATTCACTACAGTGGAGTGTTATGTATGGATCATCCATACAATAAGTAACCAAAATTAGAAAGCAGAAAAGAAAAAAGGGCCAGAAACCATATGAAGTCCAGTAGGATTTCTTTTATAGGGAAGAACTCCAATACTATGTTGACCTATAGCAGCAGCAAAAAGATACTTATTTCTGAAAGACTCATTATTTTCTAGATACGTTTCTAAATAAATGTTACTTGCTATATGGTTGCCTACATTTCATATACTTGGGTTCATTTGTTCAATTATTATTTCTGCCTGATAGTTACATAAGATAACCAAATCTCATATGAAGCCCAGATCAGTAGACCAATCTAGCACTGCAACTATAGCTGGCTGCCAAGAGATATGTGGGACAAAAGGTTAGGCAGATTGCTCAGGAAAAGGAAATACAGAATTGACAAAAAAAAGAAGAAGAAATAGCTGCATCCATACTATCATGTTGCAACCTTTAATCTCAATGTTCAGTACTCTTAATGTTAAGTATTGTTAAATATAGGGTTCGTGTGAGTGCTTGAACCATTGTAGACCAGCTAATGCATGCTGGTCGGGCACTAACTGTAACTTTCCCTTAGGTTTTCAAAACAAAATTGTATTCCAAAGTCATCCTGCTGCCTCATCAAATATTAACTCTGATGACTCCCATCAACAATTCTCTCTTGCTTATCCTTTAAATGATAACTTTTATGCAGTGCATATGGATGAACACATGCTTCAGGGAAGTTGATGTCCCCTTGATGGAAGTTGTTATGGACATTTTAAGGTTGACAAGACTCTTTTAGAGAGGAAGATTTCTCCTTCCATTTGGGCTTTATTTATCACAACTCTGTCATCCCTCCTTTTCCTCTTCTCTTCATGCCCCTCTGAATATGTCATGATTTTTTACTTCCATCAATGTAACATGTCATTTGCATAACACAAACAAAAGTCTGGTTTGTCTCCCAGGGTGTTGTGGATCCTACTGTACTTCTAAACATTGTTTGTATTAGCTCTGGGGGACACTACAGCTTGCCTCTCTCTTCTCTCCTGCCCCACTGTTGAAAATAGTAAGTTCCTTGGAGCTAACCAACTGCTGTCACACTATACTGCCAAACAAGCAAAACTTACGTCTTCTCATTTGTTCAGTGTTGCAATACAATGGGAATACGCATGCAGTTGTCATTCTTCATGGAACGTATGAAGATTTTTCCCTTAACATTTCTAAGATGAAGTTTCTGAAAGTTTCATTGGTCTGTTCCTGAAGCAAGTTTAACTCACCAATAACTTTTAAATGTCTTCCAAGTATTTTAACTAGCACAGAATTAAGTATCTGATTAGAAACAGTGTCTTGCTTCCTTTAAACCATTAAATGGAAATGGACCAAATTGAATGTATTTTACATTCAAATAGCATTGCTTTTATTGCAAACACTTAATTCCACCAACAACTTGGCAGATTCCATGTCATATCTCAGAAATGTGAACCAAGAATTAAATTATTTGGGTTAAGCTTGAACATACTCAGTCTTATAGAAACAGTTCATAAATGAAGAACAAGTTTCTTCTTTTATCTAATGTTTTGCATTAGTCACAGCTATAACTATTGTAGAGTTGGCTACATGGGTTTATTGTTCAGGGCAAAAGTGAAACTGTGTAGTGAATTCATATATATCGCTTTTGTTTACTGAGTTATTTGAGTTTCCAGATGAATATCAGAGGTAAGATTCCCTCTGCAACTCACCTGAAAAAAGAAGAGAACAAGGATGTGTAACTTATAATAGCAGGATAATCACCATGGAACTGCTAGTCTCTGAATTAAAAAATAATTAAATTACCACTATGGCTGAAGCTGTTATTGGATCAAGTGCTTGTGCTTACTTTATTATGATTGAAGCTAGCCCTGTGGACATTTTAACCATATTATACAAATCCATATTTAGTTTTCTTAATTTCACCACATGGCATTCACCTGATGGCAGATGCAGTACTATATTAGGCTATAATTCTATCTCAATGGTTGACATGATGATGAAATATACTGCATCATGCATGTGCATTTTAAAATTAGAGCACAATAGCAGAATGTTATAAAAGAGACATTTTCCCTTTTTACATCACAGTAGCTCTGCCATCTTCATATTCTGCCTACAAAATGAGGCCTATAAACAAGGTAATTGTATTTCAATACAATATAGTTACAAATTGGATCCTTTAGGAACATCTTCTATCATATTTTCCCCTTGTTTAGTAATAAAAATGATCTCTTCAAGGAAAAGAGTTGGTGATATTAGTTTTAAAAAAACCCTACTGTGTAAATTGGTATTTAAGCATTTCTTGAAAAGAAGATTTTTTTATAAAGTGGCTGATTATAGCTTCTATATAACACAGTCTGTCTTATAAATGCTTCTTAATTTCTGGTTCATTGACCTGATACATCGAGTCATTTAGAATCTATTGTGTCTATCATGCAGTTACAAAGTCACATGACGCACTTGTTTCTGATCTTAGCTATACAGTAATTTAAGTCATGCATCCTTATGAGCTAGCTTCAGAGCACAGACACGCATACATAGTAATGGAATTATTAAGCAATGGACTCTTTCTTTCTGTGATCTGAATAGATCCCCTAAGCCTGTGTGATAAAGAATCTTTATTTTAAAAAATTGCTGAAAAAGTTACTATACCTATGCAAAAACTTATCTTTTAAATTTTGAGACCTCAGCTGCATCTATTAAAATTTTAGTATTGTTAAAATTCACTGGATTCAAATCACTCAAGTCTGACATTCTATTGAAACACAGGTAAAACACAGGAAATCACAGTTTAGATTTCTATATACTGCCCCATTGATGTGCAAGAGCCATGACCCACAGAATTACCTCTGATGAGATGCTATACTTCTTTTTCTGTCAACAATACCTTTAGCCTCTCTGTTGAAATAACCTTCATTCAAGGGTGCCAATTAATGTTAACTGCAGTGGTCGCTTATATATGTGTGTGCATTTGTGGTTTATAAGGGTCAGGTTATGACTTTAAGCCAAGGCCTGGATGAGAGTGAGGAAAGCTATGACTGCCTCTAGTCCAGGAGAATTCTGGCTAAGCAAGGGTTTACTACAGAGCCTACTCGAATCAGTGGAATTTTTCACCAATTGTTTGATCTAAGGCGGTGAGATTATATGTTTAAATTAGCTCTTGTTAAAGGCCCATAAAACTTGAACACTCATACATTCAAGCTCGTTACCAAATGCTAAGTGCCCTCTAGGCATTTTAAAGTTATGCCATTTCAGTTGAGGATTATCTTTGATCTGTGCTAGGCAGCTCAATTTAGCTTAACATTTAACTTCTAAATGTTCCATGGAGGTAAAATTACCAATTTCCAGTCCTTCAGTATCCCAGGAGGCACTGCTCCCAGGTGGACTAGCTGTCCTTCTGGAATCTGATGCCCCCATAAAGACAGGCTGGAGATGAGAGCAGTGCCTGATGAGTGAGGAAAGGAGGGAAGCGGGGAGTTGCTGGGCTTCATGGTGGGGCCAGCAGGCACATTCGGGTAAGCCAGAGCATTGGGAAGCATGGCAGGGAGCTATTTGGCTGCATGGGGGTCCAGCAGAATGCACACACACAGAGCCCTTGCCCCAGCGCGCGTGCGTGCACACACACACACACACACACACACACACACACATCAGTTTTGCCTTTGGCTGCTGTCACTATTGTACACCTGGTATACATGGACCACAGCAGCAGTGGAGAGGGCTGTCCTTGACTGTGCAGGGCTCTATGGAGCCTGGGAGCACGCAGAGAACCCCTCCTCCCTACTCCTTCCACTGCTGCTGCTTGGTGGCAATGACAGCCAAAGGCAAGTCTGAGACTAGTGTGTGTGTGCACGCGCATGCTGGGGTTGCAGAGGGGTGTGCACATATATGTGCTTGCACTGGGGCTAGAGGTAGGGGTGTTGCAGCTAGAGAGATGGTGAGCAGGACAGGTATGGAACAGACTTGTCATCTCATAGCCATGTCCCTACTCACCAGCCCTCTAGCAACAGGTCAGAACCGTGTACATTACAGAAGGTATAAATCCTGAATATGCAACTGGTCTAAGCATGTGCTAACTGTAATGATGACCTAGCATTCCTTAAAGGTTGTACATGGTGCCTGTAATGTGTAAACATCCTAATTCTAAGTGAAAATACCTTCTGTGGTACTGTGCAAAGGTATGACTTCTGAGAGCTCTCACAGTATGGTAAGCTTTTACATGTTGAACTAGGTCAGTGGTTCCCAACCTTTTTTAAAATGACCCGCTGCTGGGAGTGGAGTGCGGCGGTGCCCGCAACGGCGGCAGCCTGGGGGCGGTGGTGGGAGAGCTCTCGGCATGGGGCACAGCTTGTGTTTTGTGTGCAGCATGGCCAGCATTGCCCCTGCAACTCTCATTTGGGTTGTGACCATGGGAACCGCTGAGCTAGGTCCAGTGCAGAGAATATGTGGAGCCTTTGACTTATGGTCACTTCTGGAGGCTAAATGCCCCAACACAGGCTTTAATTTTATAAACACATGATTAGCCTATGGCAAGTGACTGCTTCAACAAGTGGCTTCTTTAAAGTCAAGCATGTGATTAACTGCGCATAGGCCAGGTGCCTTGGTGCATGCAATTTAGGCTAAAAATAGAGGGTTCTTTGGCCCAGATCCTTCAGGGTATTAGTTAAAGTAAGCTAAGTGCCAAATACTGTAAACAAACCAAGCCTTTTTTTTCTTGTCCCCAGACAAGTGGCACTTATGATGGATTAGCTAAAACAATTCCCCAACAGATTAATTTTCAGATATGCCAAATACTTAGAGGTCTTAGTGAGGGCAGTGGCATCTGGAAGGCCTTGCTAAGACTCTTACTGAGCAACCATTAAAATCTAATTCACATTCAAGCGCAATACAAATATTTTATCTACCTAAATTACTTGCATATGGAAGTGGCTGCGGATATTTATACATATGATCCAGGAGGCAGCAGGGGGTGGAAGGCTCGCTCTTGCTACTCTAATTAAAGTGCCCAGAGTGTCATGTGTTTCAGCATCCCCTTGCTGAAAAATGGCAGCAGGGGCGCTTTAAAAAGCTTGTTGAATGAGCTTTAGTTAAAGTGCCCCCACCACCATTTTTCAGCACAGGGATGCTGATACACATGATGCTGGAGTGTGCTGGACCATGGTAATTACCATGCTCCACCAGACTTGATTGAGTCTGCTCTGATGCTCTGTAATTACAGCATGTCAGAGCAGCCCCAATGCATGAATATAGGTGCCCTATGGCACTGGCCCATAGGACTCATGGATTAATAAAAAGCTCTTAAGTACTTGATAGGTGGAAGGGGTCTTCTTGTCCATCTAGTCCATCCCCCTGTTCTAGACTGGATCACATCTGAAATAAAAGGTTGCTTTGAAGAGAGAGTAGATTACTTTCACACCCCAGATGGGACTGGAATGCACAATGCAGCCCAGTACTTTATACATTAGGAAAGTGAGGCCAGATGAAGAACATAGCAATTGGCATTCCCGATTAAATCACAAGAAGCCTGATAAAAAGCTACTGAGCAGTAAAACATATGTTGACTCAAATGGACTTTGCATCAGGGTTTTGTGTAAAGGATGGTTCAGAACAAAAGAATACCCTGAAAGATTAGTGTGTAAACTGAGAAACTGTATTTTAGGACAGTTCTTTTATATATTCTCAAGCCATAGTATAGTACATAGAAGCATATAGTGCTCTACTCATCAGGCACATCTCAGTTTGTAGATTATCTTTCAGTTAGTTACATGTGCCTGGAAAAAAAGTTTCAGTGTGTAAGGTTTTCATTGTAGCATACATAAAACTTAAACAAAAAGAAAAAATGATTTGTAGTATATTTTTCAAGTGAAATTTGTTACACCTACTTTAATACTGTACGTGCCCAGTTTTAACCTGCAGCTTCTTTGTAAAGCTGCATTAAATAGCACAATATATAATGAAAGTGCTGACACAGTTTTAACTATAGCTTCATGAATGGAGATGCTATAAAACAAAGAGCAGAATGAGGCAGGCCCAGAAAGCAGGCTGCATAAAAAGAACAGGTGATGCTACTTTTTCCCCCTCGTAAAGAGGGAATGAAGAATTGAAGCAGCTGCATGTGTATTCAAAAACACAACCACAGACTCTCTGGGGTTTTCTCTTCTTATTGCTGACTGACTTTCCCAACTTCCCATAAAAAGGGACCTTGTAATATAAAAGGAAAAGTATGGTAGAAGAAAAAATTTTAAAGCTCATTCCACTTTATTCTTCTGTTACATACGGGCAGCAATTTTTCCTCCAAACCCTTCATGTCATTCCTCTATTTTAGTGCAATTCTTTTTGGGAATAGATTTTTGTTTTTTATTACTTATTTACTTAAATTTGGAAGAAAGAAAAAAAGTGAAAAAATATACAACAGGCAAATTCATTAAGAAGAAAATACTATTCCTTATTCTGTCTTTTTCTGGTTCATTACTAAGGTTGCCATGCCTAAGACAAAGTTGCATTTATCTCATATGAACTCTATCCTGCATTCTTGAAAATTAGGGTATGCTGGGTTTTCCATTTACACAGTGAAAGTGAGATCCAATAGAGCTATTTCCTCTTGATTACTGTGGATTCAGTTCAACAATGGGAAACTCAATACATGAGATAAACAATGTGGAATAGAATATACTTAAATAAGATGAGCAGAAGATGGCCCTGTTTCTTTGGTATTTATTCCACTGAGTTTGGTATGTGGTTCATACCACGGAGAATTCTGGCTTTACTTAAACAACCTAATGTGTCTGATGTCTCTGGGGATTACAAAGGTGCAGTGGAAATGTCTTTTTTAACTGATAGCCATGGAAAATAAACAGAATATTTTACCCCAGAATCTACAATCTGTTTTCACTCTTTTCATCTGAACAAAGCAATATGTTTCATTTGGTAAATCTGCTTCAGAATCATATTTTTTTTGGTCAGCCATAAGATTAGCATTGCTCATATAACTCATGTTAAGAACTATTTTCATATGAATAAATTTGTGACTAATCCTGCAAACTCCTATTCACATTCATAATCCCACTGTTAGTGTGAGTAAGTGTGTATATGAAGAGACATATAATTGCATGCTTCCTCCTTTAGAACTTAGTCATGAGATCATCTTATTTAACCTGAAAAGTTGCTTATACAGACCATCAGGATCAAGCCCATTGTTCTCTAAGAAGCAGATTACTTCTTAGCCTTGCAAATATTGAACTTTAAAGCTGGCTGGAAGATGACAACTCTATTTTGTGAAAACTTTCAAGGTTTGAAATTTATTTTCTTGTAGAATGCAAAGAAACCTTTCAGAGATTTTCTGTAAAACAGAATTGTGCTGACACATTTGTTTTCTACAAGTTAATCTTCTTTTTCTCTCTCTGTTTTTATTATCTGCAAAGTCCACCCTGGACTTGAAAAACTGTCTTGTCAAAATATTTATCTAGATCAATTGATTTTATCAAAAAGTTTCTGACCAGCTCTATTGAACTTTAAACATTTATGTAGTTCCCACATATATGTATGCTACTACTCATATGTTTAATGTTAAGAATGTGTGCTTACAGGGCTGGGACTGTTATATGTGCTCACTGACTTTATGACATATTCAATAGAAAAAGTTATTAATCCATGATTCTTTTTCCCTTCTTCTAATGGTGCCATTGCTTGGTGAGTGATAATCAGTCATAAGCATGTCAAGTGAACGCTACTGAATCATTCAAAGTCCTGTAATTCAGGAATTCAAAGACGAGGATAAATCCTTCCTAATTGCTCTTTGGCAAAGAGCTTTGGAAAATGGCAATTCACCAAGGGGGCAGCTGATTGAAGGCAGTTTGCTAGCTGCACAGATATCTCAAGATGCTCACTGCAACTAAAAGTGATTTAGTTTCAAGCACTTAAACTTTTCTTATTATATAAACTAATCCACTGAAGTCTCCTTATTTAAGACATGTTACAAAGATAGAGCTCCTATCAGAAAGAAGAACAATGAGCCATCCAGGCTAATTCAGCAAAAAGAATATTTAATAACAAACTGATTGTGATGACCCATTGATTTGATGAATGGTAGATACTGTATGGAGTAGAAAACTCTTAAAGCGCATCATAGACATAGTGACAGAGTTGAAAGCCCCTAGCAATCTGCTTTTAACTTGTCTGGAGTGGTTTATTAACATGATAGATCTCTATGCTGGTTGTTCTCTCCCTCCTTTTTTCATATAGTAACATCTAAAAGCCTAGCACCATTAACTATTAAATCATTTGATTCTGAATATTAGCAGACATCAAAGTGATACATGAATACCCATTTCTTTGATTCCTGAAAGAGTTGATAAGTTAATTCACATATTCACTTGCCTACTGCTTTCCAAATATTCCACTGATTTCTACCTGTTATTGCTAAGGCACCCATTAATGCAATGTGGGTGTCACAAGTGGAACACAAACATAGGTGGTAGTGGAGAATCAGAACTATAATTGGTCTTTACAGGTAATAATGTTAACTTTTATTATAAGGAATCCAAATTTTTAATTTTTATAATCTTTGCTATAATTATCTGAAAAGGTTTGCTTATCTATTTTTTCAAAAGAAAAAAACAGTTGCTGAGTCATGAATGATAAGCACAACACCAGAAATGTTTCATTTCACAAAAGCTTATAAAATGTAT
Organism: Alligator sinensis; assembly: GCF_000455745.1. NCBI lineage: Eukaryota > Metazoa > Chordata > Crocodylia > Alligatoridae > Alligator > Alligator sinensis. The sequence continues at coordinate 541,991 of NW_005842237.1, forward strand.
TTACTCTGGGAAAAACACCCACCAGAAATTTGAAGAGAGTCACAAGTTTTTAACAAAGAAGTTCACCTGTCTCAGGGAATACGCGCACACACCACGCCCACTCACACACGCACATACCAACATGCTTATACTTTACACTGCATTCCTCTGATGCCATGATTATTTCTTTTATTTATATACCCCACCTTTACTGCACAGTCTAAACAAACAATAGACAACACTGTCAGGACTTAAAATTCTTTTCCTTAAAACTGCAACGAAACAAGTCTCAACATTTGCAAAACATTCCTTTATTTTTAGAAATAAATTATTTTGTATAAAAATTTGCATGCGTCAACCATTGCATTTATTTTAGCACAACCCAGGGATTCAATTCAGTCAGCCATCACAAGAAACAAACTCATCTTGTTGTACGAGTTGAACAATGTGGGACAGGAATGGAAATTCTCACAATCACAAAAAAGTACTTACAATTATAACATCAGACATGGTTTATTTCAACAGCATTTTTTCACAAGCTAACATTTGTTTTCCTTTTGTGATTTACTTCCTTTTGTGAGTGAACAGTTCAGAAGTTTGATACTCGGTCTGTATTTTATAAAATTAGGCTTTTTCCTCCCCTGCCCTTTCTGATTTTAGCTCTTAGTTAATCCTTATCCTTTAAAAGACTGACTATTGATTCAGCTGTGGTCTACAGATATTTTCAAGACTGAGTTTTTGGTGATGGTAAAGTCATTGTTTTTAAGTTCACATACTGCAGGTCTTCGTTTGTGTTTCTTGTCCCTGTTCAGTTTGTATGATTGCTGTAGCTCACATAAGTCGTCTTGTTAGAGGAAGCTGCAAAGCAAAACACCAAAGTTATGGTTCAGGTTTGAAAAACAAGGAAAAAATGTACATATCACTTTAACTGTAGTATTCAAGCATACCAGGAACCCCAACACAGCCCCTGTTCAGGACAGTGTTACATTATGTTCTTAGGTTTGGGCACATACAGGGCATGTCTACACAAGAAGCTACAGTACAGTGCTCACGGTGCATTTCTTTAGTATTTGTATAATCAAGTATTAAATAAATGTGCAGCAACTGGAGCTACTGTGCAGTAGTGCTGGTGAAAGCCTTTTACGTGATACAACTGTACAGTAGCCTAATAATACTGTATAGTAGCATATTAGCACAGTATTATTGCTACTGCACAGTATTATTCAGCTACTGTGCAGTCAACATCTCATGTAGATGAGATGGTGTTTCTGGTGTTTAAATATTGTGCTATACAATAACATTGAATTAAGGTGAAACTCTGTGTTTTGATTACACTTTGTATCTCTGTGGGTAGGACACAAAAGAGTGGAAGAAGAAAGGGTCTGATAAAGGCCTACTCCCAAAGGTGTTTCTGCATTTTATATTTAATAGTCATTGGAAGAGAGACAGCATTGGGATAGGTTCTGCCCCATGAAAGGGCAGAGGCAGAAGCTACAGCCCCTTCATTCCAAAACAGTCACCATTTCACCAAATTATGTTCCCTGTGGCTTGCTTTCCTTCTGGCAACACATTTCTTCCATTCTTGGCTGCCCAATGCTCCAGCTTGAAAAGGAAGGTGAAAGGGTACTTGGGCAATGCCTACTCCATGGCTTTGTGGTTAGAGGAGTTTGCTGGAAAGTGGGAAATGCAGGTGTCTCTTGGGGGAAGGAGGGTGGAACATAGGTCTCCCACTAGACTATTGAGTTAAATGACGGGAGAAATCCTCATTCTCCCAGTCAGAAGTAATATTTTTTCTGTGGACCCATCTGTAAGGACTTACGTGCCATTAGCTACAAAACCCAGGCAGAACAGGATTGCCACAGAGCATATGTGGCCTTTCTGAGGTCTCATAAAGACAAGAGAAGCCGCCAATGTAAAAACAGAATCTAAAATCTGTGCAAGTGCCAATAATTTACATCTGGACACAAGTATAACACTCGGATGCCTTTATGCCAAATTGGATTTGGTCCTTGGGTTCTAGATCCTATTCAGTTCCTAAGACTGCTCTGGCTATTTGAACCTACATCAGCCATTTCCCATGAAAAAGCTTTATGTACCAGATTATGGGGCTAGCTCTACCCCTCCCAATGAAACTGCCTATTTGATAGTCAGGAATGAAGACTCATGGGATAGGTCAGAAGGAGAACAAGCAAGAGGGCATTCTACTCTGTGGTCTAGGAACCTGAGTATTCACCTGGAACGGCGTGGAACAGGAATGGGCAAAATGTCAAATCTGGCCCACAGGGCTGTGACAGCATGGGTCTGTAGAACTAGGGCTCTGCTCCAGCCCCAGCCTCAGCCCTGGCCCTGTGCTGTCATGGCCTCATGATCCTGGGATTGCCATGGAGATCATCCGGGAGCTACGCAAGCAGGGTGTGTGGCTGGGAAGAGAGGGCCAGGGCCAGGATCTTGGGGCAGTGATGACATGGGGCTGGGGCAGAGCCATGATCTCCTCCCTGCACACCTCTGCCTGCAGAACCTGTGCTCATCGCAGGGGCATGTGGGCAGCGTATTGCAGCCTTGCCCCAGCCTTAGCCGTGGCTCCATGTTGTCACTATCCCAAGATCCTGGGATTTCCCAGGCCCTGCCCACTATCTTCCTTCCAGCTGAATGCCCTGTTCATCTGCACAGGTCCCATCCCCTGGAAGATGGGCTAGGGTGCCCAAGCATCAGGGCTGGGTCCAGTGGGAGCTACCAGAAGGATCTGCCACTGCAGAGGCTGTAGGAAAATTGAGTCTGCTGTGGGCTGGATTTTGCCTACCCCTGACTTAGAAGGGAAAGACTTCCTTTTTTCCTTGGAAGAACCCACAACTGGGTTTTTGCTCCTGTTCTAAATGCTCTTTATGTATTTATTATTTCATACACAATACATAAATGGCATGGGGCATGAGAATAGCAGAGCCCAGGGCTTCATTCCTTCAAAAGGTCATGTCTAACTCACAAGTCATGGAGTCAGGTTCCATCTTGCATGGTCTTCTGTCCCCATGGTGGCTGCATGCCTTTCTACCCAGTGGGAAAGCTTCACAGGGAGATGCCCTCTGTCTTGTTTAGGTTGGAGACTTTCTCGGGAAGTGGGAAATGTGTATTCAAACTCTTTCATATAAATGTAGTCCTTAAGCTTAGATCTCCCACTTCCTTCTCCTCCCTTCACACTACTACGATGCTATTGGACAAAAGATGGATGGATAGTCCTCTTTTCTGTGCTGTGTTTTACTGTATCCTGAAGTAAAATTTTCTATCAACTAGGCATATTAGTTCAGGTAGGCATCTCCCATTTAGTCTGACTCCTGACATAAGGCCGCCATTGTGGGAATAGGAGAACAATGCATCTCGCTGGATGGAATAGTATTGATACACATTTTTGTGGTAAATTGTAACAAGAAGCCCCTTCTTGCCTGAACCCCCCATTTTGTGCATTTCTTTTTCCTTCTGAGTATTGGCAGAGACCTAGCACACTCATTGCATGGGTGTGGCAAGGCTCAGAGCAGGCCAGAAAACTGAAGTGGCTTTCTGTTGGAAAAACCTACAAACTACATGTATATGTAGCTCGATTGAGCTAAGTGTCACTAAAGAAAACAAAAGAATTAAATATCAACTTCAAAAATGGTAAATATATCCTGGTGCTAACCTGTCCCCACTTACTGTCCCCAGTAGCCTTTGAGCCTCACTAGCTCACATTGCATTTTTATATATTTCTCACAATGCATTTTTATATTTCATCTGTCTCATCTTTACCAGGTCATTTTGTATTTTATATTTTATACTTTTAAACCCTTAAAGAATGTAGTCCCTGTAGAATGAAGTTACACCCTGGACCATTGTTAAAAATTGCATTGAAATTGTAATTGTACAGTGATAAAATCTACTATATTGGGCTGGTCCCCTGCGTGAATGCAAGTATGAATTACAAATCAAGAACTTCTGGCTGTTAATTGACAATAGCCTAGCCAGAGGAACTTACCATTACAAAACTCTACTCTACAAACTATTTTACGCTAATCAAGCCAAGGAACTGATTACTGGAACTGTGCACCCACCTTATTGACTATTCCTGTAACCCATGACAATATAGCCATTGAGTCAATCAAGTCAAGGGTGGACTCCCAAAACTACACCATGGGGCGGAACCCCAGTGACTGTGACTGATAGTTGTCATGCACTACTCAAGACCCATGTGGGACAGCCAAGATGATGCTGGGGGATCACACACGTCTGCCAGAAAGGGATAAAAGGCAGTGAAGTGTGACCCTCAGCGGCACCCCCCTCATCCAGCACCCAATCTACCGATACAGAAGGACAAGCAGGTGACCCCCTTCTGGAGAAGACATCATCCTGGAGGAAGCTGACCATTGACAGCAGACTCCAGGACCCCAGGTAGGTATAAACCAACATCGGTGCTACACTACTATTGCAGCAATTCTGTGTGTGTGAGTGTGTGTTAAGGCAGCCAGTACCCCTCATAAGTCAAAGTTTGTATTTATGATTTTATTGGTAACTTCACATCCCGTACAATAAATTAGAATTCATTATAATCCTGTGAGTCGGTCCTTTGTAGCCAACAAAATGGCTGCTAAGTCTTAGACATCTTTTAGGTAAAATAGGATAAAGCTACCATATATATTTACTCCTAGACAATAGCAGGGAACTTTAATGGGTTTGATAATGTAGGGTGTGTGTAATACACTGTGAGTGGACTGTAGTTTTATTTGGATGATTTAATCTGTATCTTATCTTCAAATTTTGTGTGTAAATCACTTTCTTATTTCCATTGACTAGAGCTAGCTGGGCAGCTACTAGTGAAAAATCCATTTGGGAGGAAGGCAGGGGAGTAAAGAGCCACCACGACTCCTGGCACTTGAAGG
>NW_005842237.1:546919-565520 GCF_000455745.1 Alligator sinensis
AGAGCCCAAAGGTGGCCCTTGTAGCCCTTAAACTTGGCAATGCTGATGAGCAGATCATGTAGCCAATATGCTCTGGAGATGTTCTGATGCACAGCATTGATCTTCCAAGAAACATTTGCCAGAATGCTAACTAGGAAGACCAGCTGCCTATGATTCCTGGAAGTCACCAATGCCCACCATTTCTGAGCACAGTAATGAAGAACTACACCCTTAACAACAATAAGAGATTATAGCTGTGTCATTCTAAATTGCGTGGCTAATATCCATATGACTGGGGTCAGGTCTGACCCCAGAGGATGTTCAGAGGAGATTTACCTCTAGGACAAAGCAGTGTTCCTCATCTACTTAAGGTCACCACCGCAGGAGTAAAGCTGAAATAACAGGAATCTAGAAACAGAAAAATAATAGCTTTTTTTCTTCACACCCTACCCAGCTCATTACATTATGTACGAATCTGTATTATCATAAGATCAATACATATACATAAATAATGGAATATCCTACGTCAAGGTCAGGTTAGTGTTTGGCTTGCTGGGGAAAATGATTCTGAAGTTGCAGCTGTGGAAGATAAAAATGATTCTGCCCATTGAAATGTAAATTTGATTCAACTTTTTTCAATTGGACATTGGAGTGTATAATTGTCAGAGCATACAGAGGAAATAAATCACCAAATAGCTTACCTCACACATACAGGTGGCTCCAGCTTTGGTTTCTGGGGAGCCCTATTTCATGAAAGAATTACCAGGAACAGATGCTAGGTAAATCCTTTACAGTACTCTGACTAGGGCATAGAACCCCCTTCCTGACAGAATTGTTCTGATTTTGAGGTATTAGGCATTTTTAGGCAAGTATAACCAAGCTGATATTTTTCAGCTCTTTCACACAGGATATAACATTCCCACTTGAGCACTCTCATGCTCTCTCAGATGGAAATTTGGGGAAAATCCCACTTTTTCCCTGTACTTTCTTTTCTGGGAATATATCAAGATTTCTGAAATGGGACTAATTTCTTTAGAACATAAAGGGTTTTGTGTTTAGTAAAAATGACTGTATGAAATTGCATAATCATTAATCAAATGTTGAGGGTTGTTTCTGGGGGTTGGCTGAGAAGAACAAATGTTGAATTTTCCCTTGTGATTAAACTGTTTGACAAGGTTTAATTTTGATTTCCTCTGTAGGGGGGTGGGGTAGGGGGGGGAGGCATGACCCTGTTCTTGGGATCTCTTGAGTGTACATTAACAACTTTTACTGTAGCAGAAATTGGCCATCATGCTCCCCCGCCCCTCCGGCTTTAACCTATTGCAGGTTAGGTACTGTTTTGCATCAGGGTTGATTGTGTAGTTTTGCTAAGGGGCCAGACTAGTGATTTTCAACCTTCTTTCATTTGTGGACTCCTAAAAATATTTTAATGGAGATGCACACCCTCTTTAATTGTAAGTGTGAGTATTCACATACTTTTCATTGATCATACTCATCTTTCACAGACCCCTTAGACGTAGTCTGTGAACCCTCAGGGGTCTGTGGACCACAGATTGAAAACCACTGGGTTAGACAATGGATTAAGATAGCATGGTTTGGATAGGGATGATCCTACCTCAGGAAGGGGGTTGGACTAGATGACCTATGGAGGTCCATTCCAGCCCTACTTCTCTATGATTCTATGAATGCTGGAGGCGTTGAGAGACAGGAAGTAAAAACGAATATACATGTATATTCCTTACTATTTTATTTTGAAAATGGAATCAGACTTGTTGCACAGTATTACCATAAAGGGGAGTCTATATCTGTTTGCTAGCTGCTCTCATCTCACCCCCATACTGTGCAAGTCATTCTCTACCAGCCTATTCAACCTGGCGCTCTTTATTTGATAAATATCATACGTTTCTTTATGATTTGCTGTAATGAGCTGGCAGCTCATGTTTGGGGATTTGAGAGCCTCAACATCTGGTATTTTGGTCTTTAAGACTGTAAGTATTTTTTAGTGGTAATATGAACCATACTTGGCAAGCACAAATGACCTGAAAATGTAACAAACTCTGCTCATCATATTTTCTCATCGGAGTTTTCTAGGCCCATTTACTACGCTACTCCCAGGAAAAGACTAAAGATGTTTCTGATGTACAAAATGTCTTATATAAGTTTCCTTTGAACTCAAAAGAAATTTAAGACAGAACAACATTTAGGTCAATCTGACATTTGTTTTCCTGTGTAGGAGAAAAAATCCCCATATCCCATATGAAAACTCATAATCAAAATTAATGAGGAGCAAAAGCTGTTGGCTGTCATCATTGTTAATGATGGATATATATATTTAAAAGAGATGGCATAGTTACATCTTCTGTAGTTTCACACAGATTTCTGGTTCTAGATTATCTTTTCTTTTCTTTGACATTGGTAAATGCATACCTCATTCCCCACAAGAGGTGCCTGTATTTCATAGAAAGGAAACATGGAAAGGGCAAGGGCTGTGGAGAGGATGGATTAAAGCTAGCATGGAGCTTGGGAACTTCTTGGACTGTCCTACCCTTGCTTTTCCATGGACCTACTGAGGGGAAATTAGAGAGGAGATTATCCAGTGATTCTTCAGAGGGTCATCACCTCCTTCCTTATGAAAACAAAGATGTTTAATAGGACCTCCCTAATAACCAATTTTATCTTGGTTACTTTATCAGCCCCCTCCCACCATTTTCTTTCTCCTCCCCCCCCAGCTAGATCTGGAGTGTCTCCTAACCCCCTCCTCCCAGAGCCTTAACTTGCTACCTTCTGATGACCCTGTGTTGGAGATGTATGGAAAAAGGGATACAAACTGATTTGCCTCATCAGGGTCTCAGGAATCAATACGGGATCTACCAATACCAGCAGGGTGAAGGCACTTGCAAACTAACCTGATAGAAATGAGGTCCTGATCAGTCTTCTAAAGCTAGCAGAACCTGGGATTTTGGATGTCAAAATAAACCTCATGAAACTAAGATGAAAGAGACAGAAGTCTTTCTTATAGTTCATGGACTAGCAGGGGAAATGAGAGGGAGGGCAGTTCTCATCACTCTCTAGGGATGCCTACATGGGACCTGATGAGTGATGACCCACAGCAGGGAACTGTAGAAACAAAGAAAGAATTCATTATCTCCCATACTCCCTGAAACAGCAACTGAGAAGCAGCTCAACCCCAAGCTTCTTGACAGCCACATTTCCTTCTCTCTCTGTAGGCCTTAGAAAGATGCTTCCAGACATTTGATATTAGGAATGTGATATGAAATTAACTACACTCTTATGTACCTTCTAAGTACCAGGGACATACATTCCTATGGAGTGGGACTTCTGCCAGCAAACTATGAGGGGGGATTCCTTACCCTGCCTTTTACGGGATAATGTCAAAACAAGCAAACAGAAAACAACCCTTTATATAAATCCAAACAAAAATGTTCAGGATGCTATCTCTTCAGTGGAGCATTAGAACTAAATAAATGAATAAACCTCCAAAGATACAAACCAGGGAAATACACAGTTAATATTATGCTTCTTAGGCCTATCTGAAATTTGCCCCCAAATCTATACCTAGATAAAAATCAGGAAGTCTCTTAACCATGTTTGTTTTTATTAAAAGCACCAGGAACTTGAATCCTTTCATCTTAACTGCATAATGATCATCCTGCATTAGGCCTTTGTTATGGTTATACACAGTAAACATAAAAGACTTTTCCAAATTCTTGACTATTACCACATGGATGGCAATTAGTCCCCGGTCCTCAATGTAGGCTGAATCCTAGAAAGCACTGATGTATGTATTACCCCCAGGCAGTGCTCAGTACCTGTCAGGATTGGATCTGTAATTCCAGGTTCTTTCAGAAATATATTACAATGTGGAAAATATATTGCAGCATGAGAAATATAGTGCAATATATACTGCAGTGCCTAGATCATTTTAGAACACTTAAAAAATCACTTTACTATCAAAAAAGCAACACATCAGGACTCTGATTTTTCACGCTGTCTGTATGTGAATCAAGACCTGCATTTATGTGGAATCCCACAGGTTTTTGGTTACCTCCACAAGAAGTAGCACGCAGGATTAGTGCCTTAAATGTGAAACAAATTAATAGATACATTGTTCTCTGATGTGCATTTTCGCCTGTATGCAAACAAAGAGCAGTTGTAGGCCAGGTTTTGAATTCCTTAATTCTTGTGAAAGGTAAAAAAAAATACTCAAACCATTGAATCATGAAATCTTAATTACAATTTCACAAAGGATTTTGTTGGGGAATATATATGCATATATATTTATATGGATTGCTTTAGCATCCTAGTGTATAGTATATAGAAATGAATGAAAAATCATAGTCATAGAAAATTAGGGTTGGAAGGGACCTCAGGAGGTCATCTAGATCAACCCCCTGATCAAAGCAGGACAGTCCTCAACAAGATCATCCCAGCCAAAGCTTTGCCTAGCCTGGTCTTAAAAATCTCCAAGGATGTCTTCCACAACCTCTCTGGGTCACCTGTTTCTAACCTCCTAGTAAGAAAGCTTTACCTAATATCTAACCTAAACTTCCCTTGCTGCAATTTGAGACCATTGCTCCTTGTTTTGTCATCTGCCACCAGTGAGACACATAACTCCCAGGTTGTGTAACCCCCAGATCCTTTCCTCCAGACTATCTAGTTCCCACCTCCACACTTCAGGTAGCTGAAGGCTTATTAACCCCCTCTCAGTTTTATCTTTTCCAGACTAAATAAGCCCAATTTCCTCAGCCTCTTCTCAGATGCCATGTGCCCCAGCCCCCTAGTCATTTTTGTTGCCCTCCACTGGGCTTTCTCCAATTTGTCCACATCCTTTCTGTAGTGGGGGGCCCAAAACTGGACACAGTACTCCAGATTTGGCCTCACCAGTACCGAATAGAGGGGAATAATCACCTCCCTTGATCTGCTGGCAATGTTCCTACTGATTCAGCCTAGTATGCCATTAGCCTTCTTCACAACAAGGGCACACTGTTGGCTCATATTCAGCTTATTGTCCACTGTAACCTCCAGGTCCTTTTCTGCAGAGTTGCTGCATAGCCGGTAGGTCCCCAGCCTGTACCCATGCGTGGGATCTTCGGCCTTAAGTGCAGGACATTACACTTGTCCTTATTTAACCTCATGAGATTTCTTTTGGTCCAATCCTCCAATTTCTCTAGGTCTCACAGGCATGTTATATGCACACTTTAATATGCATTAGCCTTTTTAATGCACATTGAAGTATCAATTAAAAACATGCTATTTAGCTAATACTCATTAAAACAGGCTAATGTGCATTAAGCGTCACTTAAATACTGTGTCCTTTAGTTAATGCACATTAAGACAGGCTAATGTGCATTTTCCTAGTACATCATAAGGGAGGGCAAACACTCCAGCACCGAGCACTTTGAAAAGCACCCAGTGCTGCACTGCTTGCAGTTGTATAAGTGGTGCACTCCATCCCATCTTGCAGGTCACTGAAGAAGATATTGAACATAACTAGCCCCAGGAGCAACCCCTGGAGCACTTCACTTGATACTGGTGGCCATCTACACACAGCCAAGGGCACTACATTTTGAGCCCAACAATCCAGCCACTTTTATATCCACTTTACAGTCTGTTCATCCATCCCATACTTCCTTAGCTTGCCCACAAGAATGCTGTGGGAGACAGCATCAAAAGCCTTGTTAAAGCCAAGCTAAATCATGTCCACTGCTCTTCCCACATACACAGAGCCAGTCATCTCATAATAGAAGGCAATCAGGCTGGTCAGGCATGACTTGCCTTTGGTGAATCCATGCCGACTGTTCCTAATCACCTTCTTCTTTTCTGAGTGATTAGAAATGGATTCCTTGAGAACCTATTCCATGATTTTTCTAGTGATCGAAGTGAGGCTGATTGGTCTGTAGTTCCCCCGATCCTCCTTCTTCCCTTTCTTAAAGATGGGCACTATGTTTGCCCTTTTCCAGTTATCCAGGACATCTTCCAACTGACATGATATTTCAAGGATAATGGCCAATGACTCTGCAATCATATTGGCCAATCCCTCAGCACCCTAGGGTAAAACATGTCCAGCCCCATAGACTTGTACATGTCTAGCTTTTCTAAATAATCTATAACCTATGCTTTTACCACTGTTGGTTCCTCACCTCCTCCCCAAACTGTGCTGCCAGGTGCAGTATTCCATGAGTTGACCTGGCCTGTGAAAATTGAGGTGAAATAGGCATTGAGTACTTCAGCCTTTTCCACATCATCTCTCACTTTGTTGCCTCCCCCATTCAGTAAGGAACCCACACTTTCCTTGATTTTCCTCTTCTTGCTGAAATAACTTGTAGAAACCCTTCTTGTTACCCTTCACACTCCTTGCTAGCTGCAATGCCAATTGAATTTTGGCCTTCCAGATTTCTTTCCTGCATTCCCAAGCAATATTTTATACATCTCCCTAGTTGTTTGTCCAAGTTTCCACTTCTTATAAGCTTTCTTTTTGTAGTTTAGTTCATTGGTGATTTCCCCTGCTAAGCCAAGCTGGTCTTCTGCCATATTTACTAGTCTTCCTGCACATCAGGATGGTCTGTTCCTGCACCCGCAGTATGGTTTCTTTAAAGAACAACTAGCTCCTGTGGACTCCTTTCAGACTGGCCTCCCATGAAATCCTGGCCATCAGTTCCCTGAGCAAGTCAAAGTCTGCTTTTCAGAAGTCCACACTTCTTAATCTGCTCCTCTCCTTCCTTGCTTTCCTCAGGAACCTGAACTCAGTCACTTCCGGGTCATTACTGCCCAAGTTACCATCCACTTCTACATTCACCACCATTTTTTCCAGTTTGTGAGCTCAGATCAAGAAGAGCATGGCCCCTAATTTTCACAGAATAGAAAATTAGGATTGGAATAGACCTCAGGAGGTCATCTAGTCCAACCCCCTACTCAAAGCAGGACCATCCCCAACTATATCTTCTCAGCAAAGGCCTATTTTAATGCACATTAAATAGGATCTAGCCAGATCTTGAAAACCTCCAAGGATACAGATTCAAAAACCTCTCTGGGTAATGTGTTCCAGTGTTTTACTACTCTCCAAGTGCAAAAGTTTTTCCTAATATCTAACCTTAATTTCCCTTACTGCAACTTGAGACCATTGCTCCTTGTTCTGTATCTGCCACCACTGAGAACAGTCTAATTCCATCCTATTTGGAACCATCCTTCAGGTAGCTGAAGGCTGCTATTAAATCCACTCTCATCTTCTCTTCTGTAGCTAAGTAGGCCCAGTTCCCTCAGTCTTTCCTCCTAAGTCATATGTCACAGCCCCCTAAGCATTTTTGTTGTCATCTGAAAACTAGCTGAGGGTTCCCTCTATGCCATTTTCCAGGTCATTGATGAAGACATTGAACAAAATAGACCCCAGGGCCAACCTCTTGGGCACTCCACTTGATAGCAACTGCCAAGTAGACATTAAGCCATTGATTAACACCCATTGAGCACAATAATCCGGCCAGCTTTCTGGTTTTCAAAAACCTTACAGTCCATTCATCCACCCCATACTTCCTCTGCTTGTTTCAAAGAATGCTGGGAGACAGTATTAAAAGCCTTGCTAAAGTCAATATTTACCACATCTACTCATCTGCCCACATCCACAGAGCCAATAATCTCATCATAGAAGATGATCTGGTTGGTCAGGCATGACTTGCCCTTGGTGAATCCTTGCTGATTCAGCAATCTATGCTGATAGTTGGAGTTGGCCTCTTCAACACTTGCAGCAGGAATTTTTCCCCAACCTACTCCAAAAACTTCTTGGATTGCCTGTGCACTGCTATATTGTCCTCCAAGCAGATGTCAGGATTATTGAAGTCCCCTATGAAAACCAGGGCCTGTGATCTGGAAACTTTCACTAGCTGTTTGAAGAAATCCTCATCTACCTCATTTTCCTAGTCTGGTGGTCAGTATCTAGCGCCTCATTTAAATCACAGGCCCAGCTTTTGGTGCAGTAGCTTCTTTAATCTTAGAGTTCTCCCCGTGCATGCTTCTCCCTCCCCCACACCATGATTGGCAGAGCATCCCATCAGCTCCACTGATGGTCAGGAGGCAAAAACTGTGGTTTTAATATGTCATGGTTTTGGCCTCCTACTGTTTGCTGCTGATGGGAGGCAAAAACTGTGGGATATTTAATACTATGATTTTCATCTCCTGGCCATCAGGAGCAAGCGGCTAGACTGATGGGTCCCTCCACTGACCAGTGGTGGGATGGCATGCAGAGAACTCCAAGATTAAAGGAGCCACTGTGCCATGAGCTGGGCCTGTGATTTAAACCAGGCCCTCTCTATAGCAGACTACCACCATGACATCACTCTTGCTGCTCTCCCTTCTGACCCTAACCCAGAGACTTTCAACAGGCCTATCTCCAGCTTCATGCAGGAGCTCTGAACAATGAGACTTGCCTTATCATTTGGAAAGCATTTTTATGGTATATTTAAAAAATGAAACACAAAATGTTTTAACTTTAACGTTTAATTTTGAGATGGTATAATTCATTTTAAAGAGTACCTAAATTTAAAAAGGGGTGGTGGGAACAATTAAATAACCCAGACAAATAACGTTTCATTTCTCATTCCATATGTATATGTGGTGGGTAAAAAGTCCATTTTGGTTTGATCTAAACTGTTTTCTATGATATCTTGATCTTTCAACTGAACACACACACACACACACAAAATCATCGTCTTCTAAAATCATGCTTCTTATCAACATGGTCCCAGTTCTAACCAGACTGTCAATGACAGAAGTCAGCATTGAGTATTAAAATTTACCAGCTGCCAAAGAATCTTTGCTTATCTTAGTGCCCTTATATTGGTATAACAATGCCAATAGAGCTGTAAAAAAAAAAGAATTCTAGAAGTATTTTGCTTTGTGGAAATAGAATGAGGATTTGGCTCAATAGTTCAATATTGAATCCAAGTTATAGTTTGACCTATGTTGTTTCCCACTTCACTTTAGGTCACTGCAACTTTCTAGAACTCTCAAAATATTTTGGAGTGACAAACAAGACAGAAGATAGACTTTCTGATCATAAACCAACAAAGAGGTTTATGAAGCAAAACAAACATGAACATTCTGAAAGCATCGAGTAGAGAGGGCAGAGAAACCCCTCAAAATAAATAGGAAGAAAGATACACAGGAAAAGAAGGTAAAAAGAAAAAATAATAAAGCAGTTGAGGCATGTGGTTTCTGAGTGGAAAAAAGCAATGTTCAAGTTCTTGATGCTGTGACAAAGAGGACCTGCATAAGAGAGAAAAGTACTAGTGCTTATATGGGGAAAATAAGGTTCTGAAGAGAGACATGTAAAGTGTTGAAATCACAGTGTCCCACATCAAAAGGAGCTGAAGCAGAGGACTACTTAACTTGTCCTGATTGAGGGAATGATGTAGATGCCCACCTACCCACCCAGTGCTTGAAAGGAAGAGGGGGCAAGTTGTGCAGTCTCATGATTAATCCAGGGGACTTTCTTTAAGAAATGGCATGGAGGCAGTTTACACATGAAAGGTAAATTTTGAAGCACAAGTGGATTAGCTTGGATGCCAGCTGAAGGAATAATAAAAACTCCAGGCTAAATCAGTCGCTAAATCCTAGAGGCTGTGTACACATGTTCAGATAATCTACAAGAATTCAACTGGGTTTCTTTTCTTTGTAGAAAAACTTATCTGCAGACCCCCACCCCCCAGAGACCACTTCTGCATAGTCAAGGGGCTCCTGTGCACACATCTGAGCCTGCTCTGCAGGCTCCTAGCAGTGATGACAACAGTATACAGAGCGATGACAGCAGTGCACTGATGACAGCAGTGCACAGAGCAGCCCGGATTGGCTGACTCAGATTGCTTCCCTTGCAGCATAGTGAAGGGATTCTCCCTAGACCTGAGGGAAGGGAGAGGGCTACAAGCAAAACATGCTAGGAAGTTGGAGGATTGTGTTGCAGTTTCTTTCAGAAGCTAGATGTGTATAGAAGTTTGCTCTCCCATAAGCAACTCTCCTAGGAGCCATTTAACTCTGGTTATTCCTGAGTTATTTGTTTTTTGGAATAGCCACTTTTGTGAGAAAAATCCTAGTTTCTATTGGTAGAGCAAGCAACTCTCCCAGGATAAACTGAATGTCTATATGTTGCCAGAAATAGTTAAAACACCAGTGACTGATATTCTAAGTGGCTTTGTATATGAGCCTAGTTAGCTCTCTTTCACCTAGCTCAAGTACTACTGATCTGTCCCTTGCAAATCCAATAGGCAAGAGTTCTAGTCCCAATCCTCCAGATCTGTGTATTTTGTAATGATGTGGGTAGCATATGTATGTATCACAGTTCATGGATGAAATCCTGTCTTCACTGAAGTTAGTGTTATTTTTGCCATTTACTTTTATGGAGGATGGATTTTATGCATGGGCCTAGAAGAAGGGTAGTGAAAAACACCTATTGGATACACTTGGTGACTGGGTCAGTACAGGGGGATAAAAGCACTGCATAAAAACAATGTGCCCAAGACATGCAAAAGAGAGAGATAAAGGATATAATTAGCTTAGAGAACAAGGGTAGCTAAAAAGGAACGTGACATAAAAGAGAAAATGGCTTCAGAGAGATTACATACAGGCAATACAAGGGCAGAAGACAAATAACAAAAAGGACAGATAAAATAATAGTATAAAAATAGGGAAAAAATAATTTAAAAGAAAGGAAAGGTGGGGGGGGGAAACACTTCCAAAGAGGTTGGGAGAGGAGGACAGGAGGTGATGGGGGGAGGATGCAGCAGAAACAAAAAAACTCAGATAAAGAAAAGGCAGAAAGAATGAAATGACACAAAGCAAAATATCCAAAAAGAGATGGATTGTGGAAACAACAACAAACCCATGACAACAAAAATTAGAAAGATACCTGAGAAGGGTACTGGTAAAAATATATACTGCAGCAGAGGGAGTATCAGAAACACAGGAGAAATTAAAGCAAAATATTACTCTGGCCTGGTGTTAATCATCTTTACTACCTTTTTCCAGTCTCATGTTTACTTGATTGCATCCTGTCCAGGGTGGGGAGGTGCAGTGGTACAGCTGCTCCCTCCCTTCCTGCTTCCTGCCAGTCACTTTCACTTCTGCCATGCCCAAACTTTAAAACCAACTGCCTGGGAGAGGTAGTAGCATTTCTATTCAGGCAGTGCGGAGACACTCAATTGACTTCATGGCTCATTATCTTCTCTCTGATTCCTGTTAATCTGTCTTCATTCCAGAGGTATTAATGGCCCTTTCTCCTTTTTAATGATCATAATGCTTTTCTATTCAAGCTATCCTTTCCTTGGCATATTTGGTTTGTTAGCCATTTCTGGTGATGGCGTTCTTCAATTTTATAGATGCTCAAGAAGGCTAGATTTTATTTTATGAATTTGAATAATAGATGTACATTTTACTATAATGACTAGAGAACTAAAGATACAATATCCTTTAGCTATTTTTTGCCTAGTTTGTTGTGTTTTTTAAAATTGTATATATACTGTAGCAAATTATTTCACATTCCAATGAGTACATTTGCTTTTTGCTTTGATCCTAAACAGAATAATATAGTGCTAGCCCCCTACTATATTAGTAAAACTTCTGGTTCCTTTTTAACTGGAGAAAAATATGCATATGTGTTATATGATAATGTGCCCCCCACTTTGCAGAATCCTAGATCCACCTATGAACCTGTCTATCCTCTCATTCTTAGTGACCTGTTGAAACCCCACCTAATCTCTGCTTTCAGATCTGATCCTGAAGAGCCATTGCAAATATACATATAGGACTTTTCTCTGCACATTAAATATAGGATTTTGTTCTTTTGGGTCATACTCTGGACTGGTATAAATTGGCAAATCTCCAGCCAAATGCTGAAGCTCCTGTTTCACTCACCTGTATACAGTGTCTCCTACTACCCTCCTACTTGTTCAATGACCAAATCTTGCTTGCAGATATGCGTACATATCTTTTCATTATGTTGAGATCAGCATGTCAATTGAGTTAGAATTTTACATAATATTTTTTAAGATGAACTTCCAAGATGCCCATTCTAGCACCTCCCAAAAACAGGTGAAGAAACTCCCCTCTTCCTGTTTGTCCTTTAGTAGCGATATAAAACACACTAGTGGTATACTACTAATAATGGCATACTGCTGCTACTATTACTGGTATAATCCTCATAATTTTTAGTTAGGTAAGAGGAAGAAAGATTTCTCCTCCATTTCCAGGGTCCTAATGAGACCCTGATTCCTCTAGATGGGTCTTACATGACATAACTTTAATAACCTAAACACTTTTGAGATTGGGTAATAGGCGTTAGTTAGGAGGGGATTTATGCTGTATTGGGGGCTATTAAGATTGATCCACGGGAAAGATTTCATTTTTATGTGGTCTAAGCATCTACTGAAGCCTCTGAAATATTATATCATTATATTGGAAGAAGAAGAATATATTTAATACAATCTTATAGGCAAAGGAGAAAATGTTTTGAAAAGCTAAGAGCTCTATACTTTTGGTGAAGCCAACTTAGTTACATAGGGCTAGCTCTTCAAAATGGAGATACATTGATTTTTTAAATCCTTGCTTATAGAGCAGTAAACTACATGGTTCATAGACTTGAAGGAATGTACTACTAGGAAGGTTTAAAACTATATAGATGTGCTAGTGTTGAAATCAGATTTACAGTGCAGTAAATATGTATTTCCCTATGTGCATCACACTACTGGCAAAAGCAGGCTTGCTTCCACTGGCAGCTGTTTTCATGAATTATGTATTATCAATTTAAAGAATACCAGACAGAGCATTTTTTAATTAGATAGAACTGATAAACCTCAGGTATACATCCCATCCTCATCCTACTGTGGAACTACAGTTGACTTTTCTTTCTAAGGTGGACCATTTTGCAAACTTGGCAATAAAAATACTCTTTCCCTCATTCCTCCCTGTCCCTACCCCTCCACCCCCTATTTTATTTTGGTGACTTCTGAGGAATTGTGAAAGTGTTGAATTCTTCACATTTTCATTATTACTAGATCCTCAGGGAATTTCAACATTATTGCTATATGTAGTAATCTGAACCTATATAAACCCATGACACAGTGTGTGTACACCTGTGCCCAACTGCGCACTTGTTACTGCACAGTCAGTTAGTACTTGCTCTAGCAAGTACTAAATAACTGCATGGTAATCACCAGTACTGTGTAGTCTCAGCACCACATGGGTCATTTCTAACCCTACTGCACAGTAGTGGCAGCATCACAATATGTGCCTACTGATGCTACATCGCTGTAGCAGACCTGAATCACTGTAGCTCATCACTATGGCTATGTGGCATCTCATGTAGACATATCCTGTGCCTCTTGTATCATCTAGAAGATTTACATACAATGAATTGCACCACACATTTTACAGGTAAATTCTTTTATGCCCATTATCCTTCATGCTTTGATAACTATACTATTGGCTAAATCAAAGATCCTTTTTTCAACTTTATACTTTCTTCATCTGGAAAACTTTGATTGAATTCAGTGGGAGTTTGCATGTGTAGGGCATAAGTACAACAGGTTTTCTTGCACGTCTTTTAGCACTGGAATGTTTATGAGCAAAATATCATTATTCAATTTCCCTTCAAAATTACCAGAAAATAATAAAAATTCATAAAACTCTGTAGGATCCATTTGCAGAATAATTGGTGAGGAATTAGTCCTTAACTAAAACAGCAGCTGCCTGTCTCACTGAAGCTTTATCTGCTAGATAGAAACTTGTTCTCTAATTCCACTGGATTTGGGGAAGGAGAATTATTGGCTTTATTCAAATCTGCTTTTATTTTTTATTCAGAAGTACAGTTTATGAGGCTTTACGACATGCTGCTGTATGGAAGTTATACTAACTGTTCTATTTCATTCCAAAAAGTTATTTAGAGATGTGCCAGGATTCAAGAACCTTCCAGGTGTGGAAAATAACCCTTTCTCACTTCTACCCCTTGGCAAACCTAAAACTGTAATGACTAATCCGTACGTGCAGGAGCCCTTGGTACACAGATTCTTATGTTTTATTTTGTCTATTTGGGTTTTTTTTTGTCAAATTAAAAATGTATCCAACTACTGTTTTTACAGAATGCAGAAATTCAGGGGAAATCTGGGTGAGTTATATTATCCCCAGAAGTCCACACCAGCTGGAGGCAGCATTGATAAATTATGAGAAATGTTCAAGTTATACAAGAAACACTAATGCCATGTAGACTGGCAAAGAAGGGATATTTTCACCCATATGTCAAGTTGCAATTTTTAAAATAATGTAGCACGTGCAGTTATAACCCTTAATAGTCTTTAGAAATATAGTTTCTTGCACATAAATACATCCCATGAAGTGACAGTACATAACAAGACTGGCACAGTAGAGCACAACACATCAAAAAGTACAAGCTAGACCAGAACATTTGAAAAAAGATGTGGACTTTCCAAAATGTGTTTATACTTTTTACTAGCCTCCTGTTAACCATAAAAAAGATTTGTATGAAACAACTGTGAGGAGTCCTGTGCTCAGTGGTACATGAATTCTGACACATCCCTGGATTCATGCAATACAAGCAAAGAAAAGAATTAAGTTTATTATTAGAAGAGAATGCATTCATGTGAACGTACATCTATTAGGAAGTGCTCCCACTCTTGACCATGGGAAAGTCTACTGATGACTTACTGTTGGTTTCAAGACTTTCACAGAGTTCAGTTTTGACCTCGCCATTTGGTCTGTCATTTCCTTTTTGGATCAGTTTGCTTTGCATTGTGGCAGCTGTCACAACAGCCTTGAAGCTCCTCTTCCGTTTTTGAACATTCTGCTCTGGATGAAAAATGATAATATAAACCTTGGGCATGTAGAGCATACCCAGAGACACAGAAGCACTTAAACTCATGGAGACAGTAAGTGTTGTTGTCTGGATGTACATCTGGGGGAGAAAGAAACAACAATATAAAGATCAATGTTTATAGGACTGATTTAAAATATCATGGCAAACATAGTAATTATCTTAAAAATACTAACTAAAAATGGGAATGATACCATACTGTCACTTTACTGTGTATGCTGCAGAAGCAACCTTCACTCAGTTTGTCTTTAATTATAGTCGTGTTCCTTTTTTTTTTTTTTTTTTTTTGCACTAAGGAGTGGGAGGTAGAAGCAGCTAATGTTTATTAAACTCTATTCCCATAAAAATAATTAAGTCACTGTAGCAACTACATTTTCAGATTATAAACAAATGTGACGGTGCAGGGATAATATACAAAAGGCTGACAAGGTTAGCCCTGTATCATCTATTCTAATAAACAGACGATTCTGGAATAATATGTCGTTCAATGATTCACCAGTGCATGTGATGCTGTTCAACTGGCAACAAGCTTAACATAGAATCTAATGAGAAACCTTTGATTTACTGTTTGAGTTTTGAGCAGGGAAGAAAATGAGCTTCTCCACAAGGAAACCTGAATTTCATTGAGTTTGGGTTTATTCTTTTCTTTTCTTTTTACACATGCACATTATTGTTGAATTCTAAGCACAATATTATGTGGGACATAACAGCTATGTTATTATGTGGTGGATCCTGTAAACAGGAAATCCAGAAATAATGCCTCTAGAGAACCAGTGTGAAATAGAACTCAGTCATTGACAGATGCACAGAATTTGCCATCTCAAAGGGAGCTTATTTATCACTTATTGCTACCTATGTAACCAAACTATTCTAATCCTCCCTCTGTACCCCGGGGGGGAGGGGGTGATGATCGCTTCATCATAACAAGCATAGAAGACAATCACTTATTTGAGGAAGTATCAAGTCAACAAATTAAACTGCTAAATGAGCTTCTGACTAACATTTACTTTTTCCTGGAGGGACCATATTTTATTGTACAAGTCTTGTACTTAAGTTCTTATGGCTATCTCAGTAATACTGTAGCTCTACTGGACAAAACACAGAGCCCACCCTTATGCACACAGTAGAGTCTGTTCCATGTCTTGGCAAACATTTATTAACATTTAATCTTGTTTTCAGGTGTATTTTTACATGATAGCCAACACCATCATATAAACCAGCAGATAAAGTAGTAGTAAGAATCTGTAAGTAATGTCAGCCTCCAAATCAACCTTTTTTAGAGTAGCCAGTAACTTCAATCATTAGCAGAAAGCTATATATGTAATAAACCAGCCTTATTGTTACTCAAGCATTAGCACATTTTGAATGTTCTTCATTTCATGAACAAATATTTTCCATTAGGTAGTTCATCTTTAGAGATCACAAGGAAATGCTACTTTCACATAAAGCACTACTAGGTGGACAATTCTGACAAATCTGTTTCAGTGGTGTGAACTCTCTCAAAACAAGTCACTCTGCAAAACATCTGTGTAATTGTATAAAGATATGCCAAATCTTTTCAAAAGCCAAGTGCACTGCAGGATACCACAATTTACTCCTTGGGAAGAACTTTGGTACTTTTCTAATTGACAACACTAAACATAGAGGATACAGTTTCAATGATAATTGTATGCCTTCAACTGACAAGATAATCAGGATTTCACATTTTGTTAATGAAAGTGGTAGTCAATTGTTCTTTCAATTAAACAATCTGTCAAGAGAATAACTCAGAAAAAATAGATTCTGCTCTCACACTAGGACAAATCTGGGAGCTCTAACTGCAATCCAGTTACTTTGTGTTAATATTGGTACAACTGAAAGCAGAGTTTGGCCTATTAAGATTTGATTAAAATAAGCAAAGGGTTTTTGCAGATGGAAGATATTTGCACATATTTAAATTCATGTGGCTTATACAAATGGCATAAACCTCTATCAAATACCTTAGATAATGAATATCATCCAGAAGCAAAATACACTGTAACCACCTGCCAGTAGGGCTGTTCACTAACTTTTTTGATAGTTTCTTAAAGTTTCACTTACACGGTGCAAATGATTAGGGTGGTGCAAAGCTTCAGTCCCTGATTCGATTTGGCAGAGATTTGGCCTGATTCAGTGGCCGAATCTCTGAATCTGAATCGAATCAGAGGACACTTTAATCACTCTGAATTGAATCAGAACCCTCCAAATCGATTTGAAGAGATTCAGAAAGATTCAGATATAGACGCAGCTTTAAATGTCTTTTCTACATACCTCTAGGTAGCAGGGGCTCGTGAATTCTGTGATGCTGGGGTGCATGGAGTGTTCCACAGAAGCATGGGGGGCTCTCCAGAGTATTCGGCAGCAGATCCGGAAGTGGACCAGAAGCACTTCCAGTCCACTTCCGGGTTCACCAGGGAGTACACTGCCCCCACCCCTGCACCCTTTGGCTCAGCAACTGGTTTCTCCTGGGCCTGGGGGGGCACCCAGAGTGACCCTGGGGCCAATCATGGAGCCAAGGAGGTGAGGGGGGCAGGGCCTCAGCATGCTCCTTGGTGAACTCAGACATGTAGCGGAAGTAATTCCACTTCTGGGTTCATTGCCAAGCACGTGGAGGGCCCCCCGCACTCCTATGGGATGTTCCATGCACCCCAGCATCGCAGCGATCACAAGCCATGCCTCCTAACTCAAGGCATGTAGAAAAAACTTTTAAAGCTGTGTCTATGTCCGAATCGCTGATTCTCAAAATCAGCATCAAATTTTCATTTTTTGATTCGGCCGAATCAAATCAGAGACAGTGATCCGAATCAACGAATCAAATCATTGTCCCTGATTCAGGTCGAATCCAAAACTGAATTGAATAGGGCCCACTTCACACACCCCGACAAATGATGTGTATGCCATTTTACATAGAGGAAAGGTACAAAGGATGACATTTTTTTGGAGCTAGTAGGTATAATTGCTAGTAGGTAAACTCAGATTGAGACTGCAAGGAGCCTACCACCTATGGCCTCTACTGTGTGCCTTAAGCACAGCCTTGCAAACCTGAAGTGTAAGTGTGCAACAGAACTGTCCCTCAGGGAGCCAATTTTTCCTGGAGCTCTGAAGTAGGCTGTGCCTGTGCTCAGGGTGAACTATTCAATCTATGCACACAAGGGCCAGGCAAAAATCTGTCTGTATCTTATTACTAAAAACACTGACCATAAAACTCAAAGATTGTTACACTTGATTTCACATTGACAAAGGCTGAAATCACTGCAAATTCATAAAGCCTAACTAAGGTTTGAGCTTTGGCTTGTTCAAAACTGGGATTTATCAGTGGTTCAGGACTGAAATAATATACACCTTGTGTTTTCACATTATTTCCATATACAACTATATGCAACTTGGCTCTTTTCAATTAATTTCACTTTGAGGTTCTAGGTTTATTCCAACTTGTAACTCAAAATGCAACACAGGGGTTTCATGGATCAAGGAAAGATCATATAATATCTAATGAAATAGCCTTTATTTTATACACCTTTCTTACAAGGTAGGCCAAAGCCAAAATATAAGATACAAATGCTCTTAAATTTTGGATAAATTTGTTTGAAAACATTGTATCAGAACCCCATTTTTACCTATACAACACATATTGTCAGTATTTGTAGCATAAGTAGCCCACTTTGTGAATAGGAACATGTTATTTATTATGCCTCATAGTACATGGAAGAACTAATC
>NW_005842237.1:565551-572083 GCF_000455745.1 Alligator sinensis
ACAAACAAAAGGATCTCTTTTTTATACAGCAATAATTAACAGATGGAAATTATAGCCACAGGATTGTTGTAGAGGCCAATTTTGTAAGAAAAAAAAGACTAGACCAGTTTATGGAGGATAAATTCATCACCCTGTTAGAAGCAGGATATTAAGCTAATAACCTTTAGTCTAGCCCAGTATAGCCATTTTCTGTTTTAATGTTTCTTCAGTTCTACAAGTAAAGGCCATATAGAAGTAAAGACAAAGAACAGGCCTCTATGCACCCAAAGAAGACCATTACAAAACTGTTTTATGAGTATAAAGAAAATGGGTAGTATTTATTGTTCTCTGATCCCTTGACTTGCATTCTTACCTGCACAGTGCCCCAGCTTCAACAGCCAGGGCTTAGGGCACTCTTCTAGAAAGTGGGAGACATGGCTTTGATTCAGATAAGGAGAATCTAGAACCAGATCTTTGAGTCTCATCTCGTGGGACATTTAACATATACTCTATTTATACTGTAGTTAGCATTACTATGCTGTATTCAAAGTTAGAATGTGTTCTACACAATCAGACAGTCATGCTAAGTGTAATGTGTGACATGATGGGGCAGGGAGGGGAATGGGGGGAAGGGTCAAGTCTCTGGTATGGTGCCAGGGCTGGGACCAACAGTCAACTGATTTTTTCAGCACTGCTTCAGAACCCATTGTTGATCTCAGCCCCAGGACTACACTGGAGCTGGTTCGAGATTCTGATGCTGTATGGGGGCTGGGACTCACCATCAACTGATGGTCAGTCCCAGCCCTAGAGGACCATATTGGAGCCAGTTCAAGATAGACCCTGCCTGACAGGGTTACAACAACACTACATTTTTATAAGCTTCATAAATTAAACAAAAAGCTTTTTCTTTTTTTAAACAAGAAGCTTTTCTTCTTGAAATGATTGTGTTTACCTACAAGTCTTCATTTAGATTTTACTATAATGTCCATCATCTAACATTCCCTTGAACAAAAAAAATAAATCTGAACTTTCAGGTTGCAGAGAGTTTATTTATAACGGCATTTATTGATTATGATTCTTGTACATTTAATCAGGCACTAGACATATTAAAATCTAACCATTAGTTCTGTATGGAAAATCTGATAGGAGGATTTTCCCAGAAAACATGCCCTCTTTACAAAATCAACATTTTCTGCAATAAATATCCATCTTGCCAGATGTTTTCTTCTATTAAAAACCTGAAATTGTGTCTCCTTAGCAAGGAGGTTTTAGGCAATTTAACCTTCTACCTGAAGACAGTGGGAAGCCACACTTGACTTGGAGAAGGAGGGTTCTGACTTTTTTGCTTCCCTAGCAAATGTCCCCACCCAGGCTCTGTGACAGGAGTTGGGCGCAGGCAGCTGCTGAGGGCAGGGGACAGTGTCTGAGCCCTGGCTGTGATCCTGGAGCCAGGGGCTGGAGCTGCCTGCTGCAGAGGTAAAGGGACATTGTCTACACCCCAGCTCCACAGTCAGAGCCAGCTCCAGTGACATAGAAGCACAAATGTCTATACAAGGTGCAAGGAGCCATAAGAATCACCATTGATGGTCTTTTACATCTTTGGAATTCATTCTTCCAAAAGCCTGTTGGAATCCAAGTCTAGCAAGCTTCAGAATATGATACATTTGGTTTATTTTTTTTTCTGACTCTAGTTTTCTGTTTGATTTTATTCCTGACAAAAGGGCGATGTCTTTTTATTTTTATGCAATGTGAATAGCTTTATCATTCTGAGAGAATAAATATCCAAGTGCTACAGCACTAGCTGCCCTAAGAATAAATATAACAAACAAATAGCATCAAAGACAGTTCAGTTTAAAAAGCTGTTGTATTCTCAGTAATTTTCTGTGTGTTTCACAGTACCTACTCATAGGGATTAGGGGGTCTTTTATTTTTGGCAACACTTTTTGGGTACAGAGAAAGCAATTAATGTGCTGCTTAGACTAGAACTCCTCCAAAACTGCATCCCTTTTGTCCAGAACTCTTCCAAAATTGAAGCTATAACTTGGCTGCTCCAGAAAGGATGCTGCTGCTTGAGGGTGTTATACTATGTTCATCATCACAGTACCTGACGTCTAGCTATGTAGGGTAGTCCCATTTAATATTTTAGGTGTTTATAGGTTGGTTTACTTCACAGTATATATATGCAATGTCTTTGTCATTAGCATCTTCCACTCCAGACAGTTTGGAAGATGGGGACTTTCATATCTTCTCCTAAATACTATTAGAAAGTACGCAAACTTCCACCCGATTAGGAGGATTCAACTTTCATCTTTGCTCTGTCTACTGAAGGATCTATGCCACCAGTAGAGACTTACCATCAGCATCTCCTGAGCTCCAGGTCCACATCCCCCTGTTTAACCTGTGGCAAGTTGAAGGGTGTTTTTGCTGTTTTGGGTATTGTACCAGATAGTTGTACGAGAGGGTTGTTTATAAAGGTTTTAGGATGCTTAAATAGGGACAATTCTGCCTTGAGCAAAGGGTGGATTAGATAACTTCCTGAAGTTGCTTTCCTCCCTACTTTTCAATGCTTCTATAGATAATGCCAGCTTGTGGCCTTGTGGGTAGATCTCTCTGCTGAGGGTGAGAGGAGGTAGAGTTGAGAACATGGGTTTTCTGTTCTGTGAGCAAGTATACTAATTCCTAGGCCACTGGGATAAAAGATAGCTGTTTAAATGAAATAACAGTTCCTAGTGCCTGCACAGATGCAAAAGCTTTCTTTCCTTTCCTCCTCCCTCTCTCCTCTTTTTTTTTTTTTTTTTGGGTCCTCCTCCCACTCCATGGCTACTGGGAGCCTCTACTAGGCTACCATTTGACTGGAGAAGAAACCTGCATTCTGTCCCCATAGCACACAAATAGGGAAATAACACCAAGCCAACTTAGTTCATCCTTATCTGTACTGAACAGCATATGAGTATTTTGGTATCAGTTAAATTATAAAAGCATCAAACCAGATAGGTAAGGAAAAGAAGGATGTGTACTATCTCCTTCCCCTAGATTCAATAAGCATTCATCCAAATGCACATGATAATGACCTTTCTGTCTGTCCTTGTGTGTGTGCACATGCTGAATGCTGTTTGCTAACTGTACCACAATGTTGATGTCACAGTCTGGGCTATAAGTCAAAAGGCAAGTCCTCTGGCATGAGACATATCTTTATATGTATATGTGAAAGGTAGGCTGCAGATAAAAGTTTTATGACCAGAAGTTCCAATTAAACCTGGTAACTATAAACTCTAACTGCAGCCAAGCAGAATAGCTAATAATTAATACTTCACATATTCTGCAAAAATCCCCTAAACTGGGATCTATAATTTTTACAAGTGAAAACACTAAATTTAAGGTTCTCATTATGTTTATAATTTTGTTCAAAGATGCATAAAGCGCTAGATTTTGCCTCAAACATCTTTGTGGAGGAAAAATATGGAAAACTATTGATTAAAATAAGGTAGTGAGAGAAAATTGAAATCTTTCTCAGTAACATGAAAGCACTGTGTTCATTTGTTTATTATCTTTAACAGTAAACAAATTGTGATTCCATGTGTTGAACTGAATATTGGGAAAACAGATTCTTGCTCTTTTTATCTGTGCATTTCATAGCTTTCAGAATTTAAAGGGAAGAAAAGATCTGATGATAGATTTGAAATTAAATGTGTGTCAGGTTTGAAATGCATGAATTGGTATAAAGCTCATATGCCATCAGAAGATGCCATCAGAGGCTTGTAGCCTCAGTGGAGCCCATATGTACCTGCATTTCATAAAGTTAATTATGGTAATAGCTTCAGTGTTCAGATATTTTTCATTTTAAGTTTGCTATTGATCCCTTCTGAAATTTTCTATAAGCATTCCCTTTCTAACTGAAACTTTTTCTGTGGTTGTTTAATGTACCACAATTATTTGTGTTAAAAGAGAGAGATGGTTTAGATTTACTTCATTTACAATTCTTATCACACTTTAGTTAGAAAAATAAGACGCATTAGAAAATAAAACTATTTGAATCTATATGCCTCCTTTGCCAGCCTTAAATCTGAATCTCTGCCTTCATCCATCATCTCTAT
This sequence comes from Alligator sinensis, assembly GCF_000455745.1. Taxonomy (NCBI): domain Eukaryota; kingdom Metazoa; phylum Chordata; order Crocodylia; family Alligatoridae; genus Alligator; species Alligator sinensis. Next base: position 569,625 of record NW_005842237.1, read on the forward strand.
CTAACATTCAGTGGCAGGACACAGTCCCCCTCTTTCTCAGAGAAAAACTGAAAATCGGTGTATCACTAAAGACCAGAGGGTTGAGTCTACTCTGATACAGAGGAGAAACCACAGCATTTTAGATCTTATGCTTCATGCAACATACCACTTTCATTCATTACACTACCATGACCTTCAACTGCATTGTCATTCATCCACGCTGCAATCCATATATTTAAAAAAAATACCCAATATCCAGATATTGGCTAGAGTAACCTGAAGTGGTATGTCCATTTTAGGCATAGGTGGTGATATCCTGAAATGATGAACAGCCAGATCTCAAATCTAACAGAGAATGGGAGTTTTGCACATACAACACTTCTGAAAATCAGACTCCTGACTAAGAAAACCTGCCTCAAATGCAAAAATGCTCCTCCTAAGTGATTCATTTCCAACTTTCTCTTGAAGACTTCCAATACTAGAGATTCCACAACTTCCTGGCAGAGCCTATTCTACCACCTGACTGTTTTAACAGTAAGTAAGATTTTCCTAAAATCTAAATGTTCTTTCCTATAATATAAAGGAATTAAGGCTAAGTCTTTGTAAGGGAATACACTTTCAGATATTCACATTTGGAGCCAAAACACTTTGTAGTGCAAGGTACCACAAGGTCTATCCAGGTATCCATTACATGCTACTTATATTTCCAAAAGATGACAGAAGTGGGAGGCAAGTGATATACAACACACTGTGTTGATTTTCTGCAGAGACATGTGAATTGTCATTTCACTAAGTCATTATTTAAGATTTTCTACTGTAGATACATGCATTTTCACACACAACTTCTAACTTCCTTTCTAAAACCTGGAAAAATATACATTCTTCATAGATTCATACACTGTAAGGCCAGAAGGGACCTCAGAATATCATCAGATCCAGCCTCCTTCACCAAGCAGGAAAGATAACTGGGGATCAAGCAACCCCAGCAAGGTGACTGCCTAGTCTCCTCTTGAAGATTTCCAGGCTAGGTGACCGCACTTATTCCACAATCTGGACACCCTGATTGTGAAGAAGTTTTTCCTAATGTTGAGCCTGAATCGGTCTTCCAGGAGTTTGTGGCCATTACTCCTAGTTTTCCCCTCAGGTGCCCTGGTGAACAATTGCTCACTGAGCCCTTGATGTACTCCCCTAGTGTAGAGATAAGCTGCTACCAGGTCCCCTCTCAGTCTTTCTTTCTTCAGGGTGAAGAGTCCCAGATCCTTCCGCCTTTCCTCATATGGCTTGCCGTGTAAGACTCTGATCATACAGGTGGCTCTTCTTGGGACTCTCTCAAGCTTATCTATGTCCTTGTTAATGTGTGGTGCCCAGAACTGGACGCAGTACTCCAGCTGTGGTCTCACCAGTGCTGAGTAGAGTGGAAGAATGACCTCTTTGGTTTTGCTGGAGATGCATCGATTGATGCATGCCAGAGTATTATTTGCCCTACTGGCTACAGTATCACACTGTCAACTCATATTCATACTGTGGTCTATTATTACCCCCAGGTGCCTTTCATTCATGATGCTAGTCAGTTTGGTGCCGCCAAGCCTGTAGGTGTGTTGGGAACTGCTTATCCCAAGGTGGAGCACTCTATATTTCTCGATGTTGAATTTCATCAGATTCCAATCCACCCATAAATCAATTTCAATCAGATTTATTCTACCCTGATCAATGAATGTAAGCAGGATACAACATGATTTAAAATATCTGTTTACACTTGTACTTTTAGTATTTTATGGTGAAATATATATATATATATATATATATGATGCCTATCCTTAATTAATTCAGTTTGCAGGTTAATAGCTGTCCAAACGCTAAATCAGCTAACCAATGTGGCAGATGGGCAACTACAGAAATAAATTCATGTAGATTGGCACATCTTCAATTATAAACCATTTGAAAGTATGGGATCTGACATTTTGGAACATACAAAACTCAAGCAGCCAGTTGGCAACCCCAAAATTGTCACTTTCATAGACATAATTGTCTTGTGATAGAAAAGAAAAAAGTTGGTTCAGAGACAAATTACAGAATGAGAAGAGCAGTAAAAAAAGGCATACGCACTGAACTTGATGTTGCCCACTACAGGATTAAAAAAAAGAATGATTTCCTACAATGTAAACTGACCCTGGTTACTGACTGGCAAAGCCTTTTAACTATATTATGCTAGATGAGCAGCAAGGAATATATTTTCCCATTCTAGTTATGAAACTTGAAGAATCTTTCTGTTCTTATATGTATTTCCTAATGACCTAACCAACAGTACTGAAGGTTTATTTACATATTTACAATAGGAAAAAAAGGGTTAGGCCTAACTGTTAGTACATTATACGATCAACTATTTTTCACTCATAGTATCATAGTAGCTAGGGTCAGGAGGGACCTGTACAGATCATCTAGCCTGACCCCCTGCCACAGGCAGGAATGAATGCTGGGTT
>NW_005842237.1:573096-576636 GCF_000455745.1 Alligator sinensis
AGGCCCCCCACAGATGTGCTCCTTGATGATTCTCTCCAAGGTCTTCCCAAGCACTGAGGTGAGGCTTACAGGCCTATAGTTACTTGGGTCCTCCTTCCTCCCTTTCTTGAAAATTGGGACCACATTAGCCAGTTTCCAATCCCCTGGCACCTGGACAGATGACCACGAATGCTCATACAGCTAGGCCAAGGGCTCTGCTCTGACCCCTGCCAGCTCCCTCAACCCTTAGGTGGAGGGCATCTGGACCTGCAGATTTAAAAATGTCTAGCCCTTCCAGAAGATCCCTAACTACATCTGCACTGACTGAAGGCCTGACAGAGCTATCCCCAAGATTGTCTCTACCTCTGGTAGGTAGGATATCCTGGTCCCTGTTCAAGAAAACACAGGCAAAGAAACTGTTAAAAACATCAGCTTTCCTGTCTGGTGTAGCCACGAGATTACTGTTTGCGTCTTGCACTCCTCAGATTCTGAATCCTCTTAAATCTGAATTATAATTTGACCAAAATAAATAATGGCATGTGCTAGACAAGCTACAAATCAAAGCAACCTCTGATTCTGTAATAATTAATTAGCTAGTAGGCTTGGTTTTAAAATTTATTTTGTGCATATGGCTCATGTGTCAGAGTTCAAGTACCTGATAGAGGCAAGTATTAAATTAAGTACACTTATGCAGAAGATAATTTTATTTAGCATCTTCAAGCAGGACATAATTAAGTTACCATCATACAAAATGATGGAGGCTTAAATAAGTAACAGCTGGTTACCCCAATGGCTGTACAACTGCAGGGCAGCCTTTGGCAAGAAAAGCTGTGCGAACACAACCAATGCATTATGCTAATAGGAACAATGTAATGAGCAAGGAAACTGCTAAAATGGGATGACAAAAAGAAAAACAAACAATCAAACAAGTCCCCTTAGCCCTCAGCATGCATTTCAATTGCAATTTGTTCATGTAAATCTTACAAAGACTGCTCAAGTGCTGCCCTTATCTGGAAGAGTTAGTACAGTTCATTTCTTACCTAAGCAGAATGCTAGTGTCAATAGAATAGGCTTGTTGCTGGTGGCTCTACTGACTTCAATTCACCTACTTTGTTTGGATCTGAGTTGAGAATTTGTCTCAATAATGTGGTCATTATAAGGATTTATTTTTCAAAACTGCCCTCCTCCACTTTTTAGGAGGAAAGGAAACAAACTGCAATAAATTGTCATAATTAGACCAAAATATGTGCATTATATGTTGCTTTGTATTCCCTTTGTTCTTATATATTATAATGGCCCAACCTAAGACACTACCTGCCCTTGGTGTTCTGACTTTTGCAGCTGTTATAATTCACTATGACACTGCTCAAGGAAAGCTTTTCTGTCACATTTAATTCATCACACAGGGCCAGTTGTGAATTCCTTACTCAGTTCCACATCAAGAAAAGCAATCAAGCAATTGATTTGAATCAGGGTGTTGGCTCAACAGAGACTTCAGTACTAAGCCCAAGGTTTTACAGTATGTTACAAATAATATGGTCATATACAGGTTTTGAAAACAAGTATCATAGGTAGGATTGTAATGCAACTCACTGTGTGATCAGAAATGAAAAAACAATAATCATATAAACAGCCATAATTCAGAATGTCTTCTAGGACTTTGGTTGACCTGTAATCTCAGCTCCTAAACTGAACAGAGAGAGAGCTGTTTACCACTGTTTATTTTATAGTAGTACCTGCCAACACTACATATATATGGATGTCTGTAGTCTGAGTTTAAATTGCCTCCAGTCCAAATGAACTAATCTTCATTGAGTGAGGACTAAAGTTAATGTAGACTATGGCAGTCTGAACTAGGCAATTTAAATTGTATTAACTAATGTATATATGGTGTTGCTTTTAGGAAAAAAACAGTCCTTAGAAACTCAGCAGACAAGCATTTCAATTATTAAACCCCATAAGGAAGGGAAACGCAACTGGGTTTGCAATGCAACAGAAGCTATCAGGCACAAAGTAACACCTTTTTGAAGTCAAATGTGACAATAACACCTCACCATGATTAAGTATCAGTACCCTGACTCAGCCCCCAGCCCTGCCCAAGCACACAGGCTACTGGTCTGTGAAGAAGTGGGCAAGCCCCTTTGCCCCTCTTCCTTCCACAACACTTCGACTGAGATGGTCATCAACACTCAGGTCAATTGCACCCATCGATCCAGATGAGTGCAGACATTTGGTTCCATGGGGACAAATAGCAGCAGCAGCACACTGTGTTGGCCCTAGGAGGCTTAGCTGGGAGAGCCCGGCCAGGGAGAGCCTGGTTGGCAGGGCAGCACAGCCCTGGGTGGCCTGGCTCTGCTTTTAGCAGCACACACTACCTGAGAGTGCACTGCTCTGGTTTGTTTTTTTTTTCCGTGGATTTTTTTGATCCCTGGATGCCCAGTGGTCAAAAAACCTACACAAAAAAAACCAAGAAAACGGAGCAGACCACACTTGGGCAGTGCACCCTTACAATATAGAAAACACTGGACTGTGTGGTATGTGGTGCTGCAGATGTGTTTGTGGCACCAGATACCACATGACCACGCCTATCTGGATGCACCCATTATGGTTGCTGGAACAGCACTTCAGATAACTGTCAGTAGGTTACAACAATGCAGCAGTGCTTAAACAAGACTATCATCTCTGACTTACTTCCAACCACAAGTGCTAAGTGTATAGGCTATACACAGAGGCTGCGAATTGGGTCTGTTAAGGGGATGATGGTCAATGATCATCTATTAACTCTTATTCATAAATTCATAGATTGAAAGGCTGAAAGAAACCTCAGAAGATTATCAGGTCGAGCCCCCTGCACCAAGCAGGAAAGACAACTGGGATCAGGTGACCCCAACAAGGTGACCGTTCAGTCTCCTCTTGAAGATTTCCAGGGTAGGCAATTGCACCACATCTGGAGGGAGCTTATTTCACACTCTGGACACCGTAGCTGTGAAGTAGTTTTTCCTAATGTTGAGCCTGATACAGTGTTCCAGGAGTTTGTGACCATTACTCCTAATTTTCCCCAAGGGTGGCCTGGTGAATAGTTGTTCACCGATCCCTTGATGTACGCCTCCAATGTAATGGTAAGCTGCTATCAAGTCCCCTCTCAACCTTCTTTTTTCAGGCTGAAGAGTCCCAGATCCCTCAGTCTTTCCTCATATGGCTTGCCACGCATGTCTTAGATCATGCGGGTGGTCCTTCTCTGGACTCTCTCAAGCTTTACCACATCCTGTTAAAGTGTGGCACCCAGAACTGGACTCAGTACTCCAGCTGCAGTCTCACCAATGCCCAGTAGATTGGGAGAATCACTTCCTTGGTTTTGCTGGAGATGCATCGATTGATGCATGCCAGGGTATTGTTAGCCCTGTTGGCTACAGTGTTGCACTGCTGGCTCATGTTCATACTGTGGTTTACTATTACCCCCAGGTCCCTTTCATTCATAGATTCATAGATTCATAGATGTTAGGGTCAGAAGGGACCTCAATAGATCATTAAGTCCGACCCCCTGCATAGGCAGGAAAGAGT
>NW_005842237.1:577848-583489 GCF_000455745.1 Alligator sinensis
GTTCAATGATGTCGGCCAGTGCCTTCAGTACCCTCGGATGGAGCTCATCCAGGCCTGCTGACTTAAAGGCATCCAGTTCTTCCAAGTGACTCTGCACCATCTCAGGGTCTATGCATGGTAGTCTGGCGCCTTGCTGCTGCCTCTCTACAACCCCAGTGAGAGACTTGTCTTGCCCCTCTCTTAGGTACACTGTGGCAAAGAACTAGTTGAGGAGTTCAGCCTTGTCACCCCTGTCCATCACCAATTGCTTCTGCCACTCGTATGGTTGTATGCCACTCATAGTGCTGGTCAGATTGGTGTTGCCAAGCCTGTTGGTGTGCAGAGGATTGTTCATCCCTAGGTGAAACACTTTACATTTCTTGATGTTAAACTTCATCTGGTACTGGTCCATCCAACGTGCAAGCCTGTCTAGGTCTGCCTGCATCTGCAGCCTATCTTCAAGAGTGACCATGCTTCCCCATAACTTGGTGTCGTACATGAACTTGGTTAGTGAGCTCTTCACCCCCACATCCAAATCATTGATGATTTGAATAGCACTGAACTAAGGACTGACCCTGTGGGACACCACTGGCTACTTCCCACCAAGATGACACAGGCCCATTCATTAGAACTCTCTGGGTCCTGCCCCACTGCTAGCTTCCTAGCCACCTGACTGTCCCGCAGTTAAGCCCACAGTCTTCCAATTTTCTCACAAGAACATCGTAGGATACCAGATCGAAAGCTTTTTGGAAGTCAAGGTATTTAATGTCAACTTCCTCTCTCTTATCCAGGTGGTGAGTCACCTGATCATAAAATGACATGAGGTTGGTAAGCCAAGACCTGCCTGCAATGAAGCCATGCTGGCTGTTGTTCAGAATCCGATGTTCTGCAAGCCTATCGCACATAGACTCCTTAATGATTTTTTTCCAGGATTTTCCTTGGGATAGAAATTAGGCCATCCTAATCCCTCCTCCCCTTCCTGAAGATGGGCACAACATTGGCCCTCTTCCAGTCCTCAGGGACCTCCCCGGAGCACCACGAGTTTTGGAAGAGATTCAGCAGGGGTTCTACGATTACTTCAACCAGCTCCTTCAGCGCTCTTGGATGAAGTTCTTTGGGTCCAGCTGACTTATATACATCCAATTTCTTTAATTGATAACACACCAGTTCTACAGCAATAGTAGGAAGGCGGTCATTTGAATCCTGCTTATTCTGTACTCTCGCTGGTGTGATTTTCCCCTTGGCCCACTAAAAGTCCAAAACAAAGTAGTCATTCAGGAGTTCAGTTTTCTCCTGAGTACCGGTGATTAGCTGTACTGAGTTGTTGAGCAATGGCCCCACACTCTCATTTGTTTTCCTCCTGTTCCCTAAGTACCTAAAGAAGGACTTCTTGTTGTCCTTAATTCCCATTGCTAATTTTAATTCATTCGCCACCTTACTTTTTGTAATCTGATCCCTACAAGTATGAGCCATTGCTATATAATCCTGCCTGGGGGCTGTCCCTAGCTTCCATTGACTGTATGTCTCTTTCTTCTTTTTTAAGAGGACCATGATTTCCCTGTTTAGCCAAGAGGGCTTCCCAGCCCTTTTGCTACATTTCCTCTGCATAGGAATGGACTTCCTTTGTGCTTCAAGTATTGTGTCCTTTAGGAATGACCACTCTTCAAGCAGTCCTTTCACCCTTGGTCCTGTAGCACATTCCCTACTATTGACCTGAGTTTGTTGAAGTTTTCATTTTTGAAGTTCAAAACTTCAGGACTGCTATCCTTAATTTGAATTGAAATTTGATTCAAACTGTGTGATGTGAATCTGTTAACATGGTTTAGATGGTGAGTATGCCTACAAATGGCCTATAAATCCCAATCAATTGATCACTGTATTCTTCTCTTCAGCAATCCCTTGAAGTTTAGGATGACTGGCTTCCATTATTGTCTTATCTGTGTGTCCAAAGATGGTTGATGATGCCTATTCAGGATTGACGGACTCTACTACAGCTCAGATATGTATTTCCATGTGGGGTGAGTGGTGTTGGATTTTGTATTTGGCCCATGACACACTGTTTCTGCCGCTTCTGCTTTTCCATCTCCTGTTGTTGTTGTGAAGTTTCAAAGTACTGAGATCCCTGCAGCAGACTCTTCCTCCATTTGGGGAGGTCCTGGGTGATAATTTTCCATAAGTTGACATTGATGTTGCATTTTTTTTAAATTGGCCTTGAGAATATCCCTGAAGTACTTCCTCTGCCCTCCTCTTGGGTGTATGCCTTGGCTGAGCTGGAGAATAAAACTTGCTTTGGGAGTCTGGAGCTGGACATTTGGATGACACAGCTGGCCCAATGAAGCTAATATCTGACGATCATCACATCAATACTCATGGTGTTTGCTTGTAGAAGGATGCTAACATTGGTGCATCTGTCTTCCTACTGGATTTGGAGAATCTTCCACAGGCAGCATTAATGGTACTTCTCCAGCAAATGTAGATGTCTCCTGTAAGTTGTACTTGTCTTAGCTCTATACAGCAAAGGGCCAGCATGATTGCTTGATAAACCATGAGCTTGGTTTCAGATCTGATGCCATGATCTTCGAAAACCCATTTCTTCAGACATGCAAAGGCTGCACTTGCACATTTGGGGCGATGCTGGATTTCTTTGTCAATGTCAGCTTTCTACAAGAGATGGCTTCTGAGGTTTGGGAAATACTCAGTGTTCTCCAGAGTCTCACCATGGACCTGGATTACTGGAGCTGGGGACTGCTCATTAGGAACTTGTTGGTGGAAGACTTCAATCTTCTGAATGTTAAGTGTCATCTGCATTTTCTTGTATGCCTTAATAAAGAAGTCAATAATTGCCTGAAGTTCTGCTTATGAGTAAGCACATACTACAGCAACATTTGTGTACTGGAGCTCAATGTCTGAGGTCTGGGTGGTCTTGGTTTTGACTTGCAGTTGGTTGAGGTTAAACAGTTTATCATCCATTTGACAGTTTAGTTCCAATCTGGCTGGAAGCTTGTTGTTGGGCAGATGCAGCACCGTGGCAAGGAATATTGAGAAGAGTGTTGGAGCAATGATGCAGCCTTGCTTAACTCCCATTTTAACTTTAAATGGATCTGTGATAGATCCATTACTGAGAACCACTGCTTGCATACCATCATGGAGCAGACAGAGAATGGTGACAAATTTTGGTGGGCATCCATACTTTGGAAGGATTCTCCACAACACTTATCAGCTGACAGAGTCAAAAGCTTTCATGAAGTCAATAAATACCATGTAGAAAGGCTTGTATTGCTCTTGGCATTTGTCCTACAGCTGATAAGCTGTGAATATCATGTCAGTTGTACCTCTCGACACTCTAAACCCACACTGAGATTCCAGGGGGAGCTCTTCAGGGGGTGAGAGAGACAGTTCAGGAGGGTTCTTGCAATGATCTTTCCTGTAGTGGACAATAAGGCAATCTCTCTGTAGTTTCCAGTCAGATTCATCTCCTTTCTTGAAGATGGTCACAAACATGGAGTCCCTGAGGTCATCTGGGATTTCCTCATCATTCCAGATGTTTAGATGAGGGCATAAAGCTGTGGCATGAGCGCCTCTCTCCCCTGCTTGAAGATTTCCACAGGGATTCCATCCGCTCCAGGTGCCTTGTCAATCTTCATTTGCTTGATGGCTTTCCTGACCTCATCAAGGCTTGGAGGGATTTCGAGATCATCTCTGAATGGGTGTTGTGGGGTGAAGTTGAGAACACTCTCATCAACAACAGAATCTTGATTAAGCAGTCTTCAAAACGCTCCTTCCAGTGGGCATGGATGGGTCCCCTTTCCTTGATCCTGTTACCCCTGCTTATTTCACAGCCAACCTTCTCTGAAAGTCATTCCACTATCTGCCATCTGTGGATACACTGGGTAGCAATACAGCTCTGCCCCACAGTCACTGTACTACAGCTAAGCAATATGCAGAGTTGAAGAGTTGTCCCTGCCATAAAGAACTCACACACTAATTTAAAATGAGGCAAAATGAAGTGTGTGACAGGGAATAGAAAGACAAAACTTCAAGAGAAATGAAGGCGGTTCCAAGCAAATCTGAGGATTTAGGAAGTGATATTTTACCTTGAAATGTCACAGTACCCTTTCATGACAGCATGAGGAAAACTATATGAACCTTGTCTGTTTCAGTTTTCATGGGTTTAGACAACTATTTTAATTGGCTCCTATTTTTCTGACTTAACACTCCTTAAGTTCTTATGTTTCCTTGCAGTCAAAATGGTGCAGATAAAACACAAGGCAAAGTTAAAAAATAAATAAATCTGAAATTATATGCATGAATTCCATTTTGATGCTGTGGACTGATTGGAAACAGTTGAGAACAGGTAGCTACAGCTATCAGCTTCTATAAGCAATGTGAAATCTTATTAGATCTCTCTAAGCCAGGGATGGGCAAACTCTGGCCTGTCTCTCTCCCTTGCTCCAGATGAGGCTATTTTTTTTAATGAGTATTCTGAGGACTTCTACAAATCTTTTGTAATGATTAAATAGGCTACTTTACCTTTGGGAAAACAGTGGCTCAGTTACATGAAAAGGCTAATGCACAGCTTTCCGGTCCTAACTTTAAAAATAAATAGTGTTTCTTCTCCTTATTTATCTACTTTATAACTTTAATTTATACTTGTAATTATGTTATTGAATGTGTGGAAAACCATTACACGCTAGCAGGTACATGACAGTACAATTGCTATTTACTAAATGCTGATTTTCTGTCATTATAGACAATTAACAGCTGTCTCCAGAATTATTAGTTACAGTTCCAAAGCACCTAAATAAGGAACACGGAGCAACTCATTCTTTCAAATTAATGAGAAAATATAGTTGCTTTCCCTTTAGTGAACAGACTCAATGTGCTGAAATGCAGTCGTGTCTACATTTGGTCAGACAATGGAGTCAATCTACTAATTAGCCATTTACTCAACTCAGTCACTGGAGTTAACCAATTAAATATTCTTTACTGACAATTCAACCAATTTCTAAGTGTACTATTGAGAATGTTAAAAACAATGACTACACTATATGACAAAAAATAATTTCCATGTGAAGCTGTGCTGAGGACGATGATAACTGTTTCTCCTCCTCCTCCTGCTGCTGCTCTAACCAAGCAGTAAGCTGGGATCATCAGGGTCATAGGCCAGGTGAAAAAGAAAGAGCATTTCTACTCTTAATGGGTGTGAGTAAAAAAGTTTGCTGCACACAGTCTATGATCATGAGGCTTACGTTAAGCCATGTGATTGTAGCTTGGGAGCAGCATGTGCAGATGTTTGCCAGTGCTGGGATCCATGCCAGGAACCTGGTATCAGTAACCTGTAGGGGTGTGCAAAGTGGGCCCTATTCAATTCGGAACTGGATTCAGCATGAATCAGGGGCAGTGATTCGATTTCTTGATTCGGATCACTGTCCCTGATTCAATTCAGCCAAATCTGAATCTGAAGATTTGATACCGATTTGGAGAATTGGTGACTTGGACACAGACACAGCTTTAGAAGATTTTTCTACATACCTTGAGGTACCAGGTGCAGCTCATGATCATTGCGATGCTGGGGCACATGGAGCATCCCACAGGACTGAGGTAGGGCTCTCCATGTGCTGGACGGTGAACCCAGAAGTGGACCAGAAATACTTCTGGTCCA
>NW_005842237.1:583520-646211 GCF_000455745.1 Alligator sinensis
TGCCCTCCCAAACCCAGAAGGCACCAGCCACCGAGCCAGGGGATTGCGGGGGAAGGGGCCCAGCATGCTCCCCAGCAGTCCTGGAAGTTGACTGGAAGTGCTTCTGGTCCATTTCTGGGTCTGCTGCTGAGCACGCTGAGGAGCCCCCCCATGTTTCTATAGGAGACTCCATGTGCCCCAACAACACAACATTCAGTAGCTGCCTGCTACCTAGAGGTATGTAGAAAAAACATTTAAAGCTGCATCTATGTCCAAATTGCCGAATCTTTCTAAATCTCTCCAGATCAATTCAGAGGGTTTCAATTCTATTTGGGAGAGATTAAAGGATCCTCTGATTTGATTTGGATTTGGAGATTCAGCCACCAAATTGGGCCAAATCTCCACCAAATTGAATCAGGAACCAAAACTTCATACAGCCCTAGAAACCTGGGGTTAGGGGAGGGGTAAGTGGGATTGGAAGTTTAGAGAATCTGTGGGGGTGTTGGCTGGTTTGGGGGCTATAGGTTGAAGGGGGCGGGGGAGGTTGTCCATGGGTGGGGAGAACAGGGTTCTAAAAATAGCCTGGTGTAAGGGCAGGGGCAGGTAGAAAGAGCACAGTGCTGGGGCTCAAGAGAGTGGATGGGCTTTCCCATCCCCAGGGCTGCATTCCTAACCCATACAGATGTTCACTGAATTGGGTTAACTCATTCCTGATCTAAGTTAGTTCACTTACTCAGGTGAATGTCTGCAGATTGGCATTTAGATCAACCAAACCCTAAATGTAATGTTTGCACATGCCCAATGTGACGTGGCTTTTGAAAATCCCATTAGTGCACCTATTTCCATCTTTAAACTTCTAAATATCATAAACAGTCTGGTACTTGGCCTGCTTGTGGCTCTGCTCTATAGACTAGGAGTTTGAACATGCCCCTTCATCTTAAAGGTGCTTAAATTAAAAAACTATAAACTGCTCAGATTGGTGACAATGAGGGTGTACTAGTCCATAGGACAGGCAGTAGCTTGTATGATCTTAGTCCTGTAGAACCTCATTAACCTCCTACTCTGCTCCAGTTTGAATTTTACTCCATTACTTAGAGGGCCTTTCCTCTCCTAATCAATGACTAATAAATGTGAACTGCATTGTTTCATGCTCCTCAAACAGTCCAAACAGCAAACAGAGAATATTCATGACACAGTCAGATATAGGCTGGTATTTTGTTATTATTCAGGTTTATCACAATATAAATAATTTGGTTTGAAGTAAAAATAGTCCACTGTGGAATTTAGCTTGCTGTTGTTTGTATGCAATGGTGGTTTGAGTAAACTGTATACTGTGACAGCTTATACTACTGGAAGCAATATTTTGGATAGCAATAAGAAATGAGCTGATGGTAACTTTAGTTAAAGTATTATTGGTGTAACACTGCTAATAAGCATGACCTGTTCAGTCTATTGAGTTCCATTAAAAGGCAAAATGATTCATGGCTGTATTCTAAAGCAAAAGTAAAAAGACTCCTTTCATCTGCCATCTTCCTATGACCTACTCCTCTTTCCTCTTTCATACAACATATTCACCTAGCTCAAATCATATACCCTCTGTTGGGATTCTACCTTTACTAACTGCTTACATGCTGGCACTCACTAGCTCTTTCTTTTCCTTCATTCCACCTCACTGTCAATTTCCTCCTCTCTCTAGAATTATCGTAGATTTGTTATCTGGTATTTCAACCAAGTGACTGATCACCTAAATCAGGGGTGGGACAATTATTTCGGGTGAAGGGGCACTTACTGAGTTTGGCAAGCCATTGAGGGCCACATGACAGGCAGCCGAGGCAGATAAATATTAGTTTTCTAAATTTTTTAGGGGCCCCACAGGTAGAACAGCCTGGCGGGCTGCATTTGGTCAGTGAGCTGCATTTTGCCCACCCCTGACCTAAATCATGTGATATTCATTGCATGCTATAGTCATTAGTGATTTTAGTCTCTTATGGAGGGGCTGAAGAGTTTTTGAGAAAGAGATTGGAGGTGCGGATTGGATAATTTCCTTTAAAATAATTTTCCCTTTTTTCAAAGAAAGAACATGATTAGCTTTATTCCTTTCTGATGGAGAATCAGAGAAAGATCTAAGTTTTAATCAACAGGCTTTAGCTATTTTTCTTGCCACTTTTCTACCAATTAATTACTGTTGCTGCACCATGATCCAACCTTACCCTTCAACCAGTGCCACTGTTACCTGGCCATATAGGCTGTACATAGTCCTGTGCAACATAAACCATGAGAGCATTGTTGCCAGACTTGGCCATTTTCAAGATGTCTAGGCCTAAGCTGCAGAAATGTAGCTAAGGCAAAAGGACCCAGAAGCCTCTGTCTGAGTGACTGTAGCATGAACCTTTGCAGAAGCAACAACCAGTTTGGTCAGCAAAACAAAAAAGAAACTATTCATATATTTAATTGGGCACAATCAAACAGAGCACAGGGCCTGAAAGGAAATACCATACATATAATCCAAATAATGTATATTGTAGCTTCATCTTAAAATAATTAAAAGTAGTAATTGATATAACCAAATGCATTGAATGTTATTTTGCTAAAACAGATGTATTTTTGTTAGAATGATTAGATAAGTTGTAAAAACAAAGCAGCTTTGTCAGACCATAAACTAAGGTGAAAAAATAACAGACCAGTGTGAAGCAACATTCCACAATGAGAAAGGAAAGGAGATAAGACATCTGCTCCTTTTGCTTTCTCAAGGGTATAAATCGTAACTAACTGACATCTTCCAGGTCCACAAGAAATCTGGTTCAATCTGGTTCTGAAAGTTTCAGTGAAACAAAGAAATTTAAGTACAACCAATCGGAGATCATTCATTAAAATATTAATACCAGCCACCTATAAATGTTGGGCATAGGCTGGAGGGAAATTTGGACCTCTACATTTTAAACTTATTTGGAGTTCAGCATACCAATTCAAGTCCCCAGGGGAACAGAGAGCCTGGCCAGTGGACTTGTTTCTTCCTTGAATCCAAGGCTACATAAGCATTGTCTTTATTAATACAAATAAGTCTTTGCCAGTGTGCATCCTGATAAAGATTTTGAGTTGTGACAGTAGATACAGCTACACGTGCTATTAATGTGGTACAATAAACTCCGGCACAGTTTGTGCCAGAGTTTATTGCTCGGAGGCACAGCATTTACATGTGTGCCTGGGACCACATCATTTTGGCTGGCAGGGAACCTGGCGAGGGGTGGGAGGAGGGGGTGTCAGCCTGCCAGCCTGGAACTGCTCTGCCCCAGCTCACCATGTTGTGGAGGGGCTGGCTGGGACACAAGGTTGTTACAGTGGAGAGCTAGCCAGCAGGCAACCCCAACACCGTAGCACCCTCATACCGCAGCCAGCTCTGGTTACTGTCTACATGTGAGTTCCTGCAAAGTAAATAACTCTGCTGTAGGACAGTACTTGTATCAGGTATTATGATCCTGCAGCAGAGTTCATCAGTTTACTCCAGTCTAATAGTGCCACACATGTGGCAAAGTTTGGCCTGCAGGCTGGATCGGGCCCATGGTAGACTCCATTTCCCAGCTGCACCTGCCCGTGTTGCTGTGGCCAGTTTCCATGAAGACCCCAGAAGTAGTGCTGCCATGACAGCGTGGGGCCAGGGTTTCCATGGAGACCAGCCCCAACAGCACTGGCAGGCTGTGCAGCTGGGCAGGGAACTGCTCTGGGTTTGGGATCTTGTGGTGGTGACAGCGTGGTCCAGCCCACCCTGGCAGCAGATCATGGCTCTGCCCCAGGTCCAGACCATGCTGTCACCACTGCAAGATCTCAGCTCCGGCCCCAGAGCAGCTTCTCACCCAGCCACACACCCTGTCAGTGCTGCTGGGGCCAATCTCCATGGAAACCCTGGCCCCATGCTGTCATGGTGCTGCTAGTCCTGGGGTCTCCATGGAAACTAGCTGCAGCAACGTGGGCAGGGGCTGCTGGGAAATGGAGTCTGGCCACTGGCGAGATCCACCATTTTGCCCACACCTGTTCTAGGGCTATCCCCTGTGCAAAACATCTCAGGTAAGGCATCATTATAAGGTCATACTTGCCTCTTGAGGTGCTATTACAGGTTACCTTTAAAGAAATTTAAATCTATGTAAAGTTATTCCATCATAAATGTAGTATAGCTTCACAGCAGTCACAGATTAAGGCTTAAGGCCATCTCAGATCTGCACAACAGCTGTAACTGATCACTAAAGGGCTGGTGAGCAGGAGCCTAGACGGGAGCCAGGACTCTATTGTTCCTGTAGTGCTAGTTAAAGATGCCCTAGAGCATGAAGTCCTGAATGTATCCACACAGTAGTATATCATATACAGAAAAAGGGCAAATCTCTACCCTCATGCCTCTTCTGTGGCCTGAAGAGAATAAAAAAAGTCTCCATGCCATCATCCCATCCTTGATACTGTTCATGTACAGCATTTTTACTCGTCCTCTCAGGTTTGGGGGGCATTTTAATTCTGAGAGCCGCTCTAATTAAAGCACTGGGAGAGTTTCATGTATCAGTGTTACTGTGCTACTGTGCTTCAAAATGGTTGAACAAGCTTTAGTTAAAGCACTCCCAGTGCCATTTTGAAGTGCAGGGATGCTGATACACAAGACACGGGTGCTTGCTGGAACATGCTAATTAGCATGCTCCAACAGAATTGATTAATTGAGTCTGCTCCAATGCACTGTGAGCAGCCTCCCAGCATGTGTACAGGCACCTGTGATGACAGGGCCGAACAATCAAGAAACAATGTTGCTCATGGTCTGATCTGCCAGGAGAGCTGAGTTCTGGTTCCAATTCTGTTACGTACAGTGTTGGGAAGCCTTTCTACCTGTTTCCCAATGTGAGAAATGATTTTGAGATTTCTTTGCAAAGTGCTTTGAAATACATGCATGACATGTTCCACATAAGAGCTAAGCATGGCTTTGGTCTATCTGGGCTATCCTTGCTGCCTGTCTGGGCAGCACCCAGTCATGATGACTTCCCAGCACCTGTTTCTCCCCCTCTAGCTCCAGTGAACTGAATACATATAAATACCCTTGACAAAGTACTACTTGAGGCACACCTCAGTAGACTCAAGGCACCCTTTGATTGACTTGAAGCATCCCCAGTAAATGGCAGCTCTTAGTTTTCACTCATTTTTTATACTTTAGAAAATGAAGAGCCAACATGGTCTCTCTTAGTTCTCTGTAACCGAGTAATAGCTTTTAAATGCTTTTAAAACTATGGATTTTTATTTGAAATCTCTGGGTTTATCTTGTGAATCCTAATTGTAAACTTATCAGTACTAACATTGTGTGGTAAACTTAGCAGTACTAACATTGCCATGGCACCTTGCTTGATAATTACTGGATTAGAGCAATGAATGTGGCAGTTCCCTGCTAAGAGTAGAACTGCTGGAGGTTAGCCCCCAGTGGCTCTGCTTGCAGCATGAAGCTGCCATGTGGCAAGACCAGGGAGCCCAAGGAAGCATTATTCTGGCTGCAATTAACACAACAGCTCCAAAGACGGTGAGGCCATGGTCATGTTCATGGTCTTGCTGCACTTAAACTGCTCAGAGCAGTTGGTGGGGGTGTGTGTGTGTGTGTGTGGGTGGGTGGAGGGGGAAGGGGAGTACAAAAGTATAGTTTTGAAGGATGAAAATGGATAGAGGGGCTGAGTGCTGTGCAGTCTGTGTTGCTGGCAGACCGCAAATTAAGCATTTGGGCCTGACTAAAAACATCCTGGAAAGACCTGGGTAAAACATATCAAAGCTAACCCTGACTTCAGTTGGCTTATCTTTAAAAGGTAGAGGGTACTTTTAAAGGGTACCCAGTTTGGGATAACACCCTTTAATTTGGTGGACTGCTTCCATTTTAAGTGCTTTTATGACAGATTAAATGTAACTTGTATCACACTCTTATTCTCCCCTCTCCTCCACACTCCTCCGCAGGCAGAAATGATATTTATTTTGTTTGATAAAGCATCCCTTCTTCTCAAACCCTCCCTCCACAAACAAGGTCAGTATATATAAGGAGAAGTTGTGTCAGGAGTCTGTTTTGAAAATACATCTTTATATGGATAAAACCCAAATGTTAGTGAATAGCTCAGGGGAGGGCATATTATGAAGATGTTTGGATTGAATCATAAATCAGATGAAGTAAACAGAATCATAAATACATTTCCACTACTGTTCACTCAGCTCTAAACCTAATATTTAGCAAGCAACACTGAGCCGGATGAGACTGGAAATGCCATGTTCTCATTTGAACCACTCACACACTCTGTCTTGTATTTAATTTATACCACATGAACAGAGGCATGTGAGAGTTAAAGCTAAATTGCTCTTTTCTGTTCATGAGGATTGCAGGGGTCTCCCAACAGCAAGAGGCTTCCTCACCATATGTGCCGCTTTGTCTTAGTCCAGCAAGGCAGAAAATGAGCTTTAGGATTTAAGCAAACAAACAAAAACCCCTATATCCGTTATTTACGGCTTGATTACTGTGTTTTGCCATGCCTTTTCTTTCAGCAGCTCATCCAGATAAATTTCAAATACTGTAACTAGATCCAAATGCACAAAGGAATCAGTATGAGCCAGGGCCCCAAATTATATCCTCTGTGCTGACAGGCTACACATTTTGAAAGTACAATATTGAAAATATTAACAACGGTGACAACAATATCTAACAAACATGGAATTTTGAGCATAGTATTTAAATGTATTTGCTTAAATGATGGTTGTGCAGATGTGTTTAAATTACGGGCATCTTCCCCACAAGGCAGAAGGAAGGGTATAAAGAGCAATGGCAAATACAAATGAACAAACGCAGAGGCTATAGTTCCTGCACCCATTAAGTGGTATATAACCAGCCACAGACCCTTTGCATATTCAGACAGTGTGAGAAACCTTCTAAAAAGATTTCCATAGTTTCTGCCATGATACCTCAACTTGATCCAGCATTATCAACCCAGCCTTGTGTGTTAGAAGAGGGTATCTTTTGATCCAGGTTATATTCGTATCCATTACTGCAGTATCTGTGTGTCTGGAAATATTTCTGTTCCTAATCATCTGATGGAAGCTATGTGAGTCTTAATGGGTGCATCTACATGTGTGGGTGGCTGTGGAGGTGCCTAATTAGCTCTGTAGTAAATCATCACCGTCTACACATGTGGAGCTATTAGGCAGGAGCAAACTAATTAACTCCACTGCAGGATATTACTGGCTGACACAAGTACTATCCTACAGCACAGTTATTTACTCTGCAGCAATGCATGTGTAGACAGTGATTGGGATTGGCTGAGGCATGAGGGTGGTACACTGTAGGGGCTACCTGGTGGCTAGTGCCACACTGTAATACCCTTGTGCCCCAGTCAGCCCCTCCATTGCACGATGAGCTAGGGCAGAGCAGTTCTGGGTTGGCAGGCTTACCCCAGGACTCCCTGCCAGCTTGGCGCTGATCCGCCCCAGCTCAGTGTGCTGCAGTCCTGGGTGCATGTATAAATGCTATACCTGGGAGAAATAAACTCAGTCATAAACTGTACTGGAGTTTATTGTTACATGCTAATTGCACATGTAAATATACCCAATATAAATCAGAATCTACCCAACAAATTTACAAATCTATTGTAGGCCTTGACCAATTCATATAATTTAATTCAACACATCTGAATAGGCCAATCAAATGCAAATAAAAGCACATGGTTTTGTCCATGTTAAGCAATTATGCCAATTACAGCATTTGTCATTGTATTTTAAGGTCACTAATAGTTTTGGAATGATCGTAGGGCCCCTTGAAATCACAGTTCAGTATAAAGCCATTCCTCTTTCCACCCTCTAAAAAAGGAAGGAAGGAGAATAAGGAACAAAAAGACCCCATTCCAATGCAAACTAAAAACAACCAAGAATACCTTCTGTTGCTGAAGCAGCATAAAACTCTGAATGAATATTCTGAAATTCAAAGAACAAAGCTCTTTGCTGACACTAGTCACCTGACCGTAGAAAAGTAAAACATTTTGATTTATACTAGTCAGCCAAATTGTGAGATCACTGTACATTAAGAAAGAAAGGAGTTATTTTTCCTATGCTTTTTCATCTCTAAAATTTACCATTGAAGGTAAGTTTTTGTATTTTGATAGAACTCTTTAATGTCTCAATCATGGATGTCAGTATGTTTTAATTTTACAGCTGTCTCATTCTTGCTTACCAGCCACAGCCTTTTAAGTGAAAACTTATCTGAAGTTTTGGTTTTTTTCCTAAGAAAATCATTTTGTGAAGACTTCATCCAGATTCTGTTTGTAGTAAAGTAAATTAAGCTTAATGCCAAAAGAAGAGAAGCCAACTTCAGGAAGAATGAATGAATGAATAAATAAATAAATAAATAAAAAGTTATTTTATACAGTAAAGTACTATAGTATACTAGCATACCATAGTCATATGTTGGAAATCATATCATCAGAGCAAGAAAATAAAAATATTTAACATGGAGTGTGTTTTATTTCTTCTGAGAATGACTGACTGTAAATCATGCCAATGTTTGCTTTCAAATGCAAAACATACAGAACTAAAGTTTACAACTAACAAAAATGAACAGAATTAGTCTGACATTAAGAAGTGGTTAGTAAAGGATTGTACAGTACACTCATTCTGAGATTTCCCCTGCTGCAATGTTCACAGGGTAAGCACCACTTAAATTTGTATTCTGCAGTTACAGCAGATTTTATTTTTATTTGTGAGATGAACCTCTACATTTTTGCTCAAGCATCACAACAAAATTCCAGATGCTGGGCTGACAAAAGTAAATCATTTTATACAAAAGTTTCCATATGGTGTGAATGCAAGAAAGGGAAGACTTTATAAAGTAATTCACTTTCATTTCATGGGGTAATATGAAAAGATTTCTGATTGTTAGCATCTGGACATAGCTTGTAAATGGCCTTTCATAAAATTCTGTTTGGTTTTGGATGCTGACTTTACATTTGGAGGAAGTACCTTCTGACCACCAAAGGGGTACTATATTTTCTGTATCCACATCTAGTGTGAAGATTAGCTCTATTATCTGTCCTGCTGAGGAAGTAATATATCTCTTTAAAGTTAGGGTAGATTAGAGATGTTGGGTCCATGTTGGGTGCTATATACATCTCTCTACTTTAGTTAGTCTATAAGGTTAAAATCTATCCTGCCTTATTCTTGATGTCAGACTAACATGGCTAACTATATTGATCTGCACATTAACTGGGTCAACATGGCCATTAAAACTTCCTCCAGATAAACTGTGGAGAATTGATCACCACTGTAGAGAATTTCCTAATGTTTTTATTATTTTGGGGGTTCCTGAAGGGATTTTTCCTGCATGAACTGGGCCAGTATTGGGCTTGTAGTCACTGATGTTTTATTTTTTTTTAAGTTGTTTCAGATGCATGGACTTTCTCGTTGTTTTTCTTTTTAAGAAGCTTCCTCTATATATGACTACAATGATGGTAAGATGGTGGGGAGAAGTGGCCAGCAAGTTTCAATTATTCTGTGCTACTAGTAGTTTGCTAGATACATAGGTGGTATCCTCCCAGATACTGGGCAAGGGTGAGTGGAAGGGAACAAACAGATTTTAAATACGGAGGAGTGAGTGGAATGAGCAGCAGTGGTGGGAAAACACCTAGAACCAATTACTTGTCTCTAAATACTTAACTTCATGTCCTGAGTATTATGCTTATATGATTTCCTATGATTCACAGATGTTCAGGGCTGGAAAGGACCTCGTGAGATCATCAGGTCCTGCCTCCCCCCCCACCCTTCTCTGGGCAGGAAAGACTGCTGGGGTCAAATAACCCAGCCAGGTGTGCATCCAGTCTTCTTCTGAAGATCTCCAGGGTAGGTGCCTGCACCACCCCTGCTGAGAGTCTATCACTATGATTCATATGACTCTTTTCTTTGATTACAGCTCGTCTTTAGTTAGTGATGTACAAGTGGTGGCATTTTGAAGGATTGTGGAAATTAAATTGCTGACTGAAGTGACATTTTGTCATGCAATTGGGCCCATGAAATGGTCTACAGCTGTGCCCTGACAGAAATGCACAGCTGCAGCGAACTTTAAAAGCATCCGATTGTGTGACAATGTGAACACTTATTACATGAAGGTTCAGATGTAGGTGCTCCAAAGTGAAGCGCCTTCATTAACTTCTGTCAGAGTATGGGGAGCAGGACTGGGCTGATGCACTGATGTACCCAGTGCTGTCTTCAAATGGGAGAGGGAAAAGGGAGAGGAGGGAGTTCCATCTGGGTTTTGTCCAGCCTGTGCTCCAATCCACCCACCCCATCTCTGGCACAGGCTAAGTAAGTCCCAAACCAAACTCCCTCCCCTCCCTTCCCCTGCCCCCATCCTGAAAACAGCACCAGAGCTAGGGGTGGGGAGGTTAGAGAAAAGAGACTGCAAATACACAGCTGCTCCAAACTGGAGCTCAATTCCCCCAACCCCCCTGACCCAACAGCAAATATCTGTTGGGTTGGGAAGATTGCTGTAGCTCATGCTACTTTCTGTGAAGTGCCATGAGTTACAGTGGGGAGTTGTATGCCTGTCAGTGTGCCTGGTGTCATCCTGCCGATACCATAGCATGGAAGCATCTAGCTTGGTGTCATTTTCTTAACTCAGCACTTTATAGTGCTTTTGGGCTTTCTTTCCTTTTCTTCTCTCTTAACTGTGTTGCTGCAACTGATTTTTGGAGACAAAATAACAATGTTGCTCCAGGAAAAAGCAAAAACATACATGCTGAAATACATTGTGCCAGAGATGCATTTAAAAAGACAAAAGGCATTTTTAAAGGTTTGTACTATCTAGTTAGAAAAAATATTCAATGCTGTCTTCTAATGTTAATAAAGATATTTTGAATAGCTAGCTCTTTAAATTAATTTTTGTTATTCCAGACTGCCACTGACCTACTGCACGATTACAAGTAGATTATTTCATCTCTTCCTTCCTTTGTTTTCCTTCCCATCTGTCATCTGTTTTCTCTATTTAGATTGTAAACTCTTCAGATCAGACACTGTCTCTAACCATGTTTGTGTGGTGGAACATCAGTTTTGTTTGTGGCTCCAGCATATTACTATGGTATAGATATTACATAATTATGAATAAGAATAAAGTACCCTCTTGTGTATAACACTGTTAAAGAACTTTGTTAGGCTGTCAGTTAAATCATAGATGATAACTGAGTAAGACTACAGTCACTATGGCTTAGATCATATTCCACCTCAATGTATTTCCTGCAGCTAATGTGAATAACACACACATCACCTCAGCAGTGTAATCACATAGGGAGTTTCGCCACTTTCCTGTTCTCTCAATTAGAAACCTAGTTTTCCCCCAGATACTAATCCTAATTGACCCAGGAAACTATATAGTTCTCCTATTCTGATAATGGGCAGCATTCACTGATCCTAATCCACCCACAATGTAGTCCTCCACTCTTAATGACAGAGTCCCATGCCTTCCTACATGTTCCCTTTCTGACCAAGGAATCTTTCTTTCTTGGCTGCCCAGTGCAAAGAAGAGGTGGAAGGTAACTTGGCTCTCCTTAACTTCCCCCTTCTCTCCTTCCACCCCTCTCTAGTTAGTGGTGCAAGTGCCCTAGGAAGCAGGAGATGAAGGTTCCAACCCTGTTTGACTGAGGAGAGTTCAGATCCTGGGCAAATATCCAAACCACTAAGCACCTAAACTAGAAGTTCGATAGGTCCTCCCCCATTCTTTGACAGTAGTTAGATATGAATTTCCCTAAACTAAGGGTTTGGGGATTTATGTGGAATTTATCTACTTTCCAGATGAATTAGGATTGAAACAGATCATAAATGGAGGTAGAAGCTTTGATACAGTGCTTCTGAACATACTCATAGGGTCAAGATGAAGACATGCTGGGAAGCTAAGCATCTTCATGGTTTGATATTTGTTGCACAAGGTAGATTATGATTATATTTAATTACTTTGATCCCTAAAAGCTTCACAAGTACCTCTTAGAGGCAAAGTAGGATTTGGATCTGTGTATGAAAATAAATATTGGCACATTGGCTCCCTTAGGTTAAGCATTTTAGTATGTTAATTCTATTTAATAAGATATATCCATTAATTCACAACCAGCATCCATTGAACTGCTACCACATCTTTTTTGTTACATACTGAGGTAGGAATACCTTTTCTACCTGTGACTGGAACTTATTGGAGACTACTTTGTTTTAAAGTAATTTAGAAGTGCTTCATACAAAAAAGTACCATTCTTGCTCTAATTTTTAAGCTGTCTTGTCAAATAATTAAAAAGCAAATTGAAATGCAAATCTATAAATACACCACTTGAAGGAGCTTCAATTTTCAGAGAAAAAAATATTGCATGCAAAGTATTTTAAAGCATGTAATAATTAAACTGCAAAGAGCTTTGGTAGATATGACAATATTATGATACAATTTATTTATGCTCAGTCAGAATACTCATAAATTACACTACAAAACAAGTCTCCAGTTTCCTCTATGAGATGTTATGTAACTCAGTGCAGTCATTAATGCAGCATCAGATTATGTTCAACCAATGGTCTGGGGATAAATTCAGTCCCACTAGGTGCTGAACCCTCCATCAACTTATAGCAGTGTTTAGTACTGGAATATAATAGGACAAAAGTCTATGCGTGTCCAGAGAAAAGGGCAGAGGCAGAACGATACCTTTTAACTTCTTTAACAGCACTACACTGTTCATTAGTAAATGAAGCAGTACTTCTGTCTCATATCAAAAGGGAGGAAGAGGAGAATGGAACAGCACTATACATAGGTAACCTCCTCTAAGTAAAGAGATATCCTTTAAAATGCTCATGCCACAACAATTATGTCAAATTAGGAAATTTCACTAATTGTTTGAAATGTAAAAGCTTCTATTAGAATGAAGAATCATACATTATATATTTAGAAGGTATTAAGAACAGTGGCTCACATTATTAGATGAAAGTAACTTGGCAATTTGGACAAATTGAGAGACACAAACCTGCAGTATTTCTCGTTAATAAGTGCAATGTTGGTATGCAAGTGGAATAACACAGTAGCATTACAGATGCAGATTCACTTAGCTGTGTGAATACAAATTTATTTAAAACCTTGAGGGGTGACCACCATTCATGAAGAAACACCTTTCCTTTTATAAATAGAGAGATCTAATGAGGAATTTTTGCAGCACCACATCTTTCACGGAATAAATGACCTCTCACATACAGCATAAGTGGAAAAAGCAGATGGTGCAAAAGTTTACAAGACTGCACATCACAAGTATCAGAAGCTGAAAAACTGTAACAAAATAATTTTGAAGGAAGAGTTGAGGAATGACAGATACTAACAGGGGTGGGAAAGGCTGAGGACAAAGAAGAAAAAAGATCCAAAGCAACATCCAAAGCAATTCATTTTTAACAACTGCTGCTATAAAAAAATCCATGTAATAATATCCATGTAAAAATATTTCCTTTCTAAAATTTTTAGGAATAGTAGAACTGGAAGATTATATCAGACCCATGACATGTCCAGTATTTTTCTTTGATGCTGGCCAGTGATAAATGCTTTAAGCGGGGTTTTGCAGTCATTTTATCTGACCCAATGTGCTAGAGGCTTCTTCAGCGTTTTCATGGTTGGGGAGAGCGGCTTCTGCAGGGGACTTTAGCACTTGGGGCTTAGTGGTGTTAAAAGCAACAGCTGCAGCTCCTTAGTGTGAGCAGCAACTGCAGGTGCAGCAGAAGAACAGGCTGTGTTGGAAGTGACTAGCTGTTGGACTTAAGCTCCATTAACATGGCCCTCTGCTCCAAAACGTTACCAACTGTGCCTTGGAGGGAGATACAAAAATCTCTCTCTCTGACATTGGCTGATACCAAGTGATTTAGGGAAGGTACAGGAATACAGGAGATATTGATTCTAATTCACAATAGACAGAGGTGAGGGTACCTATCCACATGCCATTTTCATCCTAATCACTAATAGTTAAAAACTGTTAAGCTGTTTTCTGTCTCTTCTAGGGGTGAAGCTTCATGTAGACCACACAAAATGCACTTTAAAAATGATATCTGCATGTTCAAGTTTGTTTACTCATACTAAGTGCCCTCTGAGCATCTTGAAGTTTGCCACTTCAGGCAAGGGTTAACTCTGGGCCATGCTGCCTAGCTTGTGTTAAGATAACTTCAGTCTGCTCTAAAGAGATAAAATGAATAATTTTCAGTCCTCCAGCATCTCAGAGCAGACTACTTCCAGTGCCTCCCCCTCCCCCCGCCCAAACAAGGGTAGAGCCAAGATGTCCTGGCTCTTAGCCATGCCCCTGCCCACCAGCCTTCTATTGGCGAGTCAGAGATGTGCAGGCAAGAAATGATACTAGCCCTTAATGTGCAAATAGCACATTTTAACTTTAACACTGCTTAACATTTCACAGGTTTAGTATGGTCTAAGTTTAACTTGTAACGTCACCTTCATGCATTTTTGCTATTGTTAAAAAAGCTAAAGTCATCTTATTGCTATAAATATAATCCTTCTTTGATTTTTTTCTGGCTAAATTTGTGGCTTCAAGGATGTGGACATAGATCTATGAGATGAAGACAGGAGTTGAAGGATTAAAAAGTGGGAGAATTATAGAAGGTTTTAGCTTGCTTACTTTTTTCTCTATTATTCTTAAATGACATGAATATATTTTTGGGGGCTGCTCAGTGTCTTATCAGGAATGCTAAATGTGACCATTTTGGGTATCAAATCTCAGAATTTTACCTTAGTCTTTCATTTTTTAGGAAAATTGCAAGAGCAGAATTCTCATTCCTTGGAAAGGCACAAAACTTCATTTCACTCTACAACAGAGAACACTGAAACTATCCCAGTTTACTACAGTTGTGGATCTGGCCCCATAGCTTTATATTTCAAAATCTTAGCTGCTTGGCAATAGAATCATGCAATCTGTTTTTCATTGATAAATTGGGTGAGTGTAGGCTGAAGAATAGGTGTCACAGGCCACAGATGGGCTTGTCAAAGGATGCACTGAAACAATGCATCATGTCAGCAGCCTGGGCTGTGTAGGTCTCTTGTGAAATCACTGCGCAACAGAAACTGAATCCATGCAGGAGAAACTCTGAGGAAGTATTGGTGGTAATATACCTGCACTGGAGCACTTGAATGTAGTTAGATACAATTTAACATGAAATTGAAGTGGTTTTTCTGATTTAGTTGACACATATTGCAAATAGATTGTCCTATTATAATGAAAATTTCAGTGCAAAATTTCCTTTGATGGAAAAGTACTGCTAGCAATTTTCAGACAGTCTGTCTCAGATTGGTAAAGAAAGATAGGGGGAAAGGCAAAAACAACCTATAACAAAGAGTTGTTTTATGGAGGAAAGGCCTTCTCACTGTATCACAAAAATGCAATCTTAATATTGCTGCAACATGTCCACAAGCCTATTTCAGAGATTATTTCTAAAACAGTGTGGAATGAATATGGCAAACAAGTAACATCATTACATTGGCTAAAATGTCTACAGAATGCAAAGGCAGGGATATTTTGCAGTAGTGACAGCCTTTATCTCCCAGGGAGGACCTGTGCTGATCGTATGTGTTTGTCCATTTTAGTCATTGGTCACCAGTCATCACAGATTGTAGCCAAAGGCTGTTTGTCACTCCTTTAGGTCACTGGAGAATATTGTATGCACAACTGCCTTAGAGGAGGGTCAAAAGTAGGGCTGTGCAAATAATTGATTTTTTTTTTTTGATTCAGCAGCTGAAAGAAACAAAAAATCAAGAGAAAAGAATAACTAAAAAAAAGTTTGAACGATCCAGATATTTCTCTTGTTTTTTTCTTACTGAAACAAAAACAAAATTTCTCTTTGACTTGAAACATTCTAATGAATCTCAAATGAAAGGTTTAATTTTCAAGCTTCTTCAAGGAAGTCACAGAAAACAAAGGGCTGAATTCAGACATCTAAAGAAGATAGTAGCAATGTCCTGCTCTGACACAATGTCTGAATGCTTAGGTACTTCTCTTGTTCATGGGAGAACGATATTCAACCCCCCTTTCTGCCTGAGGATGCATGAACTCCCCCAGGTATGGTACAGATCATTCTTAAGGGATAGTTCTCCAATATGTCTCCCCTTTTTTACTAAACAAACATTCACTAGCACAGGAACATCCCATATGAGTTTCCTAAGCACCAAAGGAGAAAATCATTCTGACTCTTTCATTTCTTGTCCAGTGACTAAAGAATCTTATACAAAGTAGAACTGCTTCTACCAAAAGGATTTAAGGGCTGCATCCAGACATATAGGCACATGTGGTTTGTGGCACTGCAGACCTCTCTGCAGCACCACAAACTACACGTGGGGAACATTAAGACATGCCCCACACTGCAAATTTGCAGCATAGGACCAAAGTTTGCTACTGAGAAATCCTGGTAGCAAAAAAAGTGCCAGGAAAAAAAGCAGTGCGGAGCATGCAACAGAAGCGTGCACTAGAAGACACAAAGGCTCAGCCCTCCAGGGAGATGCTCTGGCTGCTGGTCAGAGCATCTCCACTCCTGCAGTTGTACCCCAGCTGCTCCAGCACGCAGGAGCCAGGAGGAGCCAAACAAGGGCAGTTTGTCCAAAGTGAGACAATTTGTCCATCACCAAAGTGCACATGCAGGGACGTGCACTGTGGCAAAAAGTGGTGGCACAATTTGTGCCACTACTATTTTTGCCACTGCAAGCGCACACTCCTGAACATCTGAATGTGGCTAAGGAGCCTTCAGAATATCTTGCATCCTGGTTACTAGGACTTATCTACTCAGTGGGAGATCCAACTTTAAAAAAAAATTCTGCCCAGATCAGAGGAAGGTTCTGAATCAATATCTCCTGTAGTTCATGTGAGCATCCATATTACAGCACTGTTAGGTAAAGGGAAGATGTTATTTATTCCCCTCAAACTGTTGTGACCCCACCAGTACTTCAGTTTCTTCCAGCAAAGTCTATGCAGTGAATTCAATTTGAATTTGGGTAAAGGTTTAGAATCACTAAATTAATTTGGTAAATTTACTATTTGCCAACTCCCCCCTCCCAACCCTCCCTGATCCAATTATAAGGGTAAACATGGCCCTGAATGAAGTCAACCCAGTCTCCACACTCCATTTCCAAAAATTTGACTGAAGTGAAGCCAGCCACACTTGTTCTATACATTCAGCCATTCCTTTGATTAAAAATTATGATAATATAACTGTAAATACATCAGACTCAAATTACACACCTGCATTATAAAGAAAACTACCCTGCTTGCATAAATTTTGCACATGAGGTCACGGGTAGGGAAGTACCATGTATGTGCAAATCTCCTTTTTGGGGGGAAAAAGAATCAGCCAAACCATTGGATGTTTCTGTAATTTGTGTCTCCTGCACTTCCCATGTGTACAAGATAAGCATGCCCTGTATTGTACCCCTTCAATTAATGCAGCATATGCTCCTCTGTGTGCCTAACTCTTCTTCCTTCTCATGCTGCTCTGTTCTGTTGTGCAGGTGTCTGGCCTAAAGAGGCCACAACAAGAGCAGTTCCATACTTAGGGGGGAACTCCCCTTAACCACCTATTTGTTAGCTACTTGTGCTCTCCTATGTACTTCTGTCCAAAGGCCCCTGCAACCTGGAAAATAATTTATGACTATGTCATTATATATTATATAGTAACTACATGTATACATAAGGCTGCACAATCAAACTTTACCATTGAAAACTATGAATTCATATAGTTTTCATTTTTATGGACTTAATCCTGTAGAAATGGAAAATTCCACAGTGATACAGGGCTGAAAGCCAAGCAAGTGTTTGTAGTCCATACAAGGTACCACTGAATGCCCCTAGCAAGGTTTCATGAAGGTAACCATGGCAAATAAATTACATCTGTTATGCAAGTGGGATTTATACATCCTGCATGCAATAACTGATCTCTGGATTGAAATGTCCTGTACAACCTTTGATAGTGTTGGAACTGACAGACTTCTAAATACATTTTTAAAAGCTCTATGGAAATTATTCTAAAGTCCCACACAAGCTACTAGGGAATGAAATCCTTGTATGTATTATGGCATGTTCTTTAGAATCCTATAGCAGGGCTGTCACCTTCTATTAAATTCCATAGTGTGGTTCAAACACCAAAAGAAATGTTATCTATTAAATAGTGTGTTCTATTGTAAAGGAGTTCTCCATAAGCATATGCTAGTCTCATCTAGTCTCCATGGAATGAGAAGTTAGTTCACTGAGAATCACTAAATTGTACTTTCCAAAAAATGTTTTAAATATTCCTTCATGAAAAGTGACATTGAAAATGCCAAGCTTTTATTAGCTGGAAATAACAGCTATCTTCCCGTTCACTCATGTTCCCATTCCATCCCATATACTCAGATCTTACCCAAAATGTGTATATCCTTCCTGTTTATTGCCATCTCTAATTATGGCTATCTAGAGCCACTTGCACTCCCTAGAGCCAGCCAATAATCACCTAAAAATAATCAAACCACGTAAGTGCATGGAAAAAAAACCCCGATAAATTACAGCAATGGGTGATTTGCCTGAGTATGGATATGAGACTACAAGATTTACCTTAGAAATCTCAATATACTCCAGCTCTGCTAATTTTCTGTAACAAAACTGGGTACTTTAAGTTTTTAGGAAGTGACCAGTTTTCTTTATTAAATTCATATATCACTGTTGTATCTTAATTCTATTGAGTGCAAAACTCAGTCTTATTAATCTAAACAGAAATGTAAAATCTCTGAAGAATAATGCATTGACTTTTTCAAAATAAATGAAAGAGACTTGCAGAAAAAGAAGAATTGTGAATAAATTGAAAAACAGATGAAAAGCAATTTCAAC
This sequence comes from Alligator sinensis, assembly GCF_000455745.1. Taxonomy (NCBI): domain Eukaryota; kingdom Metazoa; phylum Chordata; order Crocodylia; family Alligatoridae; genus Alligator; species Alligator sinensis. Next base: position 602,381 of record NW_005842237.1, read on the forward strand.
AAGAAATCAATAAGGCATGTAGTGTGGGGCCTCAGTAAAATATTCTTCACCCAAGTGGATGCTTTTGTAGGTGGAAAGAAGTATTGTTTAGCAGAGCTGACAAGCAGAAGGAAAAAACTCTGAAGGAAAATGAGAACACTGGTGCACTGAAACACATCACTGCTGACTAACCTGACAGGTTAGATCTAACTTACTTGCTTATACACTGTCATTTTAAACAGCATGCTAGTGCTAACTGCTATAAAAATAGGTCTTGGCATTGACTTTGAGGCATTACACGTATTGGAGAGGTGCCCAGAGTTTCATTTTGAAGCCACAGGGGTTTATTCTCCTGTTAATGTGTGTGCGCAACTTCCAGTAACATTAATAGGAAATATGTGTGTGCATCTGTCGGCAAAGAGGCCCCAATGAACTTGTGTTAGCTCTTGGGTAGCACAATTAAAGGCAGGATTTATTATTATACTCTGTACATAAAAGGTCTAACATCATTAAAAAAAAAGCTCCTAGTTTCATATACAGTGGAGAGAAAGTACTAACTAGACTCACAGTTTAACAGTAAGCAATGGCATGTTCCACATCGCTTAAAAGAAAAGGCTAAAAGAATTAGGATAAAGCTATTGTGAAAAAGGGAAGATGGAGGGGGAGATATGATAACAATCTTCAAAAACCTGAAGGGCAGTTACAAAGAGGATGGAGATAGACTATCCTCTATGGCTTCAGGGGACAGGACTAGGAGAAATGGTCTCAAATTGCAGCAAGGGGAATTTAGGCTGAATATTAAAAAGAACTTTCTCACTCTTGTGAGGGATATTAGAAAACTTGGAATTTGTTTATGGAATTTAATAGAAGGTGACAGCCCTGCTATAGGATTCTAAAGAACATGCCATAATACATACACAAATTTAATTCCCTAGTAACTTGTGTGGGACTTTAGAATAAGAACTTGTGTGGGATATTAGAAAATCCTTTAACATTTTTAAGAGCAGATTAGACAAACATTTGATTGGGATGGTTTGCTCAGGAATGATCTTGCCTGGAGCAGAGAATTAGACTAGATGAACTCCTGAGGTCCCTACCAGACCTGCTTTTACACCTATTCAGTAATTCTATAAACAATTAAAAGCTCAACAGCAAGCTTGAACTTTGCATTATTATCTGATACTAACATATTATGAGAATGAACAATGCTGACCTAATTTTGCTGATCCTGCAATCTACCTAAGCAACTTGTGACCTCAATATGGTGTGAACAATGAAAGGATTCAGCAGCAGACTGAGCAGTCACAACTTTCTACCAGTTGGATCAAATTCTCATTTACTTCAGAGCGAATGTCTGTACTGCTAACTTCCCATGGCTGGTGGCAGTCTGTTGGAATGTGCTACTACTCCATGCACATGATCTCTGGAACCAGAAGCAATATAACCACCTTAATGCAACACTACCAGCAGGTTAAAGAGATGTCCTAAGAAGTTACATTATTTCTGACAGAGCTTATACCAATTCTTCAATAACTTCAGGAGGTAGCATGAGTCAAGTGTTTCAGCATGATGCCACCTAATATATAAAATCAACAGCACAGACACGCTGGGGCCAGGATTTTGAGCACACTATTTCAGCAATGAAATGCTACTCAAAGGAACTGGATCTTTTTTGACATAAAAAAGGAAAGATGCTTCTTGAATGAAAGGAAAGAAGTTAAATACAGAGAACAGCATGAAGTTGGTGTGAAGTTTGGAGTAGAAGCTGGAGGCAAAAGAAGAATTATGAAAGTAGAGCAAAAGTAAGATGACACTGGGTGCATACACATGTGCCATTAAGGCAACATGATAAACTCTGGCACAGTTTGTGCCAGAGCTTATCACGGTGCCTTAATGGCACATATAGATGCTCAAACTGCTGTGGTCCAGGGTGAATGTGCAGATGTTGTGCCCAGGACTACAGCAGTTTGAGCCAGGACAGAACAGACCCAGGTTGGGGGGGAGGCTAGGTAGTCAGCCCCAGGCTCCGGAAGGTGGCAGTGGGTAGCGGGCAGTAAAGGGGCTAGTGGCAGGTGGTGGAGGCATGCAGAGCAGAGCCCTGTGGCTAGGCAGCAGGCAGGGGTCTGCCCCCCCCCGCTGCCTGGGCTGACTGGGGGCAATGTATGCCTGGGTCAGCATTTACACGTTCCTTTAGGCAAAGTTATTTTCACTGTCGTAAAATAGTACCCAACAGTGTTAATTTAGGACAGTGAAAATTAGTTTGCTGAGGCCTAGTAGCATCATACATGTAGACTGTGGAACTTTACACCGCAGCAAATTAGTCTACTATGCAAGTAAGCACACACGTTGATGTCCCCAAGGGTGCTAAATATAGGCAGTGCTAGCACTATGCACATTTTAAAGATAGGAATTAGAAATTTAGATATTATGCAAGAAATGTGGTAGAAACATTGGATGTCAGGGATTGGGTGATAGGATAGGAATATTATTTAATAGATTTATTTTGAACAAAATGTAAGGAAGTGTAAGGAAAAGTAAGGAGGAGCAGAATATTAGAGAAGCTGAGCTAGAATGACGAAAGTATAGATGAAGACATGGAAAAAATGAGATTATGAGCCTGACACGAAGAATACTGCAAAGAGTATACCAAATTGTTTTCCATATTAGGACATGTGGGGTTTTTTTATAGACTTATATGATTTTTTCAGGTAAAAAAAGCTACGTTTATCATGAAGGTATAAAAGACACACAAGACAATGCATTTTTGAGAGCGTAATGCCCTGATATTGATTTTCATATTACTATGTCATAGTCTGTGGTTCATGAAAGTTCATTAGAGGGGGCGTCTAGAAGTAATTTTAGGATTTGGGACTTTTATCTGCAATGTTGCTTTTCATGCGCCTCTGTGATGCCTAGACTGGGACAGATTTGTTTGCTGTGGGATTTTTTGCTGCATCTCATACAATAATTACAAGTACTTTTGCTTCCAGAAAAGACATTTGCAAAATGTGCCTGGTTCCTATGTTCTATGTGAAAGGTCATCTCCTTACCTTTTGGTGTTGGACAGCTGCTGCCAAGTGGTTCCAAATGAAGCATCCATGCAAACTGGGGAAAAAATAACCTTAAACTTTATCATGTCTGTGCTTTTGCTGATTATTTGTTTCTAAGTATGAAGTTTCCACATTGTATTGCCCTCAGAATGAATGCCTGTGCACTCTGGTACTCCAATTAATCTTAATGGCTTTTCTGCATATGTATTCTATATGAAGCCAATGGAGTTTTACCAGAGAAAATAGGAACTTATGCCTTCCTTTCCTTCATTGTTCAGCTATTCTAATGTAATAACTATTATAAAAGTGTTATAAAAATACATCAGTGGCTTCATTCACTGTGCATAGAATGGACTTTCTGCAGAAGACAGAAAATTTTGGGGTTAGTATAATTGATCCCACCACTGTGCCTGATGAAGCCACTCTGAGCCTTCTGGATAAATAAACAAAAACAATCAAATAAATAAATAAATAAATAAATATCACTTTAGCACCTTTTAAGTGAACATTGGCCTGGCTCATCATAAAAACCATCATCACACTATCCAAGTGGATGGGTATTTCTGATAAATAGCTAATCCTATACATAAATCCTTCAACCATCTTGAGGCTAGGATCCTTGGATGGGAAAATCCAAATGACTGCCTATATTGAGCATTCCTATATGTAGTTAGGAGGATAGTCTACAATTCCATCTTTTTAACAAATTACTTAGAAGAGGGATAATATCCTAAAGAGGTAAAAATTCTGACCTTCTGGATTGATTGATATGGATATCACTGCTGCCATCCCAAAATAAGCCTCTACACAAACTGGGGGGAAAAAAAGCTTCTGCTACTCTGATATGTTTTATGATAACTGCAAATTAGCTTTGTTTACAGAGTGTTGCCAAATATGGATTGGAATGACAGCTTCTTATATGGCCATTCTAAAGTCATAGACTATTCCCTTTTCAACGGGGAAATGTATTTTGCTTGAAATAAAGTAACATGGTGTGTAATATATATTACTGGAACAATTTTTATATTTAAATAGTAAGTATGAAATTAACTAATTTAAGCATTCTCTGGTTCACCATAATGCAATTTTTATGAGTATGAAACATAAATTTAATGCCTACTATTCTCTGTATGAGACTATAAACTTTTACCAGATTTATAAAAATCTCTAACAAATTATGCCTTCACTGCTATTCAATGAAACTCATGGGCATCATCTTGTATTTTAGTTGGCTGCCAAACTGAGCTGTTACATCTTCTCAACTACATAAACAAGAATGAAAGGAAATTCTCAAATTACCTAATAGTGACAAAATTGAAATAGTGTTCGAAAAACAACGTAGGACTAGAATTCTCACTTTAGGTAAATAAAAATAAGAAATGACTTGAATTGTCACACAACATGTAACTCCTTTTTAGTCTATTGTCCATTTACTTTCCTAGTTTTGACCAAAGTTAAATTTTAATCATGTCTCATGTCTCATGCCACAAGAAAGATTATTTCTGTGCTATTTCCAATTTGGTACAAACTAACAAATGAAAGAAATCTCAGAAAGATTTCCATCCTGATTTCTACACAATGATTCTTTTCAGGTTTGTCTACTTCTATTACAAAAATGTCACATTATTATGACAAAATCTGTTAACAGGATTAAAGGTAGCAAAAGTAAACCTAGTCTCAGCAACAAAAGGATAAAATAGAATACAGGGCACATTTATGTATTTGATGTATTTTCTTCAGCTCTGGAACCACTCTGCAGAATCTTCCTCAGCAAAATACTGAAAAAAGGCAGTCTGCTCTGCTCTCTTCATATTGTCTTCATGACAGGATAGAATAATGTGCATGAACATATGCAGGGACAGCTAAGGAACTTCAGGGGAGATGGAGATGACTATGTATGTAGGTGGGTGCAGATTACTAGGCACGTCCACACATGCTATTAATGTGATAAAGGCTTACTGCGCAGTAAAATACTTCACAGTAAGCCTTCCCTGGGAGCACATCTAAATGTGCTCCCTGTTGGGAATAAATCTGCTCCCAATGGGAACAGCCCAGTACAGGGCTGTTCCTACCCTGCTCTGGCCCCCTGCAGACCCCAGGGGGAGCTCCATGCTCCTTCAGGGTGCTAGCCCGGGGACTGGTAGGGAGCATGCAGGCTGGTCCCAATGTGCATGGGGCCAGGAGCTGCCAGCTGCAGCAGCAGCTGTCTTCTGACCCCATGCATATCAGAAGGGGTCCTGGTGTGCATGGAGCTGGGAGACAGCTGCCGCTGCAGAACTCTCCTAGGCCTGTGCACATGGGGACAAGTTCCATGTCCAGTGGGGCTTCCCCGCACAGCTGGGAGCTGGCTGGATGCTGTCCTGCTTTAAGGGCAGCCCCCAGCAAGGCCCCCGCTGGTAGGAGAAATCCGTTATACTCAAATCTATTGTGCAAGGACCGAGGGAGTTCCCCATCCCCTGTGGCCTCCTGGTGTTGGGGGCTGACTGGGAGCAAATTAGCTCATAGTGTCTACAAATGCACTACTGCACAGTATCTACTGCACAGTTAGTTTACTATGTGTATTTACAAGTAGTAGCTAACAATTAGACTACACCATAGACTAATTTATTGCACAGTAAATGCTGCACATGTGTAAACAGTAGATGCTGCACATGTGTAAACTTTACTGCACAGATTAGTTTCCTGCACAGAAAAGCATCTCATTTAGATACGCCCACTGTGTGCTCCTCTACACCCCATCAGTTCTCATACTGCACAGTGACTTGCACTAGTTCTCTACTGAAAGGCAGAGCCTGCATTTGACTTTCAATCTATTTCTTGATGTAGTCCTAATATAAACTACTTCACTAAGGTAACCTTTTATCTGTTCTTAGGCTGTTTCTTTATGAGATGCTGACTGCACAATCATTATTGTGTAGTCATTTTTGGTACTTATATAAACAGTACTAAATAACTGCACAGTAACTCAGGTTACTGTAACCTGAGTTACTGTGCACTAGCACCAACAAATGTCTTTTTCATGGCAATACTGCGCACTAGCTTAATATTACTGTACAGTAGCATCACATCATGGTTGTTACCACACAATGTGACTGCACAGTAGTATCAGGGTACTGCACAGTCAGCATCTTACATAGACATGGCCTTAGTGCACACAATGAAGCAAGACTTGTAAAGGAACAAGGGAAACTTACTTTTAGTAAACTTAAAATGTATTTTTATACTCAAATCCATTGCGCAAGGACATCTTTGTCATATCTTAACCACTGGAGCATAAAATAAATGAGAGTGAGGTAGAGAATTGAGGTAGATTATCTGGACCATAGACTGCCACTTCTTTTTATGCAAAACTGTAAGTGACATTGATGGCTGTTCTTCATAGAGAAAAATAGTAAGATGCAGAAACACCCATCTCATCTACTATTGTTATACTGGTATATGAGACCAAATAGTGGAAGTTTAAATTAACCACTTGAAACTAAATATTGGCCTAGTTCTTGCTGTAAAAACTGCTTGATGGTCATGTATGTTATTGATGGTCAGTCTATTGATTGTAAATATATTCTGACAAACTGAGGCTTTTGTGCTTGCACAAAATGTGATCCTGATTCCTGGAAATAAAGCCAATAGTCATAAATATTTTCCAAATACTCTGAATGACCTATTTTCTTACTGAGCTGTTTACAAACTGTTTTCTTTGATTATTCATTAAGCACAGTTTTGAGGAGGGAGGGGCGATTGATCATTTGGCCATTGATGGCACATGGAATATTTCTATTCCTTACCTAGATGCTTGAACTATCAAATAACAAATGGGGATTGTTTAAAATCATAGGTCTCAATCTTAGAAAAGATATGAAGAGTGGTATGGACTATCGAAACAGAATATTTTCTCACTTTTTCTTTAATCTTGTTCTTTTTTTAGAACACTATTTCTCTCTTTTTGATGTCTCTAACCAGGGATCCTGGTTTTCTCTGCTTAAAAATGACACATTCTTTAATAATATAAATTATCTGATTAAAACCCTCCAAATCTGCATTTTCCCATGATTAAAATGAGACATATATATAGGTATCAGCTAAACACAATGTTTTCTTGATATTTAGAATTTTAAAGCAGTTTGGAAGCCTACCAGTTCCTCAATTATTATAATAAAATAAATTCTAAATACCTATAAATTCTGGCATTTGATTTTGGATTTTTTATCACGGAAAACTATAGCTCCCCCTGCCCCCTTGGACACAGGTCCAGCTGCAGCTGCTACCCCTGCTGCTTTGTGGTGCTGAGCACCCCTGATATGATGGTGCCCTGCCCCTGCCCATGCTACTGCCCTTCACTATCAACTATCCCCAGCCAACCCACAGGCCCCTGGCCCTGCCAGTGCCCCTCACTCCTGACCCACAGCCCCACAGTCCTGTCAGTGCCTCTCACTTCCAACCTACAGCCGCCCCGGGGGCAAGGTGATGCAGTGGGGGAGGCATGTGCCCCCCAAGATTTCTGTGCCTGCAATAGGGTGCGGGGTTGCAGCCAGGCCGAACCAGGTCTGTGCAGGAGCTGCCTTCATGGCCCAGTGGGGGGAACCAGTACAGGATGGAGCACCACATCACCATCGTGAGACACAGCAGTGGTAGCAGCAGCACTGGTGGTGGCGTGGAGTTGTGTGCCCTGCTGCTGCTAGGTGGGCAGGGACGCCTCAGCTTGAAGGCCATTTAGGTGCTGCACTTCCTTCCCCATACCCAGTCCCCCACTAGGCCATGAAGAAGTCTCCTCTGGAGCTGGTCCAGCCTTGCAGCCTTATGTCCCGCTGTGAGCTCAGAAATCTCAGGGAGCACGTGCCCCCCACTTCTGTCCCCCTACCACTCTCCATGCTGCCTGGCTGCCACATGCATGTGTGTGTGCATGCACATGCATGTGGTGCCCCTGCCTGATCACTCTCTTCCTGCTCCCCCATCTCTTTCTGCTCTCTGCAAGTCTGCAAGGAGAAACCCACTGTTTCCCATGGTTTTCTCCTTTAAAGGGGAAAATCCATTAATTTCTCTTTTAAAAGAGAAAATCTATGCTTTTCTCCATTAAGAGTGAAAATCCATGTTTTTCCACAGCAAACAGAAAAACTGAAACAGGATTAATTGACATTAAAAAAAAAAATTCATACTAGCAGCTTATGTGCAATTTGAAGATCCTTTAAACATATCTTACTTTTAAAAAGTCAGGCCTATAAAAGGTGCATATTCATTAGCTGTGCATTTAGTGTCATATTCAGGTTCCTTCCACAGGTTTCTAAACAAGGTTTAGATAGAATTTCGGCACTAAAAGTCTTAGGCAAGGAATGCTTCTGATTGACTCTACTCCAGCAGCCACAAAACACCTTAGACATCTAAGTTTATTCCTGGCCTCCATTTTAGACTGCAAAACTCCCTTGATGCCTACACTTCAGACTTCTGCTCAAAAGTGATCTAATTTTCCATCTAACTCCCACCTAAGCTCTGTGATCCATATCAGCCTTAAGGAGGCACCTACCAGGATCCTAGGTGCTTAACTCTGTGGTTTGTATGATTCCCCCTGGGCTAGGCATCTGTTATTTTACCTAAATGGATGTACCTAAAGGAATAATATGGATCTGGCTCTATGTCTTCAGTACAGGAAGGAAACTACCTGCTTAAACATAGGCATATGTTTAACTATCTTTGCTGAACTGGGACTAAATTAAAATTATACAGAAAATCAAAGGTAGAATTTAAAGAATATTACAGACTCTTGTATGGCTGTGGCTAAGCATCATATCCTCTTGTAAGTTCCTTTTCCACAAGCTGAACATGCCTAGCTCCTTCAGCCTCTCCTCATGTGACTTGCTTTCCAAGCCCTTTATCATCTTTGCTGCCCACCTCTGGTCTCTCTCAAAAAAGACACCTTTTCTCTTTTGCTGCAGAGGGGAGGACATGGACCAGTGGCTTGAAGTTACAGCGAAGTTTAGACTGGAAGTCCAGAAACACTTCTTCACTGTTAGAACAACAAGGCAGTAGAGCAGATTGCTTAAGGAAGTTGTGGACTCTGCATCACTGGAGGTGTTCAAGAAGAGGTCAGACAGCCACTGGTCAGGGATGAGCTAGGTGTAGCTATGCCTATGTTCTACTATGGGTATTTTCCAAGCTTCTGGGTTGTGCTGGTCGCCACCCTGTCCCCTTTCTACTATATGTGTCAGGGTGTTTTTAAGCCTTCCTCAAAGGCATTTGGTGTTGACTACAGCCAAGGCTGGGGCCTTTGACTGGGGTTTGTCAGTGCTCCTGCTGGGACCAAAGCTGAAGGTTTCTGGTTAAAGGATTTTTCCCTTCCACTCACTGTCAGACCAATTGACATATTTGGGGTCAGGAAGGAATTTTACCCCATGGTTAGACCGGTATGGACTGTGGAGGGGTTTTGCCTTCCTCTGTAGCAGGGGGGTGTTGGGGGGGGGGTGGCCCCCTACCCAGGATCTCTTGAGAATATATCAACAATATTTCTTAGAAGCAGGATGTTGGCTGCTATGGTTCCCTTGCTTTAACTGTGGCAGGCTATGGTTTTAGGTCTGTGTTGTGTCAGGGTTGATGGTAATCTTATGTAGCGCTTAGATTGTGGATTGTATAGGATGGTTTGGATACAGATAATCCTGCCTCAGGCAGGGTGTTGGAATAAACAATTTATGGAGGTCCCTTTCCGCTCTACTTCTCTATGATTCTCTATAAATCAGGAGTGGTACTAGTGAGATCTGTGTAGTTCTTCAGCAAGTGAAAAACTGTTCATGAATATGATGAATATCAGTCCAACAATTTGCTAACTCTGCATACCATACTGTATCATACTGTATATCAGCACTGTATGTCAGCAGATATTCCAAAAATCATTCGCCTCTAAGTGAATACTTAGGCTGTGCATGACACTGAAGCTAAGGAGTCTAGTAAAATCAATCAGACATCATACACAAGATGAAAGAAATGCTAACTTGATGGATTCCGTTTCTCAAGAGCTTCTTTCTTTCTTTGTTGCTATTTGTGTATAGCCTGGGCTACCTGCAGAGACAAATCTCTGAACACTATCAGAACTGGGGGGGACACTTTAATATGAAAAAAAACCTGTCAGTGCAGTCTGCTTCTTTAACGCAGTCTGAGGTATGTTTTAGGATATTTTATTTTCTTAGTCATTCAAAAATGTTCTATTCAGAATTCATAGCATAAGCACAGCAAAGATAAAGAAAACAAAAAATGACCAACATTTCCAGGCATTTGGGATTGAAGAGGAAATTTACCTACATTACCATACTCAAGATTTTTTCTACCATATCTAGAAAGAAGTCTCTCTCACACTGAAAATTAATAGCTCTTTATGGTAACTACAGCAATAGCATATATGGAAAATGCACATTAGGAAACTATTAGATATATATTTTAGTCTATTTTAATGCCACCTAATAGTGGTAATAAATAGAAGAGCCATACTATGTGACCAGTAAACTCTGCATATCACTAGCTCATGTTGCATCAACGTGTTTGGTTAATGGACAATACTATAGGAACTGCATGATTAACTGGGAAGTAAGAATATTAATTTATGAGAAGAATCATGCTATCTGTTTACTTCATACTTTTTATTTTGCTTTTACTGAAGCTGTGAAAGGAAAGATCAAAGTTATCAGTGTAGCTTGGATAGAAGCTGAAGCATTTCTATTTCAGTATTGCAACTATTTTATTGCTTTCTTGAAGGAATAATACTTCAGGGTTTTTTGGAGAGGTTTTCTTTTTGAGTCCTCTTTTCTCATAAAAAATGCAGCTTCCTTTTTTTTGCAATATGGAAAACAAGTGTTCACATAATCATTCAAAACAGAACACTGTTCTGTTAATATAATAAATGATAACTTTATTATCTGTTGAATGAACATGATTCATCCACCTGTCAAAACTTATAAAACGAGTAATGCAAGGAAATTAAAGCAGTTCTGTTCCTTGAATAGGGATATACTTTAGACAGCCATCTATCCTCAGCCGATTCTTGTGCAGTCTGCCGTTGTAAGTTAATTTTACCCAGAGGTTCATAAAGCATCTGTTTTAATCATTCAGCCAATTTCACACTTTATTCTATAGAATTCCAACCATCATGACATTTAAGAGATCTCTATTCCAGATGATTCCCATGCATTAAGATGTTGCCATACAAATGTATGGTCAAAGGCTATGCTGATGGAATGCTATCTTGTAGAATTTTCATGATTTTCACTCAAGCACCTCAGTGACATTTACTTATATGCTAGGAATATTGTGTTTTATATCTTGGGGCTAGATTTTTCACATTATTCCGTTAAAGCTTTGAAATGCCTTTCACTGCTCCTAGTGGGTTCCCTTTCTTACAGAAAGAGCTGTGGAAGATGACAGCACAATCATAAAGTGACAAAATAATGAAAGAGAAAAGCAGTCAAACAATATGCAGAGTCATTGCCCTTTATTGTTCTCACACTTAGGTTGATGATGGAGATTGCTTACGAACAAAACCTACATACTTTTCTCGTCTGCCTCTTTGAAGCCTGCTGGCAGCAACTGCCATGAACTGAAAAGCTGCAGAAATAATAATCAGAACAATGGCTTCCTTAGGCATGTATGTGTCTTTTATGTTCTTCTGGTTGAGGTTCAGGATAATTGACATGTGGAGATATATAAAAAGCACTCAACATAGACCATTGGAGGTTGTCTTTGCTTGTTTTTGAACCTTTGCTTAGTTGCTAAGATATGATCCCCATATTTAAATTTAATTTCTTTCTTAAATACTTCTAAAGCTTCTTATTTTTTATATTTATATACTTCTGGGCTATGTCAGGATTGCAAACCTACTGTGCCAAGCAGTGATGCCCTCAAATCTTCCATGCTGATCCACACACTGTGTCCACAACAGAAACATGATAACTATACCTGTGCCCTGCTGATAGTGGGGAGGGGGGGCAGCGTGGGGTTGAGCTAATAGATACTGTCATATAGCAGTGTTAACTAGTGTTCCCTCAGCACCACGCAATGTGTTGTCTATGAGTGTCACTGCTGAACAAAGTAAGTTTGCAGTGTACATATGGCTATGAGTAATCAGAGACAGAAAAGAAAAACATCCAGAGGACCATTAATAAGATTTAACATACATTGGGCCAGAAGAGTGTGAATCACCCTAACTCTACTGACTTGAATGGAAGCTACACAAATTTCCACCAGCTAAGAAGGTGGCTTAGTAAATTTAAACATGCAAGCCTTTTCTTTTCCTGAATCTCTAATGCCTCTCTCACTTGAGAGTTCAATCTAGAGACTTGTACATTTAGGCTAGGTACATCTGTCTCTAGGGATCCACTCAATTCGTGTAATTTTTTTGTGGAATTGCCCCCCCTCCCCCCCCAAATACTTACTAAAAATAAAATGCTGGCTCCCCAGTGGGAGCCAGTGGCTGCTGGTGCCCAGGCTTGCAGCCTGCCAGAGAAGGGGAAGCCTCCCGCTTGAAGGGCAGCAGGCAAGATGGTGGCTGCCCCCTCTTCCCTCTGCCACTGGTTGATGGAGAGGGCTGCCTTTTGTGTGGCCCCACCTCTCTCCACCAATCAGTGGTGAGGGGTGGAGCTACATGAAAGGCAGCCCTCAGCCAATCAGTGGTGTGGGGCAAGTTCTGCTGGGGCCCCTCAGCCAATCAACGGTGGGGGAGCTTGCCAAGAAAAGACCCTGAAAATAGCTGCAGGCACTGCAAGCAGTCTGTGATTTTTACTTCCCCTCCACGCACTTAAGTAGATCCCTACCCGTCTCACTTTAAGCAGGTAGAAAGCACTCTAACATTGTAACATAACAGACATTCACAGCTCTGACAGCGAGCATTCTGTCAGAGCGCTTTAGTGAATGTCTGTGCCAGATCCCATCAAGGGTTAACTTAGAGCATGGCCACCGCCATTCCAGGCAGCATTGTGCAGGACTGCCGAGTCAGGGGCACCAGGGACATTCCCAGGCCCCCACAGAGCCTGGCCAAGGGAGGGGGAATGAAGGTTCCTGTCCCTGCAGCCACCCCAGCCCAACAGTGTGCTGCAGCCTGGCCAGGGGGGTTGCAAGGGAAGGAGTCCAGGGTCTCTCTCCCAGCAGCCACATGGGCTGGGTCCACATAGTAGAGAGGCTCCATTTCCCCAGGTTCCTGGCTGCAGCTGGGAAAACAGAGCCTCTCTGCCATGCAGAACCCATCCCCTGCCACCCCAGCATCTGGGCACAAGTCTTGGTTGGGGGCCAGGCTGAGTCCACAGGGCAGAGAGGCTCTATTTCCCCTCCCCACCCATTGAGCGGGTGTGGGGCTGGGGAGAGGGGCACTGCTATCTACTCAGGGGTGGCTGGCTGCTCAGCTACTCCCACAGGCTCCTGGGAGGCATTCAGGAGCTTCCCCAGGCTGCCGGCCACAGCTGTGCAGGCAGGCTCCAAGCTTCCAGCACCAAACAGCACATGTATTTTCAGTTCTGTCCCAACACAATCTAGAGTTTTCAGTAAAGCGATATACTTACAGCACTTTTGCCGCAGGCTTCTTGAACATATGTACTTACCCTAAGACTCCAGATTCAGTGATGTGCTTATTTACACACTTGAAGCTCCAACGCAGTGTTTTATTGATGTCAATGCTTAATTTACAGAGGTGATGGATGGAGCCCTAAATTCTGTGCAACAGAATACCCTCTTAAACTTCCCTTCAGCCTTTCTAAAAACTCCTTGGATACTTTCCTACTCTGGGACTGACCTACCAGTGGGAGCCTTTCCATTGACATCAATGGACACTGGATCTGTTCTCCTGTTAGTTTAAAAAAGAACACTTCTTAAATTGCCTCATCTCTCTGTTTATCTGCAAAAATATAATGGAAGTAGATGAACAGTTTATTGAAATGCTTTCACCTAAATGGTAATCTCATTAATTCTTGGAGGTATGCATTCTCTTTCTAAAACACAGGCATCCTGGTCTACTGTTTGTTATAGGTACAAGCAATATATGGGAATATGGAACTACCCCAGAATATTTTCACTATTAGAGAAGCTGAAGCAACAGTTGTTTATTGGAAAGGATTGGATTGTGTCTAGAGATACAGGTGCATTAAAATACCTCCCCCATGGGAATAGATCTAGGGTATAAAGTACACTTGTTAAAGTTTACTACTATCAGCATTTCAAGAATGCAGCCTTTGCTCTTACACAGTACTTTAAGTTTTCTGATTTATAAGTAGATTCCCTCTGAACCAACTTAAGCATTATGGCCTAATAATTTAAAGACTTTAGTATCATCTCCAGACAAGTTCCAAGGTAAATAAGGACCTCAAAATCCACCATTTACTGTCTCCACTCATTTCCTTGATAGACTAAAGTAAGTTTATATAAACTAATTGTAATTAAGATATTTTATAATGCATCAGCTTGTTTTACAATTGGCCTTTTAAAATTTCTTATCAACTAAGAAAACTATAAGTAACTTAGTGTCACTATATTCAGGCAATTTCTATACATGTGAGCAATATTTATTACATTTTTATCCCATTTAGATAAATAATTTAACTGTGTGCGTGTGTAAGCTATTGTGATGCCACCCATAAAACTCGAACTGGAAATACGTTTTTATATATGAAAAAGTAGACTCACTGGAAAAATAATTATTTGAATTGCAATACTACTGTATTAGCATTTTAATTTGTTTTGTTTTTTTCTTCCTGAAAGGCACTGTAGAAATAATAAGACTAACCCATCATTTAAAAAAAATGCAACAACTAAATACATTTAGTGCCAACAGCTAGGAGATTTACTTTGTTTATATGTTCACTTTGGGATTCCACATAAAAAGCCAAACAGAGGTGTTTATTATTTTCTTCTTTAGAGGTCAAGAATGAGTCACCCCTTCTTTCAAATAAATGTGAACTTATTCTGTAAATTAAAAGTCACTGTGCAACTGCCAGTAAAGTAGTATTTCTGTTTTCCATTACCCAGAAATACATTTGTTTTGGCACAGATGCCCTCCACCACTAAACTCCACCTGGCCTGAGTTGGCACCATTCTCTTCAAATGAAAAGCACTGTATTTCTCTTTTTTTCTGATTTGAACCTACTTGAAAATCAGAATTCAAATCCATGCAGATATTTATCAGCTAAATATGTTTTCCTGTTTCAGTTTAAAGTCCCAGAACTTTTCATCTTTATAGGCTGCTCCATAGATGTGCCACCAGCTTAGTGCTCTGTTTTCCATAAATATCTGTAGCAGTTTTCCCCCTGTGGATAAGGTTGTGCAAGCCATGGAAAGTCACAGCTCTTGACTGTGGCAGGCTGAACTATTCAGGAAGTCTGTTTAGCTCTTTATACTGTGTAGGTCTTGTGTTTGTTTGTCTGTCTGTCTGTTTGAGGGTTTGGGGTTTTCTTTGTTTCTGTGTGAATATTTTGTTTTTGCTGGGTTTTTGGGGTTTTTTTGGTGGGGGAAGCTGCGGGGGCAGGAGGAGGAGAAAGAGAAGGTTTCATATGACCAGCAAGGATCCATGTTTGGGGATCCATGCCTTATTTTTTTGTAATTATATTTTTAGGATTTCTAAATACATTTGGAGATTGATTTGTTTTTATTGCTCTTTCCTAGATGACGTGTCATCATTTTCAGTGTCAGCTAGAAATAAATCCATGTAGATTATATTTATCTCTGTCTTCCAATTAGAATGGAGAGAGGTAGAGTTAAATGTCTGATATGTTGTACATGGTTCCCCCCGACTGATATCAGAAAAGAACCTTGTCAGCCGAACAAGGAAGATGTGATCTTTGAATATCTCATCAAAAGAGCTCATTATCAAAAGCCTAACTCCCTCAATGAGCTGACAATTAATTAGCTAAGCTTTTGTTAAATGTTTTATATAAAATAAATACTTAATATATTAGGCATTTTCCTTTCTCTTTTTTCCTGTTGCATGTACCACCAACAGGTAAAAGTACTTCCTTTCATTCAGCTGAGACATTCTTCTTCATTATTTTTGACAAATGGAAGTTGATCTTCCTACACTTTAAAATATAACAATTTGTATCAGATCTCTTGTAGCTGACAACGATTTATTGTATTTCATTCCATGAGGCTGGGGCCTTATGGAAGGATAATAATAAGCATTAGTAGAACCAGCCATTTAAGTTAAATATATGTTCAGAAAATGCCTAATTATTACGGCTTTTTTAATCCATATGCAAAATCTTGTTACAAACTCAAAGAAATATATATTTTCAATTTATCTTTCCATTGACTTCCAATATTTAACATTCTTGGAGCTTGTGCTCACAGTAAACATTCACAATTGGTCATTTATAAGACTGAGTTAATGTAGTGCTATAAATATAGCAACTAAAAATAAAGACAAGTTAATATTTGATTATCAATATTATCACAACTTACCTTCTCTGCTGACTGTGCAGTACCAAAAAAGATTGGAATAAAAGCTAACCAAATTATGCAGGTGGTGTACATAGTAAATCCAATGGGTTTTGCTTCATTGAAGGTCTCTGGAACCCCCCTTGTTTTAATAGCATAAACAGTGCATGTGACCATCAAGAGAATACTGTATCCCAGGGAACAAATTAGTGAAAGATCAGAAATGTCACATTTGAGAACTCCCCTGGCATTTTCTGGATCAAGTGTCCTCTGCTCTCCATAATCTACTATGATATGTGGTGGATCAATAGCAAACCAGATGAAGACTCCAATAAGTTGCATGGATATGAGGCTGAAGGTGATCACCAGCTGTGAAGCTGGGCTAATAAACTTTGGAGCAGTGACAGATTTTTTACCTTGTTCAAATATTCTGTGAATTCTGTTTGTTTTGGTGAGCAAGGCAGCATAACTGAAGCACATGCCAAGTCCTAAAAAGATCCGTCGAAACGAGCATACCACGGTATCCGGAGTTGCAATCATTAAAAAAGTGATAGAGTAACAGAGAAAAATCCCAGTCAAGAGCACATAGCTAAGTTCACGTCCAGAGGCCCTGACGATGGGGGTGTCGTTGTAGCGGACAAAAGTCACAATTACGAAGGTGGTTGCAATAATTCCAAGCATAGCTACGAATACAGGCACAATAGCCCAAGGAGAATGCCATTCCAGTTTGATTATGGGAATAAGCTGGCAATCTGTACGGTTGGCATTTGGTCTCTTATTAAAAGGACACAGTTCACAGGTAAACTCATCCACTTGGTATTGGTACCCATCACAGCGCTCACAATGCCAACAGCACGACACTCCCTTTACTGTTTTCTTTCTTTCTCCAGGTTTACAGGGAAGGCTGCAGAGAGATGCTGGATGAATGTGTTCTTTATTGGCCCACTGCATGTCTTCTACCTGTAGGTATAAAAAATTAATGAGCTTTCCATTTTTCTCCATTTATAATATCCTAATCCTGGCCATAGGTTTGTCATAAATCACTATGTGCTGACAGTAGAAATGCAGTTTACCATAATAAGAAACCTGTTTCTTTCCCTTATATTGACTTTATGAAAGTGTTAAATGATTGTACCCAATAAATCTTTCATGCCATGGACTTGATGAGTGTCATTAGTTTCTATTTACCTCTTTACTGCTGACCAAATTGACATCTGTAAAAAGATTTATTGACTCCAGGCTAGTTTAAAAGCAAAAGACCTGCATGCACAACTTCAGTAGCTAATCACATGCAAATATACATACCAACAGTTCTCAAACATTTAATTAGGAAATAAGATTATGTGGGTTTGGAATTAATTTCTGGTGCAATAAAAACACAGATTAAAATCCTCATGCATCAATTCTGACGGAGCAAAAACGACAAGGGAAAGGATCCTCTTCTGTTAAGATATAATGCCGTGTCTTCCAAGAACCTGAATGTTTGTATTTTTCTGCCTTTCAAGATTTATTTGAAATGCATATTTTCCTTCTAGAAATAACTAAGTATGTATATTCACTACATTATGATTAATAATGTAAAGAGACATCTCCTTAATTGTGAATGTTCAAGTATGTTTAAAGGTTTAAATAATGGTTTATGCAAACAGGGAAGACTTTTTCTTATGTTCCATATATTGATCTCTTCACAATGAAACATTAACACATCAAGATATTTCACTCATTTACTTTTCCCTCACCCCATAAAAATGAATATAAATAGAAAAATATAGAGATCTACCAAGATTCCTACTTAACTTCAGCACTCAGTCACTTTGACCCAGTTCCATCCACCTCTACTTGTACTGAGTAGTGCCATACTCTAATTAGTATGCCACTGACTTAAATAGAGCTGTTTACAGTACAAGTCTCAGAATCCAGCCCTTTGTGTTGTGCTGCATTCGCGCCCCTTCTTTCTTGTACATGTTCTTTATTATACTCTGAGTTGTGAAGGACAGAGGACTTATCTTTATCTGTACTTGCCTGTAAAGTGGCACATTTGAGGGATTTACAAGTTAGATTTGCAAATACAAAAAACAATAATTGTGGGTCCTGGGTGTTTTTGGTTTCCTCCAATAGAAAACAAAATGGCACAGCATGACAAAGAGGATAATTTTAGTCTGAACACTAAGTTTTCCCAGCAATGTTTCTTCAAAATTAAAAGAGGGGAATATAGTGTATAACAGCTGTTTCCAAGCTCACGCTGGTTCCTCAGAGTAACTGGGTACCCAACACACTAACATGTGAGGTTTTTAAAATAGGGAATCATGGAGTTAAGCCACTTTTCTCCACTTCTCGGTAATATGATGACTTTCCAATTCATTTCTTTTCTGTAACACAGGAGAGCAAATCCAGTGTAATAATGAGTCAAACACACTCATACAACCAGTTTTCTAATAAGAGGATGGATGATGTTGACAGTATATGAAATTATGTGTTGCATAGGTTATATTATGTGATCCACAGGGATAAGACTATATTATGAATTCAGAAATGGATCCTTTCCTTTGTCTTTTTTCTCCCTGTTAGATTTGATGCCTGGACATGATGCAGAATCCACCATAGTCAATGCATATCAATGATTTTAATGGGTTTGGGGAGAGGTTGTTAGCCATTTTAGTCTGAAGTCAGTCAGAAAGCAGAACAGATATGCACCTTTAAAGCCTAAATAAATAAGATATATATAGGCAGAACAAGCTTTAATGGGTTTGGACAAAACCTTGAGTCTATAGATCCTATTGAGGTAAATCCCCCATTTTAGTAGTAGGTTTCACAAGATACTTTTTGGAAAACTAGAGTATTGTTTAAAATAATTTTGAAGATCAGTCTTCATAAGCTATAAGAAAATTCATGTTGCATACAATAGCCTTCATGTAGCCTGAAAATACTTGAGGCTTTCAGAAAATATTCATGTATATTATGGCTTTCCTTGTGCTAATAGTCAGGAATAACAGCTCTGGTGCTACCTGACTCATTTGCTAGAATAAAAGAAAAAATGTTGTTATGAATTCTGAGTGATAACTAAAGGATAAGAAATATCACTTCAATATCTCAGAGCAGCTGTGAAGGCAAATACATTAAAGCTTGTGAGATACTTAGCTATATGTTCCCCTTTACCATAATAAGTATTTTGACAGATTGCTAGATTGACAGATACAGCATTCAGGTACTATGTTTCTTTTGTTGAGATGAGCAGTGATTACCATTTCCTTTTAATCTACAGCTATGTATTCTTTCACAAAATTTTATCCAGCCATTCCCACTGCTCTTACAGTAAAAGGTATCAGAAACCTACCAGCTGGTAAATACATTAGAATGTCTCACAGGTTATGTGTTCCAGTGGCAACAATGATAATAAATTCCCAACTCAAGAAAGTCATCAATAATGATTCATATTATAGCTTTCATTCCTGTGAATCTGACAAGCAAACTATGCGACACATAATTCATACACTGGCAACATAATGTTCTGAAAACTGAAAGAACTCACTGAGTGAGCAAACTTGGTTTTTTGCCCTAAAAAGAAAAAAAAAAGTAAAATAAATTAAATTGCTGTAGGCTGTTAAGACTGAAATTATCTTAAACAGAATAATCTTTCAAGGCTCAAACATTTTATATTAAAATAAGAAATACTGAATATTTACAGTTTGGGGGGGGGTGCTTTATAATGCTGTATCTCCCATTCTCATCTTATCTATCCCCAATTATCTGGAGTGACTTTTTTAGACTAATGTAATAAAGTTCAGAACTCCAAGCAGCCCCATATTTAAGAGCAAGATGCCAGAAATTGTGTGTGTATGTATGTATTATGGTATTTTCATTGCATTAGTCTACCTAAGAAGAAAGAAGTAGTAGCTCTCCAGCAATCAATGACAGTGGTCAGGGCCTCTAAATCCAAGCATCTCTTGTAACCCTATGGAGTCTTTTTCACTTTAAACAACCCAGGCCCTGTAACCCAGTGGTTCTTAACCTTTTGCATCTTACATTCCACCAACCTTTTTTGTCAAAAAAAAGCCCTGGTCCCACCATGATACAAACAAAACCCCACTGTTTGAGATATCCATTTATTCATTTATTTGAAGTGCAAACAACTTTGATTTTTTGAATTGGGCAATGAGTTGAAGCCCCACATAAACAACCTTTGCGTCTAACTGGTTGAGAAACACTACTCAAGCTCATAAAGTGTCATACCTTCTATAGGAGCAACAATCTTGCAGATTTCCCTGCTGGTTCTTTTGCCCTAACCTTCCTGCCTCTATATTTGAGTGGTGCAGATCGCAAAAAACATATCAGATGAGACAGATACATAGTTCTCAAATATTTTAGAAATAGTTTAGATAAGTAGAAGGAAACTAATTCTGACAGGCTCAGCATAACTTTTCTTGGTTATTTCTTGCAGGTCTAGGGAGGGGTACAATGGTACAGAAAGCAGCTAGTCCTCCAGCTTTCTCCCACACCTGCAGAATTTGTCCCCACTCTGCTCATGTATCCTCAAAGACTGCTAGAAACCATTCACGGCCCTCTCCAGTGGGTACTCAAGAATGTGAGCACTATTTATCTTTATCAGCAAGATTTGCTAGAGCAGGCATGTCAAAGATATGGTCCATGGACTAGATTTGGCCCACAGAGTCACATCATCTGGCTAGCGGGGCTGCCCATGGGGCTGAGAGTTTGCCACAGTTCCCAAAGCCATCAGCATACAGTACTTGTCCCAACTTACGGCTTTCTGGGCCTGTGCTCCAGATCTAGCCATGAGGTAGGAAATGTAGTAGTAAGCAGTGACAGAATTAATTTATGTGGCTCCAGGAGCTACTGCAATTAATGGTGACACCACCAAATTCCCAGGTGCTGCCAAATTTCCAGCCAGATGAGTTTAACATCCTTGTACCAGAGGGTCAAGACTATACACAGAAAGGAGGCAAAAATTTACTGCACAATAATAAGAGACTGAAAAGTCATGTGGCTTTAGGTCATCTAGTTTATCCATGGGTACCAATCACCTGAAGTGCTCTATGCACTTCGTGCATTTTTTAATATTATTTTATATGATATAAATGTAATAATGTAACCCAGAACATTTCACAGTGATCAAAGTATTTTACAACACAATCAAAAACTTTCAGTTGGAAAGGGAATATAAAAATGGCTTTGGCTTCTCTAACCTCTGCAGGAGATTCATGTATTTCAAGTTTTATTTCTGGTCTGGAATTAATAGCATTGTTGGCATCTTGTCCTGAACGTAACACTAAACCAATTAATTACAGCAAAAGTTATTAGGATACAAAAAATGAGTGTGAATATCTATGAAAAGACTTTCAGAAATGTGCATTTGAAACCATGTTCCCAAACTCCAAACTGAAGTACCCCAATAAATAGTTGAAATTTTCAGAAGTGCTCAAAACCCATAATTTTCACAGAATCAAAGAGGGCTGCTGAGTGTTCAGACCCTTTGAGAAGCAAGCCATTTATGTGGGTTTGTAAATATGGATTAGGGATCAATTTTCCACAAGTGCCTAAGGGAATTCATGTAATTGAATTAATTAATTTAAATGGGAACCATGTATCTTATCTGCTTAGGGGGTTCTAAAAATTCCACTAAGCCACCATACATATATTTAGTCACCGTAGGCCCATTCTAGATGCTCATTTACTTGTGCAAAGGGAATTCTGATTTTTTCCTTTTTTTTGGCAAATCTGAAAAATGGCATATTATGCCAAGCTGCATGTTCCCAGTCTTCACATTAGGGCTGTGCAAAGCTCGGATGAGATTTGGCCAGATTTGGCGGCCGAATCTCCGAATCTGAATCGAATCAGAAGACCAATAAAAAGGTCCAAATCTATTCACGAAAGATTCGGAGATTCAGCGATTCAGGCAGTCCCCGCTCATCACTCCAAGGAACTGGACCCAAGTTCTGTACTGATAAGTAGGGGTTTGGGGGGGGACTGAAGGAGGGGGGAGGGGACCATGGGGGGACCTCCACCAGACCCCATCCCCTGCCTACTCCCCAAGCCACCTGAGCACACCCGACCCCCGCTTGCTCTCTCAGCCACATCTATGGCTGACCCACCCAGCCCCAGCATCCCAGTTCTTTTTTTTAAAAAAAAGCCCCACACTCAGTGGCTGGCAGCAGCTGGTGAATGCAGGGCTTTTTTTTTTTTTTTTTTTAAGTGCCAGGATGCTGGGGCTAGGCAGGGCAGCCATGGATTGGGTTGGGAGAGCAGGTTAGGGATGGGGCCTGTCTGATTCGGAGATTTGGCCAATTCAGCGGTGGCTGAATCCCTGAATCAGATTTGGCCAAATCAATTTGGGACAATGATTCAAATTACCAAATCGAATCGCTGTCCCCCAAATCAGCCGAATCTGAATCTGAAGTGAGTACTAGCCATTTTACACAAGCCTACTACACATCCCTATTTAGAAAAAAAACACAGGACAGGAGGCAGTGCTACCAGCTTTTACTAGTTGGGGGAGCTGGTGAACTGACCTCTGAGCACTCCTGACAGCTGTCCTGTCTCCAGAATTTCCCTCAAGGACAGCCCACCCTGGAACACATCATTTTAAAGGGTGCACAGGCAGACCAAGACTGGGAAATGCTTCTTGGATCCCAGGCTGCTACCCAACTGGCATATCCTGAATCCAAGAAAAAGCTGCCACCATGGTGCAACACTGTACCTGGCGCTCTGTTGGGCACATTAATTTGTGGATGGGCAGCTCTGGACCAGGGCTGCTTGCAAGATGCCATGGGGCAGCAAAAGCTGGCTGGGGAGTTTCTGACCCCAGTCAGTCCCCACTGCCCCCATAGCTTCCCTGTCTCTATTGCTGCTAGATAGGGATAGGGACAGGGCTGCATGAAAGCCCTCCTGACAGCTCACCACTGGGCAGGCTACTCTCCCCCACTCCCTCGGACTGGAGAGGAAGACCAAAGCACTGTGTGGTAGTGGAGGGTCTAAGTAACGTGCCAGATGTGAAAATTAATGTGGGATACTTACCTGCTACGAAGAAATTCCCCACTCACTGAGAAACTTCTTTAAGATGATTTCATCATTTTTATCAAGAGATAAATTGCTTTAACATCTGACAGGTTCAAATTTAATGCATGAAACTGGCATCAATCACATGATAAATGTGATATCTGCCGGGGGCCTTAGTGCCTTTGAAAAATCACAAAATCACCCGGAAGCACAAGGTAAATTGATCTAACTTTAGATTAGCTTAATTTTAGGCACTTTTTAGAAAAAACAAAGTCCTTGAATAATAAAAATAAGAAAGGCAACAAGAAGAGAGGAGGAAGAAGAAAAAAGGAAGTGCTCTACATTGGTCAAAATTAAAGTGTATGGGGCAATCAGTTCTACAGCTGTCCCACCATCAATGACCAAGAAATCAGAGGCCTTTGTGTTACTCAGATTACTAAATCCTCTTTGGTAAACTTAATTTCTTATATGCTCATTTTTGTTCCCTCAATTTATATGTGACAGCTGCTCAGTGCTCTAAACTACAATGTGATGTATGTCAAGGAAAAATACTTTCTTAAATACATCATATTTTGTTGCATATGTTATGTGGGTTCAGAAAGGCCTAGCTCAGAATGTATTATTTAAACATGATCATTCACTTTATTTTAGCAGCTCCTCTGAATTTTGAAAAAAAAGTCCTTGATGGGCTGATGTGCGTCCATGATGCACATTCCCTTAGTGAGAAAACATTACATAATAAAGTGCCTTTTTCAATTTTTTAAAGATTGTCCATGCAATAACACATAGTACACAACAATTTAAGTTAAAATATTCCTTCATTTTAGATGTAATTAATCAGAATGTTGTAAGAATGTACCATTACTGAAATTTAAACAGGCATAAAAATTCTCTTTGTACAAGATCTGTGCCTGATAGAGTTGTAATCTGTTGTAATTTACAGCCCTTGAGCTCATGATAGCAACTAAAACCTTAAAGCACAGACTGAATGTTATTTAATAATACTGAGTAAACAATGCCAACCATATCTGAACACTACAAATAAATGTGTCTTTTAATCTCTAATAGCAAAACTGAAAATTAATTATGTGAGAACTGGGTTAATGCAAGCCATGATCTCTGCATACCACAATACAGGCATATTCATGCTTTTGGCACTCATATTCTTTTTAGCTATAAGTAACTAATTTAACTCAGCAATGCACTCAGAAGCTGAAGCAGAGTAACCAATAATGTTATTAATATGCTGCACAGCACTTTGAACCATTCCTGAAAACAAAACCCCAGTAATTTCCATTATTAATGGCAATGGGCAAAATTCTGAACTTACTCATATGTATCAACGATCAGTGACAATCCAAGAAGCTGGATAGACAGCTATGATAGCTAGTGCAAATCCATGGGAAGTACAGAGTCTGAAGCCTTTGCTTCTATAGGGTGTGAATCAGGGCTATACCTAAAAATACTTAAAAGCCCCCAAATCTTGCTTTCAAATATTTACATATGGGAGATTGTCAGATATTCAACTTTAAAAAGCATTAATTCAAAATGTGATATTTACTCAAGAATTATTCAATGAGAGGAAAATATTTCTTCAAGTGTAATATCACACTGAAGTGGCTAATACAGTACTAAATATTAAGGAAGTCTACTAAGGAAGTCATACCTTGGTATAATGGACTACTGACTACTAAGGAAGTCAGACCTTGGTATAATCTTTTTGTGGCATAAATATCATCTTCTAATAGAATAAATGGAACAAAAAGGCTAATGTTATCTTTTAAGCATCCAGGGTGTTATGTATCAGTTCATATACCTTTTAAAACATATTTTAATTCAGATATATAAAAATGACCAAGACTTCAAATGTCATCCATAGCTCTTATTAAGTCTTGCTCAGTTTGTCTCAGGCTCCTAAAGTTATTTATTTTCTGACAAAAGGTTCATTGGTGAAGCAAAGCAACTGAATAAATTAAGGCAATTTAGTCTTATATTTAGCTTTTAACATTCTATTATACATATATATCCCCCAAAGTACAAGTTAAACTTTCTAATGTACCTTGTCCAACCAAGTAATCTGAACCATTACACTCCCAAATTAAACTGAAACTGGCTCAACTAATGAGAATTTAATTAATTATGAGCCTAAATATGATGTTCATTGGATTCAGCCTGCTAGCTAGTTATTATGTATCTAGGAACAAGATGGGTGTTCTTACAGGCTAAAATTACAAATATTTAAGATGGGATCTGAACACAGGAAAGAAGTCAAGGGCAACCAATCCACCAGAATATAAACAGTCAAAGAGAAAAAGCTGTCAAGAACCTGGACTGCCAATGGCAGTGTCAAGTCAGTTCCAATACCAAATTTGCCATGGCTGTTTTGAAATGTCTCCCATACCCCAACCTCCTGATATTTTCACATAGATGGAATTTGCTGTGATGGTCATGTCTAGACTTCTGACAGGAGCTTCACAAATATTTTAAGCTCTATCTATTCTTCTACTTCACCACACAAGTTCAAATATATTTCAGCCTTAAACCATGCCTATGCAGGGGGTCGGACTCGATGATCTATTGAGGTCCCTTCCGGCCCTAACATCTATGAATCTATGCATCTATGAATCTATGCACATGTGAAGAATATTTTGACTAAAACAATCAAATATAATTATTATTAACACATCAATATGAAATATCACTATGCATGTCACTTGTCCTCATTTGGAATGTGAGAAAATGGAAAAGAGAAGTGGTCACACACAATGTCACTGTTAGTACCAAGATAAAAAAACTACATCTCCTGTGAGCCAATCCACTAGCTCATAGGCCCTTCTAAGCAAAACACCTGCTATCGCTATATCTGGCTTTCACTAGATGTAAAATAGTAACAGTGATACCTACACTTCATGAAATTTGAAAATATATCAAATTAAGATGTCCTTAATCTCAGGTAGGTAGGTGAGGTAGTTATTTGAAGATGGAGATACAGAAAGATTAACCAGCACAAGATATACCAGTAGAATTTGCTTAAGACTGAGAACCAGTCAACCTGATTCTGATCCCAGCTTTGACACTGATTCTTATCTTGAACAAATTACTTATACTCAATTTTCCCATTAGTAAAATGGAAATGTTAATTCCATCAGCAGCTATGATAGAACCAAGAACAGTCAAAACTACTGGCAAACTACTTTGTGGAATTTTTCATCTTCCACCTAACATCCAGAATGTCTGGCTTTGGGTTTTAAATTACAATTGTTACAATACTTGCAGGTGGCAGTGACCTTCCAGGGTTTGATGGGTCTGATCGGATTCCCTGTAACTTAGACTATCTGGGAATGGTAATGCATAGGAGAGAGAAGGTATTTGTTTCATCTAACTTGGGGCATCTTCTCTCTCTCACCGCCATTCACATGGAAGTGAAGCAGGTCAGGACTTTAGCTTCACATCAAGACCTTGGGTTGGGGTAAGGTGCAAACAGAGCACAGTTTTCATACCTATGATCAGACTTATAGTTCATTCAGGCCAGTGGACCTCCTTGGGTCTACCCCAGAATAATCTTGTTCAGTAGTTTGGAATGGTTACTCCACTGAAGTGTATTACCTAAAGTTATGGCCTCTATTTTTTAACCATGAAATGATAACTGTGTTTCCTTGTCTTTGTGTCTGCAGGAATAATATTGACAAATTTCCCTTAACATCTTTGTAAAATTCTATATAAAGACATGGTACTACATAAGCTTCACAGTGGCACAGAGAATGTAGTTGCATATACTTCATTTTATAGTGCAGTATCATATGCATTAAACATAAGGATTCTGAAGTTCACTCCCTTCGCCTTGCTTTTTCCTTATATGGTCATTTATGTGCTTTTTTATTGTTCTAAAAAATTCCAGTTCTGAAAAATAGTGTTGAAATTTTGAAAATTATGTATTTTCTAAATTTCTCATTTTTTCCCAGCATTTGTACTAATTGACAATATTCTTTAAATTGTTTTAAAATATTGCTAAACACAATATTTTTAATATTATTATTATATACATACAACAACAAATACTTCCCTTACCTCTACTGCAAAAACAGCTGAAAAAGATATGAAAGCGTGTGGTAGTGACACCACTGACACATTTTTTAATTTGGAATGGAAATTATGAGTAATACATTCACTAACGATATATAATACTTATTACCAAAAAGAATTAAAAAAATCAGGGGGGGTTGGTGGGGGGTTGTTATGCATTTATGCAAGTCCATTTTCTCAGTAGATCTCAGTTTGAATAGCATATTTCTCTAATGCCCTGCAGAATGCACCATACAAGCCCAAACACAGGCTACCAATTTCTTTGTTTTTATTCTTGTTGGCTTTACCATTACATTTGTGTATGATGGGGGGGGGGGGGGGGGGGGGGGCGCACGGGAGATGCTCAGTGTCGCCTCCCATGGCTGAATATTTTCTCAGTAATTTACATTTGA
This sequence comes from Alligator sinensis, assembly GCF_000455745.1. NCBI lineage: Eukaryota > Metazoa > Chordata > Crocodylia > Alligatoridae > Alligator > Alligator sinensis. The sequence continues at coordinate 630,285 of NW_005842237.1, forward strand.
CTTTATATTTCCATTGTGTTTGAAACCTTTGCTTGGAGATCAGTAAAGCACATGAAGGACAATTTGTTTTGTTGCAAATATTCTGTGAAATGTCGTTTTCTTTTCTGGCAGTTGCAATCGATTAGGAAAAAATGATAGCTATGCTTGATAAATAATATGACAATATAATATGCCAAGGAAATAATATACAGACACTTTTTCTTAATGTAATGTAGTATATAATTAATAGACAATATTCATAGTTTGCAAGTACACCTATTCTTTTTAGAATGAGCAGGGCAGAGTATGATTGCTCAGGCAATTCCTTTTTATGTTATTTATCCTAGGCTACATCTACACAAGATGTTTACTGTGTAGTTGTCTAATTAACTGTGCAGCAAGCATCTCAGTGTCTACACATGTGCCTCTATTAGGCTTCACAAAAATAATAAACTCTACAGCAGGGAAGTACTTATACTACCTGCTGCAAAGATTTTTTTGTGTGCAGCAGTGCATGTGTAGATGCTGACTGCCTGGCTGGCAATGAGGGTACTTCAGTGCCAGGGCTGCCTGCCAGCAAGCCCAACATAGAAGCGCCCTTGTGCCCCAGTCAGACCGTCTTCAACACACCGAGCCTGGTTGGAGCAGCCCCAGGCTGGCAGGCTGACTCCCCAGGGTCCCGTGCCAGTCAGGGCTGCTGCAACCTGGCTCAATGTACTGAGGTCTGGGCACACATACAGACATATACCAAGGAGCTTCCCAAACTGTGGAGCAATAAGCTCCTCAGTTTATCCCTACCCCATTTTGGGTGGATAGTTTCAGAGTTCTAGTTTTAATAATTTTAGTTAAAAGCAATTAACCTGATGACTTCCCATGGAGGCAAACACTTGAGGGTGGTGTTTAATTAAATATGCATTACCACTGTACTATGAGCTCTAAGTACCACACAGCAAAGATTTTCCATGCTCACTGGGACTGCTTTGTTTGTGTTGTGAAGCTTTCAGAAAGCTTAAGACCTTAAGTAGTGATAAACCACGTTTTGCTTTTAACACAATAATTTCTCAAAAAATATATACCAGAAACAGTCAATAGTATATTTGCATCTTTCTGACTTTGCTCATCCGAAACATTCTTATCTTCTCCACTTGCATTTTAATATCAGTATTGCCCAGGATTATGACAGTTACTGGAGTACTTCTGATCTTATACGTGCAATAAGAAATAATTCTATTCTAGGAAGAAAGATGAAGTTAATCGCAAGAATAGAATTAATGGGGTAAATGTGACTTTCAGGAGAGAACGAATGTCAATCAGTTAATTTAAGTCTTTCCTCTTTGTAAACATCAGTGGTTAAGTCCTGGTCCCACTGAAATCAATGGGAGTTTGACTATTTATTTACTGCAGCAGTTTCCTGATTTCAGCATAGGAACCCAGTCCTACAATCTTGGTCATGCGACACATTGTGGCTGCAGACACACAAAGCTCACACCATAGCACGCCATTCTGAAATGGCTGCTTAAAATGTACTCACTAGACGTAAAGGCCAGGTACAAAAAGCCCAAGGCAGATTCGTATCAACTCTCATGGCTTTCTCTATGTACCCTAAATTAGTTCTGGAGTGAAAAGGACTCACATTTGCCCTTCTGTGGTGGGGCATGAAGCCAGCCTGCATTCGCTGAGGCCAGCAGGCTGGGAACGCTCACAGCAAGTTGCTGGAGAACGTTAAGCCCAGCCAAGCAACTGGTCATCCCTGAATGGCCAGCACGGCCTCTCTCCCTGGCCCCACTCTCCACCAGCTCTTTGCTGTCAGCAATGGCTGGGAAGTGGGGACAGAGTCCTCACCATGTGCCAACCAGCCCTACCCCCACCCTCAATCTGCTCTCCTGAGACTTTAACCTTTTTTATTTAGAGTGCTTCCCTCGGCCTATACTGCTTCCTAGCAAAACAGGTTTAGAAAGGAGTTAGACAGGTGACTAACCCAAGTGAAAGGGATCCGAGAGTAAGGATCTTTCAGGCTAAACTGGAGTCACCTAATTGATCTGGCAAGAAAGGATCAAAACGGAGGCACCTAATGAATCCAGCAGGTAAACTGGGATCACTCTTTATGACTCAAGCAGCTAAATTTCACCTAAGTCCTGTTGAAATGCCTATGAGGTTGATTAGGATCTGGCTAATAGTGTGGGCAGTCATGCACAGGCATACAATTGAGACTGTACAAGTGAAATATGACTTTTGAAGAATAATTCTGTAATGTTTAATGAACAAATTCTTACATGTGTAGGTAACATTTTAATTCATATTTAGCACCAGGCTCTTCCCAGTTTAATAGATAAATCTTATTTCCTAACTCCAAACTCTTTTCCCCAATTTATAGTTATACATACCAGTGATTCAGCCAGTGCTTTCACAGCATTTGTATTCCACCACTTATGTTTCAATCATCAGAGTCACTTCCCTTTCAAATAATGATCAGATTCTTCCCATTCCCACTCCTGACCCACAAAACCAATTTAAACTCAAAGTAGATGAAGACCTATGCAAGGTTATCATTTGACTTAGATGAAACTAAATTTATGTTTTACTAACTTCACATCAAATTGCATGAACAAATCCCATATTTACATTAAAAAATGGGCAGTACATACAAAATGAACAATTCTAAGTGTGTAGATATAGAAGTTGTCCATTCAATTGAGTCAAATAGCTAAGGATTTTCTCTCTGCGTATTTTCATAACAGCTTACTCAATAAAGCTATTAATTTTAGTGGGCTGTATCCATAGCTGGTTGAAACTGGTGAAGCTCAATTGACCTCAATAGAGTAATGCTGATATAAGTCAGAAGCAGATATTGGGCCCCTATATTTAATGTTGTGATTTGTCACACAGCTAATGAATTCAAATATAACACTTACGTTGTTAATGTGTTGACTTCTCTCTTGTCCTTAATACAGTATTTTGCTTGTTTGTAAACCATAACTTAGCCAAGAAATAATTTCTATTAATTTAAAATTTCTTAACTCTTAGGCCATTTCTGAAGTGTAGTAATGGATTAATTCAGTGCTATGAAAGTAATGAATACAGTACAACTGGTTGGAACCAAGTATTCTTGACAAAATAGTCTCAGTATTTTTCGATTATTTTTTTTTAACATTTGAATTACCATAACACCTTTCAGGGCAGAACCCTATTGTTCTGAGAACAGCACCAATATGCAAGGAAGATATACCCCAGAGAACTTGCACTCTAAATGTAGGATAAGAAACAGCAGATGGACACTGACAGACATGGAAGCAGAAGAAAACAGTGAGAAAATATTGGTCACTACAATAGGTACCAGTTATAGCCCATCAGTCAACTACCTATTGTCAAGTTTTGTAGGTATCAGCAAAAGAGAGTTTTAAGGAGAGATTTGAGGGAAAGCTTTATTGACATAGGTTTATGGATGTTTATAGGGAACTCCTCCCCAACCTTATGGGCAGTGAGGGAGAAATAAAAAAAGTATTTTTGGGAAAATTTAACAGGTGGGTAATGGAGGTAGGTATGGGCTAGACTTGATCTCTTAATACTAGATGAAGGATAATAGAACAGATTTGGGATAGGCTGTAAAGTGCTTTGAAAGTCAAGACAAGCATCTGATGTTTGATGCAAAAGATAAGGGTGAGTCAGTGGAGGGATAAATACAAAAGGGTGACATGGTCAAAACAACAGTGTTGGAAATTATCCCTACAGCAGAATTCTGAATGCAGGACATGATTACATTTGTCAAGGTTAGAGAGGAGGACATTGCAGGAATTGGGACAGATGAAGACAGCTGAGTTGGGAGTTTTAACTTTGGGGATGGACAGGAAAGACTAATTCTAGGGTATATCTTAACCACTTCCATCATACTCTTGAAAGCAGTACTGAGAAGTGTGTCCACCAACTGCTGGTAAACAATGAGCCAAACCTGAATGAGACAGTGACATCACCTTGAAGGAGCCTCCACTGCTGCTCTCAGACTCTCTATCTCTGGCAAGGATACTAGAAGCATTATAGAAATGCTCTTGATATGTTATGCAGAATCTGCAAAACTTTGACATAGCTATATCTTATAGTCAGGGTCAAAATACAAGATAGATAAATGCATCAGTCTAATACAAACAGTGCAATTTTAAGCATGATGATGAATACTTTCATAACTTAGGTCACAAAATCTACAGCAGAATAGTACTAAAAAAGATAGGATGTTGAGCAACACATTCTATTTTTTTTAAGTGATGTTCCTCAGTCCTAAAGTCAACAGTTTTTCCGTTCTATTTCTTGAGAAAAAATGCATTTCATATTCTAATGGATGGCAGAATTATTAAAGAAGAGTAGTATTGTAAATATGTGCAATGTTAATTATTCTTCTCCTGTTTTGGAATGCCCTTCATTCAAGGTTCTTAACATACTTTTGACTAATATTAGTGAATTATAGCTCACAAAATCCTTTTGCAGAGAGCAGTGGTTAGCCATGTTAGTCTGAAATAAGGTAGAATGAAGGCCAAAGTGGCACCTTCAATTAACTGGTTTAGAGCAAAGATTATGCCTCTCTGAACCAGTTAGTCTCTAAGGTGCCACCCTGTTCTGCCTTCTGTCTAACATCCTTCTGAAACAGGTAAATCCAACAAACTGATAGGGCTGGTAGAAGAACCTTATTTTCAGGTTGTTAAAAAGACTGCATGCCTTTAGTACCTAATCGTTACCACAAACTGAACTAATAAGCTATCAACTTTTTGGTGCACTTTTTGTGTGAGGGGGGACCATGGAGATGGGACATAGTACCATTAGTTTATATAGCATGCTACTTTAAGGTGCTATCAGCTGTCATTCTAGCCAGTCATACTTTTTAAAAAATATATGTCAATTCCTTTAGGTTAAAATCAGATCTTATTGAAATTAGCTCTTGATGAGTCACTTCTACATAGACAAAAGAAAACCACATTGATCTTTGTGATACAGGGCTAGGTAAACAATTCAAATCCAAAAATCTGAAAGTCTGTACAGGCTCAGGACTGCCAAAAAATGTTTGTTTGTATTCTGAGATTTCTAGCAGCAGGGGAAGAGCTTGCTGCCAGGTCTATGTTGCTGCTTATAATGAAGAGTCAATAAATACGTAAAAATTCTGTACTGGGACTGAGTGAGCCAGCAAACACAAAGCAAGCATAAGAAATAAGTTTAAATTAGAGAAAATAGAGAAAAGATTTATTAGGAAAAAAGATATATTTTTTACTACATAGAAAAGATGTGCAAAATAGCGAAATAGCGAAAAGACTTAAAGCACCAAAAACTGAGATAGAATAAAGAGCACAAGCACAGGGAACAGCATCACTAGCAACACTTTCTGATGTTACATTGGAGTTCTGTACCACAGCCTCTGGGTCACTAGGAAAAGATATATCAGAGGTCAAAATTTTGTTTTCAAGAAGAAAAGTAAATTAGAAGGCTGGTGATCACACCCTCCATCAGCCCTACAATATACTACACATTAGAGAGATCACATAAATTAGAAACACTGGATTCATTCCAAACGGCAAAGGAAAAGTGCTGCTATGTAATTCAGCAAGGGAGAATAAAAGAGATAGGTCTCAGATGTGGGCATGATAAAGCGATGAGGGATGATTCTGCCCATAATAAAGTAAGTTATGCATCTATCTTAGCCCTTCAAATGAGAGAAACTGAGTGATCATATGCATATTTATTTATTTATTAGGGGGAGATCATGTCAGACCAACCTGATTGCCTTTTATGATCAGCTCACAAAGGCCATGGACGCAGGTGTCGCGGTGGATGTAGTCTTTCTGGACTTCAGCAAGGCCTTTGACACCGTCTCTCACCCCATCCTAATTAATAAACTAGGCGACTGTGGCATAGATGCCTACACGGTCAGATGGATTGCAGATTGGCTGAAGGGTCGCACTCAGAGGGTGGTGGTGGATGGATCATATTCGACTTGGGGGGAGGTGGGTAGTGGAGTCCCCCAGGGCTCGGTCCTGGGCCCTGCGCTGTTCAATTTCTTCATCAGCGATCTTGATGTTGGGGTGGAGAGCAACCTGTTTAAATTCACTGATGACACCAAAATTTGGGGGGAGGTGAGCACGCTAGCAGGGAGAGAGAGATTGCAGAAGGATCTGGATAGGTTACAGGGGTGGGCAGACAGGAACAGGATGCGTTTCAATACGGACAAGTGCAGGGTGCTGCACTTGGGTAGTAGGAACCAGCAGCACACTTATACGATGGGGAACTCCCTACTTGAGAGCACGGAGGCGGAAAGGGATCTTGGTGTCATTATTGACTCCAAGATGAACATGGGCCGACAATGCGAGGTCATGGTTGGCAGGGCTAACCGGACCTTGTCGTGCATCCACAGGTGCATCTCGAGTAGAGCCAGGGAGGTGATCCTCCCCCTCTATGCGACGCTGGTCAGGCCGCAGCTGGAGTATTGTGTCCAGTTCTGTGCGCCCCATTTCAGGAGGGATGTGGACAACATGGAGAGGGTCCAGAGGAGGGCCACCCGCATGATCCGGGGACAACAGGGCAGACCCTACAGTGAGAGACTGCGGGACCTGAACCTATTCAGCCTCCACAAGAGAAGGCTGAGGGGGGACCTGGTGACCGTCTATAAACTCACTAGGGGGAACCAGAAGGGTTTGGGGGAGACGCTGTTTCCCCTAGCCCCCGCTGGCATAACAAGGAGTAATGGGCACAAGTTGATGGAGAGGAGGTACAGATTGGACATCCGAAAAAACTACTTCACAGTTAGGGCGGCTAGGAGCTGGAACCAACTTCCAAGGGAGGTGGTGCTGGCCCCTACCCTGGGGATCTTTAAGAAGAGGCTGGATACTTACCTGGCTGGACTCATTTGAGTCCCGTTTTTGTTTTTAGGGTGAGTGGTTTTGTTTGTGTTTTTGGGTTGTTCTCCCGCCCTGGCGGGGGGTCGGGCTAGAAGATCTATTAGGTCCCTTCTGACCCTGAAACTATGAAACTATGAAACTATGAAACTATATTTCCATTTTCGTTGGGGAAATTAAGTAGGCTTCAACTATTGCGCCAACTGGAAGAGAAAAGAGCAATTTATGATTGGTCTGTTATGGAAGTGATAAAGCCATGGGTTACAATGCTGAGTTTTGTGTCTGAATTCAAAGGTCACAAACAGGAAGATATATAAAAGGCAGTTTTGCACACTGAGGTGGAGCACGGCTTCAAGTGCCAAAAGTTACAGAGGATCCTTGTAGTGAACAATATTCCTCTTCCACAGAATCCCTTACAGAACTGATAGGACAATGCAGTCACTCAGCCTTTGTAGGCACTTCACTCCTTTTGTGGGGTCACTGGAGGTCCCCCGATTTCAGGAGTTATTAACAGTTACAAGGAACTAAACACAAGTAAAAAAAATAAGGTTAAAAACAATTATCTTCCAACCTGGAAACCCTAGTAGGCCATGACCCCAACAGACTTTTCAGTGGCCATGTCTACACAAGACACCACTGCACATTTATTTAGTGCTTGTTTATAAAAGTACTAAGTAAATGTGCAGTAACCCTGAGTTACTGTGCAGTAGTGCCAATGAACATCTTTTTTGTGATGCTAGTGTGCAGTAGCCAGTACTACTGTGAGGTAGCATCGCACTGTGGTTTTTGTCACGTGATACTACTGTGCAGTAGTATCAGGCTACTGTGCAGCCAGTGTCTCATGTATACTTGCCCAATAACTTTCTGCTTTTAGTCCCAAAGCACTGGTTCAGCATTAGACTGTCAGGAAGGAGGCAAATGAGTAACAGTCTCTGAAGAAGTTTCTTACCTTCAGCCAACCCTTTCCAGGCTTTGAGGCCTGTAAGCCTGTTCTCTTCCCTGATTTTCCATCAGACGGGATGTGTTTTCCCTTTTTACACTCCTCTAAGTCTGCCACTTCTCACAGGTGCTGCAGGGCCAATTTAGCCCCACCAGCTCACCTACCCTGTGTTGACCAGTGTGAGGTTTGCATAACTCCTCACAAAACCCCTTGAGGAAAGAACAGAAAATAGACTCAATAGAAGTATGAATCATTTCTGTCAAATGCTTCCTCTAGCCTACTGCTAGTATTCACCAACATCTTATTCAGAGTGAGCTTCAATTTTCCCTTCATCAAAGATCTAATCTTGAGAAATGACGCAGAACTGAGTATCATCCACATACTACTAAAATCCATTCCACCCACTAATTCCTTTTGCCCTGGTAGTCTCAGGCACATTCTTTATCCCTAAATTCAGTTAGTTTCAATGAGTTTTTTAATTCATTCTTCACTTCCTACATTACTGTAATATGGCTATGAAATGTTAAACAGTTACTCTTTATCTCCCAAATTTACAGTTACTCTTTATCTCCCAAAGTTAGGTGTATTTTGGAAGTGGGCAAAAGTCTTCAATGCATATCAATACTGTGAAATCCATCTGCATAAAAGCACTGTAAAAACATAAGATCATTATCATAATGTAATATGTTATAAATTAGCTTATATTTTTGTAAGGGGAAAAAAAGGAGAGAGAAAGTAAGATGAAAGCAGCAGAAAAATTATAACATAGTAAATGAACTGCTAAGTGTTTGTAGCTCTGTCTCATAAAATTACAACTATGAGAATCCCAGTCTAGAATAACTTCTTCTATTGTAATACTTTTTAATTTAATAGTGGAATCCATTTATTTGAACCAAATGCACAACAATTAACTGTTATTTAATCAACTACTTTTTACTGTTAAAAATGAATGTTTTGACTTCAGATTTTATAGTTATTTAATTTTTGGTGGGGAAAAAGCATACTTTGATGACCTTTGCCTAGCTTTTGTCCCTTTTCCCCCCATATTATTTTACCACAAAACAGTTGTCTGCAAACTGTTAGTCACATATAAATTAAACTACCTATTAACATTTGCATAGGTGTTTGCAAGTCAAATTTAACTAGATTAACAGGTTTAATACCCCTAAATGTGCAGTGTTCCATTGTACAATTGCTGTGAGCATGAAAGCAGAAACTAAACTAAATAAGCAAATGTAGCTACCCTATATGACAAAGCCTTTTTCTATGTGTTAAGATAATAAAAAATACCAAAAAATAACTTGGACTCCTTTATAGCAGTGGCTCCCAAACTTTGCGGATTAATAGACCACTGTTAGCCCTAAAAATTTCCCATGGGAGGTAGGAGCATTTGCAAAGGTCTTACAGTCTCCCAGTTGTCTGTGGACCATGGTTTGGGAACCACTGTTTTATGTAATGGTGACTTAAAAAGTAGATCATACAAAGCATACTGCCACCTGTAGGTGAGTATCATAAAATAGTAGATATTTATTACCCTCAGAAGAGGTTTGTAACAAATTAATGGTCAAGTTTCTTGTCATGCTGTAATGTGTAAGCAACTCCATGCTTCACTTGATTCACTTGACTTTTACTGACCCTGACAAGGTAGAAAAATCCCTATTCATCATAACTAAGAGCAGAAGTATTTTTATTGGCAATCTGGCATCTTTCTAATGATGAATAAATAATTTTCCAAGTTCTAGACATTTCCCTCAGCATTCTTCCTTTCTTTTTTTCCATAAGCATAGGGGAGATATGGGTGCATAGGAGCCTTAAAGCCAATGTCATGCAGGAAAAGACAATTATTACTGATACAGGGAAGGTTTTGGAGGAGTCTCATATTGTGTATATTTCTGCAAAGGAAAATCCTTAAGAATGAGATAATGTGCAATGTCCTAAGGCTACAAGTGGTCTACTTGTTTTTTTGTTGTTTTTTTTTACTAATTGGATGCTCACAGAAGTGATGCTTTTTAATAAAAAAAAAGCATCCCTTTTGACCTACCCTGCCAATTTTACAGATCAGCCCACAACTATGTCCACTGTCTGTTCTTATTGATTGGGCTGCTAAGTCTGGCATCTGTACTTTCTGAGAATAGATTTCCTGATGAATTCAGACAATATTAGGGAAAAAGAACATAACAGGAATCATACTTACCTGTCTGTTATATTGGCCACTCAGATCTATGTTCAAAATACCTCACCATTTTTCTAAGTTATCTAGAGGTCTTTCCTTTCCTGGCTTGGAACCAAATGTACTACTGTGAAAGTCAAGGCAGTTTGTCAGGAAGAACAATGCAGAAGCCCACCTCCTTGATCATTCCACTCAGGATTATTCTTGAGTATCCAACATTATTTACTTCATAACTGATTGCATGGGGAAAAAGGAAATGATGGACTGCACTGCTATGAAATAATATACATGCAGAGGAATGCCTTTATATCAGCCTGCCTAGCATATGTTCTTAACAGCTATATCACTGTAGAACCGTACTTCTCAATCTATTTGGATTGGGCACCTCTCATTGGAAGATATGAGAGGTGCCCAGTCCACCCCTCTGTAAGTCAAGTCACCCCTCTATAACTTTTTGAATTGAGTGGCACCCAATTTCAAAAACTAGTTTATAGATTACAGTGCTTATCTCATTGCACAGGGACTGTAGGGATAAGGGATCATCCAGGCAGGGACAAGCCTGAGCCTATTTTTACCTGCTTCATTAATCTGCCTATCCCCTAACATCTAACTTATCTCTTCATACCTTCAAAAGATTTGGCAGTCTCTTCCTTGAGAATCACTGCTATAGAGCTATCAAGTGCCCCATCAGATGTTCTTTTTTTAGTATTTAGTATTTTTTCTCATGAGGTGGAGTCACAGAAAAAAACCCACAGAGTCTCCAGGTTCTTTCATGCACTTATATAATTTGTATTTAACAAGTTAGAAAGAAAAAAGACAGTATAGTTTGAATTCCTAACTCTCAAAAAAGAATAGAGTGAGCTTAATTCTGATGCTCTCCTCCAGGGATAGACAAAGACCGGGCGCATCTACACATGCAATTAGCACATATCAATAAACTCTAGCATAGTTTGTGCTAGAGTTTATTTCTCGTAGGTGCAGCATTTGAATGCGTGCCAGGGACTGCAGCACGTTCAACCAGTGTGGAGCAGCCCCAGGCTGCCAGGGGATGCAGGGGAGTCAGCCTGCCAGCTCGGGTCTGCTCCACCCTAGCTCAATGTGCTGCACAGGGGCTGGTTGGGACACAAGGGTGCTCCAGTGTGGGGCTAGCTGGCAGGTAGCCCCTGCACTGAGCAACTTTGTGCACCAGCCAACCCCTGTCACCATATACATGTGTCTTTTGGTGCACATAACTATTATGCTGTAGGATAGTATTTGTCCTGGACAGTACTATCCTACAGCAAAGTTATTTAATATACTGTGCCCTAATACGGGTACACATGTAGATGGTGATGCTTTACTGTGGAGCTAATTAGTTAGCTCTGCAGTAAAATGCACATGTAGATGCACTCACCAAGTCCTGATTCACTTCCTCTTGCGAAACAGCTGCCTGTAATCTGGGTGACAACAATCTCTTTGGTTCAACGAACTCTTGGGTTTAAGGCCACCTCCTTCTTGTTATGATATTGAACACCATTCTACTAGTTCTTCACACCCATGCCATTTTAATTTAAACCTTTCTTAGCTGAAAAACACTGCTAATCAAAATCAGAGAGAACTAGGCACAACCAAGTCACTTTGCAGCCTCTTACTCTGTGTGACCAAACATCTTATCATTGCTAGAAGGACCTTGGAAATGCATAATGCTATTTTACTTTGCTCTTCATTGTAGGTTCAACAGACCTGCTTGGCTATATAATGTTAAGAACTGTGTCTAATAAATCCCATGACTTCACAGAATCTTGCAGTTTTAAATATTTAGTTTTCCTTCCTCAAGGCTACAATGCTACCAAAGTTTTTGCTTCGGTTTTCATAGTCTCGGTTAAGTACCAGATACTAGCAGACTTAAATTTTGTGTCTAAGCAAAGCCCCTATATAACTTGGAAGAAGTTCAGATTTGAGTGATTTTTTTTCAGCAAATAGGACATTCATCAAAAATGCAGATTTGAGAGGATAGAATCAAGTTTGAAATTTGAGTTAATTCAATAATCAGTTTTGACCTAAGAAAGATGAGGAAGTTTTTTGGGGGGGATTGTTTTTGGTTCTGTTTTTTTAAGTCAAACTATTTTCATTTCACTATTTTTAAAACAAAACACTTTGACTTGCTTTTTCAAACCAGGGTTTTACTCTACAAAATTAACCTACATTTTAAAAATGAGTAATAAAAGAGGTAAAAAAAAACAAAGAAAAAGAAACAATACAGTTTACTTCAGGTCAAAGCAAGAGTGCTGAGATTACTTGAACTGAACTGAAAAAATTGTTATTCATGTCTCTGAATTGGATGTTCTGTTTTAGGGCTATTTCTAGTTGCTACAATTGAGAGAGGCTGTCAGTTGACATTTCTACCTAGCACTTGTCTTACAACATGTACTGGTAAATAATCCAAGTTCTACAAGGAGATTCATTATTAATCATAAAAGGAAGTAGATTTCCAAATTCATAAATGCCAGGGACTTCAAGCTTGCTTCTAACAGCTTTCCTCCTGCGGAGATTACATGGATGAAAGCTCAAATGTGCTAAACCCACACATTTGCTGGGAAGTATTGGCCTGGTATGCAAAGTGCTGATGCAAAATCAATAAAACATTACATTTGTGGAAATAGTATTCCTTTCCTTTAAGTGTTTTTATTCATTATGAAAATCAGCTCCCTTATGGGGTAAAGTCTGTGCCTTTCAATGTTTGTTGTGAAATATCTCACCTCCTACTAGTAATAATGAAACAGAAATTTTAAAAAGGCATTTTTTGTCAAGGCCCACGTTTTATTTCCTTCTCTCTTTTATCACAGTAATAAAAAAGAAACAAACATGTTGTGCCTGGTTACCATAAAGCCCCTTTATGAAAGCCAGCTTTGGAGGCTAAAGAAACTTTGATGCTGGTATGAACGTACCTTGCCAGATTCATGTACTTAGCACAACTGATTCATAGATTAATAGATTCATAGACTGTAAGGCTGGAAGGGACCTTGGAAGATCATGGGGTTGAGACCCCCTGCACCAAGGAGGAAAGACAACTGGGGTTAGGTGACCCCAGCGAGGTGACCATCCAGTCTCCTCTTGAAGATTTTCAGGGTAGGCGATTGCACCACTTCTGGAGGGAGCTTATTCCACAGTCTGGACACCCTAGTTATGAAACAATTTTTCCTAATGTTGAGCCTGAAATGGTCTTCCAGGAGTTTGTGACCATTACTCCTAGTATTCCCCAAGGGTGTCCTGGTAACAGTTGTTCACCAAACTCTTGATATACACCTCTGATGTAGCGGTAAGTTGCTACCAAGTCCCCTCTCAGCCTTCTCTTTTTCAGGCTGAAGAGTCCCAGATCCCTCAGCCTTTTCTCATATGGCTTGCCATGCAAGTCTCTGATCATATGGGTGGCTCTTCTCTGGACTCTCTGAAGCTTTACCACGTCCCTGTTAAAGTGCGGCACCCAGAACTGGACACAGCACTCCAGCTGTGGCCTCACCAATGCCCAGTAGAGTGGGAGAATCACTTCTTTGGTTTTGCTGGAGATGCACGGATTGATACATGCCAGAGTATTGATAGCCCTGCTGGCTACAGTGTTGCACTGCTGGCTCCTGTTCATACTGTGGTCTATTATTACCCCCAGGTCCTTTCAGTCACAGTGTTGGTCAGGTTGGCATTGGCAAGCCTGTAGGTGTGCAGGGGATTGTTCATCTCCAGGTGGAGCACTTTACATTTCTTGAATGTCTAACTGAGGGTATAGACAAACATAACATTTGAACCATTCCAAAATATCAATGATTGGCAACTGGTTTATAACTGTGTGAAGGGCTATGGCTCCAACACTATGAGGTGGGAGTGAGCATCCAGCCTAGCATGCCTTAAAGTGGGCGGGTGGGGTGAAGAGTGCTCATTGGAGATCCCCAGGGCAGAGTGATCTATGGCTAGGGATGTTTTCTGCTTTCCCTTCTCTCTTAACATGAGTTAAATAAACTTCAGTAGCTTGCGGGGCTATTTAAAGGGCCAAGTGCAGACTGCCCAATATAAACCGGTCTATACCCATAACAGAATAGAAGTTCGGCACATAGACTGGATTAAACCTGGCAGAACCCAGTCTAAGATTTACTCCCCCCTCCCCCCAAGGGTGAATGTATGTTCTGTTTGCTACCGATATAAACAACACCACTTACAGAAAACCACATACTTAGATTGATTTTGCCTTGGGCTTTTGAAATGTCTGTACCTAGCTAATGTGTCTACAAAACACTGAAACAGTTCACAGTGAACTGGTTCAAAATAGTACTTGATATTCCAGGTACACTTTTGATCCAATGAAAGAATATTTAAAACAGTATAACAGGCTTATATATCTGTCCACATCAGGTTTAAATCACATATAAATCATTCTAAGTGTTATGTGTGTCAATGCCCTTAAAATCACGCTTGATGGCTGATTTGATGTCTTTACCCATCTGCATTCAGAGATATCTGCTAAAGAATCAGTGTAAAACTTAAGGCCTGAAGAGTTGTGTTGTGTGGCCTGGGGTGCTGGTAGAGGGGCTATGAATTTGGGATGGATACTACTGCCAAAATTTAGGACATGGAGCCCCATTTATAGTGTGTATTGGCAGCAGGAGTGAGTGGCAGCTACACTAACCCCTGTAGCTATTGCTGCATCCAGATCCAGATCCAAGGGGAGCATCTACACATGTGCCCAACTGCACAGTTGTTACTGCACAGTCATTTAGTGTTTGCTTAGCAACTACTAAATGTGCAGTAACTCTGGTACTGCACAGTCCTGGTGCCACACGGGTCATTTCTGACCCTACTGAGCAGTAGCAATGAGCTACTGTGTAGTAGCAATGAGCTACTTCACAGTAGCGGTGGCATCACAATCATGCCCACTGACACTATGTCACTGTAGCTCATCACTACAGCGATGTAGCATCTCATGTAGAGGTGCCCAAGGAGCCGTACAGTCCAGAGGGGGGATTGATTTGACCCCCCTGTGCTGAAAGTGAAGGATGTCTAAAAGTGAGATGTGTAAACAAAACCAAACTTTTCGCTGTTATTTTATTAAAGTTTATATTTAGAAGCCAGCAATATTTTTATTATGATTTCTATCTACTATTTGATAGCCACTGCGCTTCCATATTATACTGTCAGGTTTAAAGTGAGCATTCTTGTTGGGAGAACTGGTTCATTATTGAGAAATGAAGTCCCTGTATCTGCTAGGTATAGCTGCTGCAGAGAAAATCTGAAAGTCAGTCTGCCTGAAGGAAAGAATGAATATTACTGAGGACTACAGGGAGAATCCAGGATCATAACTAGAAGGAACTCTGAAGCCAGTGAAGTCTGCTGACAGAGAGACCCATAGGGAGCCAGATATAGAGTCTTTATCTAGCTAAAGTCAACATTTTCTGCCTAAAGGGAAAGCTGGTATTGTATCAACAGAGGGACAAGTTTGAAGTTTGACCACAAGAACCCTGAGATGGCAGCAGAAACTTCTGAAGAACCAGTCACCAGCAGAGGAATCCAGAGGGTCCAGTACAGAGTCAGGACTAGAAAAGAGGAATGTCTGATGAGCTGCAGGATGTACGACAGAGAGATCCCATAGACAAAACTTGACCAAAACAACCCAACCTTAGACTATTGCCTTGACCAAAACAACTCTGCCTTCTACTCATTTCAAGTCTGTTTCAATAGCATAAAATACAGAAACATTGGAATCTTTCATTAAACTTAACCTTAGTAATTACAATAAATAAAAATTATTTTGAAAAAGCAATCTAATTGTCCAAAGAAAAGGACCATACTTGATACACGTGTTCTTTTAGGAATTTTTACTACTTGTAGGAAATTTAGTATCCTACTCAAAAAGCACAGCTATGGGATATATGGAATAAGTACATAATATTAACACTTCAGTATGAAGTTAAAATATCTGTTGAAGTTGGAGCAGACAATATGAA
>NW_005842237.1:646247-649186 GCF_000455745.1 Alligator sinensis
AGAGTGTGTATGGGTGACATTTAGTTAATACTAGTCATTCGTAAAAAATCAGTCATTTAATATGAAGGCATGTAATGTATCTTCCTTAACTAGTAGCTAATATCTAGGAAAAGGAGAGGAGGAGTGGAAAGGGTGTTGGAATGAAAACAGAGATGTCCCTGACAGTTCAGTAATGTAAAGAAGAAGTCTTTTATCTTAACAATATATTGCCTTTGATCAATACTTAATATACTCATTGACTTCCCTGTAGGTTCGTTCTACTGTGAATCAAAGTCGTAATATGGTTTGTAGTGTGATGATTCTCAGTGCTA
The DNA here is from genome assembly GCF_000455745.1 of Alligator sinensis. NCBI lineage: Eukaryota > Metazoa > Chordata > Crocodylia > Alligatoridae > Alligator > Alligator sinensis. The sequence goes on from NW_005842237.1 coordinate 646,559, forward strand.
GTCATCTCCAATAAAGGTTACCCAGTTCTATTAAATTTAGTATGGTGTAATATAAATGTAGGATTTTTACAAAAGGTAATCAAATGGATAAAATATTACTTGCATATGTATGAAATAAATAATAGAATACAGCAATAAAACTTAAATCTTTCCTCACATAAACTTTTTTCTCCTGTGCACTATAGTGCCTATGGACCAAGTAGGATTTGTATCCAATGCATTAAACACTATGAAAACAAATTATTTTAAAAAGCGATCACATCAACAGGGAGTTCACAATGTAAGAATCAGGCAAGGTACAGCAGTCAGAATAAGCCACAAATGAGGAGAAACTAGTAGACAGAGGGAGACAGATAACTGGGAGGGGAAGATTATAGTAGTGACAGGTGTTTCTATATAACTCAGTCATAATAGTGGTCTCAGTACTCTGATGTGGTTGCCAGGTTAGCCATCTATTTCACAGACCTTTATAACTGGCACATGGCATGCATACATAAGACAAAAAAGAACCAATAGTACCCACAGGACTGAAAAGCTGAAAACTGAAAGGAGCTTTAATAATTTTTTTCTGGGAGAACATATGAATGAAGTTAAAGTTAAAAGGAAATTCAAGGGAATAATTTAAATACTTAACATATAGATATATATGTTTCCTCATTTAAGCTATTTAATTTGCTATCAAAACTTTAGCATTGTATAACATTCTGGAACCTATCCCAAAATAGTCATGAGCAAAAGTTCTATTTCATTTTATAGTTTTTATATTTTCCAGAAATGATTGCTCAGCACTTCCCTCTCAACTCCTGTACTTTCCTTATATTGCTCTGCTGACTAGTACAAAGTAGTACAAAGTGGCTGCGTTTACATGAGACACTGATTGAGCAGTAGCCCATGACTACTATGCAGTAGTGTTGCGTGGCAGAAACTATGATGCAACAGTCCTGTGGTGCAGTAGTCTCAGGCTACTCTACAGTCAGCATCACAAAAAAGCCATTCGGTGGTTCTGATTCTGGTTACTGAGCAGTCATTTAGTACTTGTATAAGTATTTTATGATTTGTTTATACAAGTACTAAATGACTGCACAGTAACGACTGTGCAGTCAGTGACTTGTGCAAATGCAGCCAGTATGTAGTCTTCCACACAAGGCTACTGGAAGATGACAGAACTACTTATAAAAGGCTTCATATTGGTAGCATACTTTTGTGCCCCAGAAATAAACAGGTGGTACCTTACCAAGCAAGTCTTGTAAATATGGTAAAGTTGCTTATCACAGTTTTCCTTAAGAAATGAGAAGCCATGGTATGGATTGCTTTTTGTAGCACACCAATAATTATTTTAAAATACTCTCCAAGGAGCAATCATTTGTAAATATTAAGAGCATTATTTCTGATACTATCTTGAGCTTGTTATATAGAAAACCAGAATTGTGGGAAATCTTTTTTGAGGGTTCAATGATACCACTCAGAAAACACTAATGTGATTAAATCTCTCATTGGTGTACATAACCCCAGAAATGCATCTGGTACTTCCTGAAGATGAAGCGAGTTGGATAATTTGGTCTGAAGAAGAGTGGGAGGGAGGATTGCAATAAAGAGGATGACTAGGAACTGTTCTTTCTCCCAGGGGACAGAACAAAAAGTAATGGGCTTTAAATTGAAACAAGGAAAATGTATTAGTCATTAGGGCAAACTTTCTAACTACTAGGGTGATTAAGCATTAGAACAGATCACAAAAACGTATATTATTGGAAGTCTTTAATCTTTTGATGCAAGTATTCATCTGGGGTGGTCTAGACAGGGATGATGACTTGTTCTAAATGACCTCTTAACTTCCTTTTCAGACCAAGTCTGGATAGTTGCTAAAGCTTAAACAATAGTTTGTGTTCACATTGAAACCGGATAAAATTCCTTGTTTTCAGGTTCAGATATGAAATATTCCTAGACTTTACTAATCATCATGTACAACAGCTACTGGTAGTAAATATAGTACCTCAGGACATGAGTCTGAACTGCTTCTTGTACATGCTGAATTATTAAACAACTAAAACAGCAATGGAAACAGTCTGCTGTGTGTGTGTTTTTGAACAAATGTATCTAAATTCCAAATTTACAATATACATATATAGGCAAGGCTTTGCTCCAGCCTCTCACTTTTCATATTCAGCAGTTCTTATTTTAACATTTCAGAAGTAGTGTGCTAGGGCTGTGTGAACCTTCAGTTGCTGATTCGATTTGGAGGAGATTCGGCCTGATTCGGCAGCCGAATATCCAAATCCAAATCAAATCAGGAGACCCATTCATCTCTCCAAATCAAATTGGAAGCCTCTGATTTGATTTGGAGAGATTCGATGATTCGGGACAGCTTTTAATGTTTTTTCTGCGTACCTCAAGCTATCAGATGGCTTGTGAATGCTGAGATGGTGAGGCAGATGGAGCATCTCACAGGAGCATGGGTGAGGCTCCCAGTGTGCTTGGCGGTGGAGCCAAAAGTGGACCAGAAGCACTTCCAGTCCACTTCCGGGTCCACCATGGAGCACGCGGGGGACACCCCCGGCCCCCCCAGCTCAGTGACTGTTGCCTCCTGGGTTTGGAAGGGCACCCGGGGTCCCCTGTGGCTGATCACTGGAC
>NW_005842237.1:649217-658276 GCF_000455745.1 Alligator sinensis
GGGGGGGGGGGGGGAACGGGACGCTGTCTGCCACACACTCAGTGGCAGACCAGAAGTACTTCCAATCCACTTCCAGGTCTGCCACCGAGCATGTGGGGGGTCCCCCCACACTCCTGTGGGACGCTCCATCTGCCCCACCATCTCAGCGTTCATGAGCAGTGCCTGGTACCTCATAGTATGTAGATAAACATATAAAGCTGGGTCTATCACTGAATCACTGATTCTCCAAATCAGAATCATATCTTCAGATTTGGATTCGGCCGAATCAAATTGAGACAGTGATCTGAATCAGTTAATCAAATCACTGTCCCCCAAATTGGGCCGAATCCAAATCCAAATTGAATATGGCCCGCTTTTTACACCCCTATAGCATATCCTTGTATTTCATTTTCATATTGGTGATCTAAAGTAAAGAAAGATATTCTTGTGGCTCTCTTGCTTAAGACAGGATGGGAAAAAACTTACTGATGCCAATCATCAAAAATAACTTACTTTTTATGTAATGTTAAATAGAAGTTCAAATACATTTGAGTAACAACAATGTAAAAACCAGCTACTTACATTTAGATGAAGTTGATTAGCCCACTGACCAATCACTTTGTATTCTGCACTTTTGTTGATGATTTGATATTGAAAAATATCATAGCGCCCAGGAGCATCTCCATTTTCATTGAAAATAACAGGTGTTCCAGCACTCCCTATAAACAAAGTTGTAAAACAATTGAAATACAGTCCATGCGCAAATAGTCTTGTACAGCTATCTGGGGGGGTTTCTTATGTGTTTTTTTTTTTTTACGAGACAATGTGTTTTAATCACACCGAGCAAGGTTTTTTATGGAATGCTGTCATATTATAATAAATCTAACAACTTTAAAAGACAACAGATGATAGTATTGGAATCATAGAGTAAACTGTCTATTTTACCAACTAACCAAGCCAAATTACAAAAACAAATGATCAGCAAAGTTTTCTTTGCTGCTTTAATATTAGGGAACTATGATATAAACCATGACTCTGCTAAAATCAATGGAAAAAATGCCAAGGAGTCAAGGTTTCCTTTGAGGAGTCAAGATTTCACTTAAGTTCTTTAATACAATGCAGTGCAGTACATACCAGAATCTCTCTGAATCTGCTTGGCTGAGAACCCCTTCTCATGGGAGAGTACTCATCTTAGCATAGCCATAAACTTCACTTCCTAGCAAATGAGATACTCTGAGAATGGCAAAGGCTTTTGGCTGGCATGTTGCTGAGTTCTGGTGGTTCTCAGCTGGCAGAAAGTCCCTTTGGAACCCTTGCCATGTAGCATAGGTTAATGAAACCTTTATGAAGTCAATGGAATTAAATCAGTATAAATCAGGCCCAGAGGTATTTTGGTGGTCATGATGGGCAAGAAAGATATACTGTAGTGATGGAAAATGTCCAGTACCTCCACTGTGTAAAAGAATGCAAAACCAAACACAGTATAGGTGTGGGGAGGGAAAGCCATTAGGGATGCAGTGCCTATGAATGTAGGTAACTACATTTGTAGGATATATATGTTAAAAGGCTGATGGGCCCAGGGTGAATAATGTTGTAGCTTGATACCTAAATTCGAGGAGGAAATCAGAGGTGCTCCAAATGCAGAACTGCATTTTGGTGGACACTGATATGGACTGTACTGGCTTTGTTTTGTGAAAATCTCACAACAGTACTGTAAGTTCATACTGGAGATCTCCAAAAATCAGTTCAAATTGCACAAATTTGTTCTTATTTCACTAATTTCAAGATCACATTATGATAATTTATCAGCAGGCTTCTAACAAAGTCTTTGAAGAGCAACAAGAAAACTAGGGCTTTCTGTATTTTAAATTCTGTGTGGTTATACTGCAATGAATTATACTGCACAATCTGTCACCACCTTTACCACATTTCTAATACACTCCAGCTGCCTCATAGTATATGGTCTAGAAAATTATGGTCTAGGAATGTGAGATCTGTTTTGCATAAACTAAAAAAAAAGTTGTGAATCTTTACTGATCTTTCAAACTACATTTCTGCAGAAGTTCAAATACATTCATAGTGTGAGAAATTTAATCCAGCAATCGTACGGTTAACTATACTGTAATAGCAATCAGGGGAGCATGCACAATTTTAACCATCTCAGAAGCTTCTAAAAGAAAATGACCTTTTAGCCATGAGAGCATGTGCAGTAAAGTTGGTGGTAAATCCTGAGGTAAATGCAATCTGTCACTTTGACTGACAGCAAGATTGTAACCAATTTATATGAGTGACAAGTGGCAAAGCTGATCTGATTGGATGACACTGAGTGGCATGATGTGAAGTATGAGGAACTATAAAAGGAGCATGTGGTGAGAGACTTGCGTGTGGCGAGGAACTTGTGATTTGATTTGTGATGTGAGAATAGGCAGAGACATTTGGTATTTTTGGGGGGAGGGGGGATAAGCTCCATTTTTGTGGCCTTCTGCTGTTCTCATTCCTGTCCTTGTCTGTTCATGGAGATCTGGGGATATCTGTGTAATTGTAAGGCTTGTGTCTGAGTGTCTTGTGAGACCAGTTGTTGTGCTACTCCAGGACCAAGTGTGCACTTGTGAAAAAGCCTTACTTTGTTTGCGTCTCTCCAAGGTACAGAAGGAGAAGAGCAGAGCCTTGGCCTGTTGGTTAGTGTGTAGCTATGGAAACCTAGCTGGTGATGAGTGGCCTGTAAAGTTGTTGAGCCCATAGGGACCAACCATAGTGCTAGTAAATCATGTAAGTGATTGTCAGCTTTACAGAAGCAGTTATATCCCTCGTGTATATATATGTTAGCAGCTTTTATTATTATAACAATTGATGCTATTAATAAACGTTACATTATTTTTGCACTTGATATCATTGGCTAACACACTAATATTCCACAGAACCAAGCTGGGTCCCGAGCCAGTGGTGCCATTTGGCGCTATTGGTCAGCTTGGGTTAACCTTTAACCCTGCCTATCCCACTTTCCAAGTCCAGTGAGGGTGGGTTATAGATTCCTACAAAATCCTCCTGCAGCACATTTATTAATTCATTTTTTATTTTGTTCATTTGGTAATTGCTTTCTTTACCTGTTCTGGTACCAAAATACAAGTGGAAAGTCTGTATTTCCATAATGAATGGAACCCCCTAAGAAAACTTCCATTTGTAAGATCTTTAGGCCTATTTTAAAGCTACCTTCCCACTTTTATAGCTGCAAAGGTTGGGGAGGACTTTCCCCTGTGATTTGCACAGTCCACAAAATTGCAGCCCAGCATCACATCATAGTGAGACTGCTACCAAGCTGCTTTCTCTTTAGAAGAACCAAAAGATGATAGGACAAAAACTCAACAAACGATGATGGAAAAATAATTTACATAGGTATATCAGGTGTTCTATCACATGCCAACAAGAAAAGATTTGGGCTCCCTTCATAAGGTGTAAGAAACTTGACTGCTGGGTTTCCATGACAAAAGTTCCAAAGGACAAAGATATACGCGCATCTGGACTGACCTCCTGAGTTTTGCCCATCCCTAATGAATCTGTTAACTGTCAGTTTCCAGACAGCCTTATAATGTCACTCCTGTGAATGGCTATGGATCCCTTAAAGGTTCTCTGGCTCCATAGCAACTTTGAGCAGTTATCTGCTGCATATATATGCCTTCAAAGCATTGCATACACATTGGAAATCCTGCCCCAAAATACAGTACTTCCCCCAATCTGATGAAAAGAAGGATCTTCTGTAGCTCTGAGTGGAACGCTGCTGAGCAGTTCTGATTCCATCCAATTGAAGGCAATGCATATTATCCAGGTAAATCCAATACAAAAGGAGATACTACATTTTATGAAGCCTAAAGAATCATCTTCTATCATATGTATAAAAAAATAATGTAGAACTAAACATTCTCCCATTCCTCTTGTTTTCTTCCTACGGTATTAAAGACTCTTCTTGATAAACTAGCACAGGGGTTTTCAAACTTTTTGAATCATTGCAGCCCCCTGGCAGCCAGATGCAGAGCAGTGTACCCCCAGCTGGAAGAGGGGAGGGAAGGGGAGAGGTCACAGCCAGACCCAGAGCGGTGGCAGCCACCATGTGTGAGTTTCCCCTATCCCCTACGTTCCGGTGTGTGGGCAGCACCTGCACAGCAGTGTGGGGATAGTGCATGGCAGCGCTCCATCCCCGCCCGCGTGTACCCCCTAGGACCTTCCCATGTACCCCCAGGGGTATGTGTACCCCCAGTTAACGTCCCCTGAACTAGCATATTAGCTAAGTACTGAAGTAATTAACTTATGACCAATTTTTGAGTTCTTGAAAACTCAGCTCAGTTTAAACAGTTTATGCAAGTCTGAACTGTTATTTTTAAATATAAATAAATAAAATGCATGCATGGGTTTAATATATGGAACAGGTGAAAATGGAGGTAAAGATAAAAAAGTGTTTATTTTAAATGCAATACACTACTGGCAAGGAAGAGTTTTACAGTAAATAATGCTTTAGGATGGAATATTTAGATATTAAATGTCCAGATCCACCTTAGAAGGCATTTTGGCATATAAATCTACCACTGAGGTACCATTGACACTGAAAACTGCTTTTCAGCAGCTGGCTAATCCCATTGTTAACTGAGCTTCTTCCAACAGGCATATGCACAGCTGCATTAGCACTGACACCACCCCACATCTCATAAACTGCTTGGAGGCCTAGTTCAAGCTCAAGGCATGAAATCCTTAAGAATCAGATTTTCACACTAGGCATTCTCCACTTGTCTTGCCCATGGGGCCCAATTAGGTATATGTACTCTGAGTACAGTACGAGCAGAGGACAGTCAGGACTGGCATGGGTGTCCCAGGCCATGCCTACTTGTTAAACTTCTCATGCATAGAAGTAATTCCTTTAGTAGGGCCATCCTGTTTCTGTAGAAGCAGTGTAGCCAGGGTTTCATGAAATACTGCAGGGTAGCTATTTTAGTATGGGGGTGGGCTAACTGGCACTGTCGTTCAGCAGTGCTAATTAGCTTATCTGACATGCTGCTTTCATGCTCGGAAGTAGCCTGTATGAGGTAGTGTAATATGCTTGAGAGAGACACCCAAGACATGGTAAGATTACTTTGTAAACATGGACACAGTGGTTAGGATTCACCTGGGATGTTGAATAGCAGAGTTCATACCTCTGTGCCACCTTATATTAAGCACAGAATTGAATCTGTCAGACATATTCTTGGTGAATTTCCTAACTGCCATGCTATTGGTAGATAGCAGATGGTGGATCCCTGTCAATATTTCCTTTTGGGGTTCATAGAATCACAGAAAATTAGGGTTGGAAGGGACCTCAGGCGGTCATCACCGAAGGCTGAAAACCCCTGTGCTAGTCCAACCCCATGCTCAAAGCAGGACTATCCCCAACTATATTATCCCAGCCAAAGTTTTGTTTATCCAGCTCTTAAAAACCTCCAAGCACGGAGATTCCACAACCTCTCTGGGTAGCCTGTTCCAGTACTTTACTACCCTCCTAGTCAGAAAGCTTTTCCTAATATTAAACCTAAACTTCCCTTGCTGTAATTTAAGACCATTGCTCCTTGTTCTGTCATCTGCCACCACTGAGAATAGCCTAGCTCCAGCCTCTTTTGAATCACCCTTCAAGTATTTGAAGGCTGTTATTAAATCCCCTTTCAGTCTTCTCTACTTCAGACTAAATAAACCCAGTCACATACTCCAGCCCCTAACCATTTTCCTTGCCCTTCACAGGACTCCAATTTGTCCACATCCCTTCTGTAGTAGGGGGTCCAAAACTGGACACACTACTCCAGGCGTGGCCTTACCAGTGCCAATTACAGGGGAATAGTCACTTCCTTTGATCTGTTGGCAATGCCCCACTAATGCAACCCAGTATGCCATCAGATGTCTTCGCAACAGGGGCACGCTGTTGGCTCATATTCAGTTTACTGTCCACTGTAACCCCCAGGTCCTTTTCTGCAGCACTACTGCTTAGCCAGTCAGTCCACAATCTGTACCTTTGCATGGGAGAGTTCCATCTTAAGTGCAGGACTTTGAACCTCATAACATTTCTTTTGGTCCAATCCTCTAATTTCTCTAGGTCTCTCTGTATCTAAGCTCTACCCTCCAGCATATCTACTACTCCCTGCAGTTTGGTATCATCTGCCAACTTGCTGCAGGTACACTCCATCCCATTTTCCAGATCTTTGTTCTACTTTGGATAAACAGTTAAATATTTGTTGGACTTGGACTCAAGTTACATATGACTGCTGTAACCACTGGGCTACAAAGTCAGGCTCTGGCTTTTATGACCCAATTTTAAAAAAAATTATTTATATAAATGAAGCAACTCTAACAGGAAAGATAGATAGATCCATTCCTGAATATCCAATAGTATGTTTGGTTAGGAAATTCAGGTGGGATATGTAAGTTCCGATCTTTATTATAGATTAGAAAGGGCTGATTTGAATCAAGGTCTCCCATATTCCAGGACTGTTCTACCCATTATAGTATTGATTAGTCTAAGACATCTGTCTGATTATGTCTCTCTCCAGTTTCTTAAAACAAGAAAACCAAGCTAAGGGTCAGCTCCAGCAGAGAGTTTATGGCTGAGGATCCTAAAGAAAAGGAAGGAGTGTATTCAGCTAGGTGAACGTCTTAGGTACCTACCTAAGCCCCTTCCCCTTTCCTCTGCATTTTGTTCCTGGCCAAATTAAGTGTCTCTCTGCTCACCTAATCTCCTAGGATGCCTTTCTAAGGTTTGTCCCCTTCTTGGTGCATTATCTGGGAAGTCTGAACAGCAATTAGATGTTGCAACACCTATGTACTTTTGAGGATCTACTCTAGTTTAATAAACATGTAACAGGCAGATCGACAAATACAATAGTGTTACATTAATTAACTGTATATAAAGTTTAAATATACATTGGGAATACATCATCAGTTAATAGTAATAATTTTTACAAGAGTTAAGAAATGGTATATGTTTGTAGAAGGAGGAGAGCAGATAAAACAACATATGCTCACATAAAGATAATGGCTGACTCTGATAGACAGGCTTGTATTTATTGAGTTGGTTTCCGTGCCGTCCTCCAAAAAGCTCAGAGCAGCTTAAAATAAAAGCAAGTCATAAAAACACATTAAATAAATGATAAATCATTCTCCCAGACAATACCCCAAATCTTATCCCACCTTCAAAAAGCCTACCCAAATAGGAAGGTCTTATACCACTGTCAAAAAAGATCCAAAAATATTGCAGGGGTCAACCTTTTTAAAATTTAATTGGCTTGTTTTAGAGAGAAAAGCTGCTAAATGCTATCAACAGTCCTCGGTTTCCTTACAGGAGCACTTTTAATGACTAATTTACTGCTTTGGGGGTTTGATGCAAATGCTAAAAATGACTGTGATGATAAATTGTGTCAGTGTCACTTACAGATAATTCTAACCTTCCTGTAGCAGATTTAGCACGGTGCTTCCCCTGCTAGTTTATCAGACTTCAATCCCTTCCTACACTCGTGACAATGAAGTGACAAGCTGTGGGGGGTTTTTAGGTGTTTATACAGAAAGATTTCTTCATTTAAGCACAGATACAGTATTAACTGACCTAAACAGAAAATTGCAGGGAGCATTATGGCTTAAAACAAAAATTCTCTTCACATTAAGCCATTTTGGAATCCTGCTGTGGTTTATAGGATCATCTTTCATTATCATTAATTTATATAATCTGTCTTGAGTGCTAAGGTTTTTTTTATAGTTTTGCTTTTAAATTAACTGTTGAAAACAACAAAGAAAATGTCTAATGTACATGAATTAAAATGGGATTGGTGAAGGAGAAAAGGAAGAGCTCTTGTTTGAACTTACAGCACTTAGAATTCCCCAAAGAGCAGGGTGTATCTTAAAAATTAAAGAGGAGCCATTTGTCACTGTTATGCATTTCAATGAGACAGATGAAATAGAAGGTTTAAATGAAATCAACACAAAGAGAGGATTTGTTAAAACATTTAATACTTGGTTAAGGGATAGAAACACCAAAGAATTATCAACAATTAAGCAGAACTAAAGGAGTCTAATTTGTGAATGTTAGGCTGGCAGAAAGAAGTACCATGAACACTGTTTCCAGTTATGTAAGACTTAGTAATAAATTAAGCTATTATCTATTCTATCCCCATACAGTAGATCATTTTCAAACAATGAACAATACGGTTTCTAAAATAGCAAACAATTATTGTCTTACATCTAATAAAAATCTGCATTTAAAAAGAAAGCATCTCTCATAGCATTATTTCTCTATAATTATTGATTTTGAGCCAAAGACACTGAAAGATCCTCTTATATGGTGAGCCAAATCCTGGTCATTCTTATCTGACTACATGAAATTGGGTCACAGGTAATTAGGAAGGTGCAAAAAGTATATAATATACTGACTGGATCTTTACATACCTGTTTGCATGTTCCCCAGGGGCTGACTCAGAGAAGATAGAGACTCTGTACTACAGCAAACTAGAAGTGATTTCCTTTACGTACCTGGTGAAATGCTGTGTTTTAGGACACACAGAAACAAGGGCTAGGGACAGACATTCAAAAAGCCTGAGCCTGAATTGATTCAATCTTTGCAGGTTAGTCTAACCGCACAGACATAGATTTGATAGATTTTATAGACATTAGGGCTGGAAGGGACTTCATAAGATCATCGGATCCAGCCCCCTTCCCAAAGGTCAGGAAGTCAGTTAGCGTCAAAGGATCCCAGAAATATAAGCATCCAAATGTTTCTTAAAAGTGTCCAGAGTAGGTGCTTGCACCATCTCTGGGGGGAGTCTATTCCAGGCTGTGGGGGCTCAGACAAAAAAGAAATTTTTCCATAACTCCAGCCTAAAACAGTCTTGCAGGAGTTTGTGACCATTGGACCTTGTCATCCCTTGGGGTGCTCTGGTGAACAGGCATTCCCCCAGACCCTGATGCACACCCTTTATGTAATTATAGGCTGCCACCAAGACAGCCGTGAACCTGTGCTTCTCCAGGCTGAAGAGTCCCATGGCTCGTAGCCTCTCTTCCTAAAGGCTGGTCTCCTTTCCCTT
>NW_005842237.1:658289-661273 GCF_000455745.1 Alligator sinensis
TGTGGCTCTCCTCTGCACTCTTTCAAGCTTCTCCACATCCTTCCTGAATTGTGGAGCCCAGAATGCAGTACTCCAGCTGTGGCCTCACCCAGGCCAAGTACACCAGGAGGATGACATCCTGAGTCCTGCTTGAGATGCATTGGTAGATGCAACCAGAGTTTTGCTCACTTTGTTGGCTGTGGCATTGCACTGGTGGTTCATGTCCATCTTGTGGTCACTCATGACCCCCAAGTCTCTTTCAATCAAGGTGCTAGTGAGTGTAGCATTGCCAAGCCTATAAGTGTGACTTGGGGGGGAGGGGGTTTCCCCCCTCCCCCCAGGTTGAGTACCTTGCATTTCTTCATATTGAATGCCATCAGGTTTTCATCTGCCCACCTTGAAAGCCTATCAAGGTTGATCTGGATTACCAGCCTATCCTCAAGTGTGGATGTTCTTCCCCGAAGTTTGCTATTGTCAGCAAACTTAGCTAGTCTGCTTCTGACACCAAAGTCCAGATCGTTTATAAAGACATTAAAGAGTACAGGTCCAAAAACGGAGCCTTGGGGGATACCATTGGTCACTGAGTCCCATGTTGATTCAGTTCTGTCAACTACCATTCTCTAGGTCTGACCTTGGATCCAGTTCCCCAGCCATCGGACTGTAGTGTTGAAGTTGCCCAATTTTTCCAAGAGGACACCAGGTCAAAGGCTTTTTTAAAGTCCAAATATATTATATCAACCTCTTCCCCTTTGTCCAGGTGATACATCACCTGGTCACAGAAGGAAATGAGATTGATCAGTCAAGACCTACCCGCAACAAAGCCATGCTGGCTACCCCTCAGAATGTTGCCTTCTGTTAGCCTATCAAGAACGGTTTCTTTGATAATTTTTTCCAAGATCTTTCCAGGGACTGAGGTCAAACTGATTGGCCTGTAGTTTCCCAGATCTTCTTTCCTCCCTTTCTTGAAGAAAGGCACCACACTGGCCCTCTTCCAATCTTCAGGTACTTTACCCAAGTGCCAAGAGTTCTCAAATATCCTTGCCAGTGGCCATGCTACAGTGTCTACCACTTCCTTTAGAACTCTTGGGTGCAATCTATCTGGAGCAGTTAATTTGTGAGTGTCCAGCCTCTCAAGGTGCTCCCTCACAAGATCTACACCAATGGTGGGCATATATTCACCCTCACCCTGATCATCCTGCATCATGTTAGGTAGGTTGGTACCTTTGGGCTGGTAAAAAACTGATGCAAAGTAATCATTAAGCAGATTGTTTTTTTCCTGGGTGTCAGTTGTCAGCTGCCACAATTGGTTTAGCAGGGATTCAATGTTATCCTTGTTTTTCTTCTGACTTCCCACGTATCTGACGGAGGACTTTTTGTTGTCCTTCATTCATGTAGCCGGTTTGAATTTGGTTGCAGCCTTGGCTTTCCTAGTTCACTCCCTACAGGTGGGGACCAGTGAAGAATACTCCTCTGTAGTGCTGTTTCCTGTATTCCATCATTTATAAGTCTATCTTTTTAGATGTAGAAGGTTTATTAGTTCCCTGTTGAGCCAAGCGGGTTGCTGAGCCCTTTTACCACCTTTCCTATGGGTTGGGATGGACTTCCCTTGTGCATCCTCTCTGGAGTGAGGAAATTCAGGCATATGCCTGCAGTAGCTCATGCTAGAATCTGGAGGGGTGGGGAGGCTGCTATAGTAGCCCTCCCTTCCCTTCTATAGTGCTGAACTGAGGGGGAGCGTGGCCAGGCCCCAGCAGGATGTTCTGATTAGGGAGAGGTTCCCCCCGCTTCCCTCCTGAGCAGCCCAGCAGGGAGTTGATAACACAGTGTTTATCACCCCTAACTCAGTGTTTATCAGCCCATTAAGAAAACAAAAGCATCTCTCCATCAGCTCAAGCTCTTCTTAAACAACTTTTTCCAAGGAAGGACATTACCAGCTTCCTGTTGGTTAGCTCCCAAAAGCCCTAAACTAACACAGTCCTGTGTGCCTTTGTCCGTAGCCAGCATATGGTATGCTAGCTAATGCTGAGAGGTATCTGTGTAGGGCAGAAGGGAGGATGGCATCCCTGTTTCAGGAGGGAGTGGTGAGGGAGAGGGAGGGAGCAGGAGGAAGTCAGGCAGACCTCGCTGTATCTGTAGTCTCTGCCAGAGCCAGGGAGCAGAGGGGAGGGGCCAGCCCAGCTCTCTGGAGCAGAGAGCCCCGCCCAGCCCATAGAGCATGCCAGGATGCTGGGGGACTTTGATTTAACTTAAACCAAGAAGGGGTCTAGAAAAGACATTGCATAAACCAGTTTGACCCAAATCAGTTAAGTCTGATACTACATTCAACTAGGTTTATCTCAAACTGGTTTCACCCATTTTCAAATTGGTTTACGTGCACTGAACTTGTGTTCTTTAAACCAGCTTCTGTTCTTTAAACCACTCTGATCACTTACAGCTTTAAACCAGTTTCTGATCACTTAAACCAGTTCATGTGTAATGTCTGTCCCTAGCCAAGGATTCTAATCCTAACTCTTCAGAGCTAAGTATAATTTTTCTCATGTCTACTGTTTCTAGCACAGACACAATCACACTTGTTTTTTTTCTTGTTCACAAAAGGAAAGTATTGGTGCTCTGAATGGTACTGGCTTGAAAATAGCCATGGCTTCATTCACCACAGAACTAGCTGGTAAGTCAGACCTAAAATGAGGAAGAGTACTCCGTGCCCACTACACTGAGCATGCACTTTCCTCCCCTAGAGCAGGGGCTGTCAACTGGGGGTATGCGTACCCCTGGTGGTACTTGAGAAGGCCTGACAGGGTACACATGGGTGGGCAGGGACAGAGTGCCACCATGCAAACTCCCTCACTGTTGCACAGGTGCTGCCCACCCAGCTGGACGTGGGAGGTGGGGGAAGTCCACACACAGTGGCTGCTGCTGCTGCTCTGCGTTTGGCTGCAGTGCCACCCCCATCCCCACTCCACATCTGGCCATGTGCCACCCCTCCCCCCCCCCCCCCCCCCGGCCCC
>NW_005842237.1:661283-702101 GCF_000455745.1 Alligator sinensis
GGCCACCAGGGGTACACTACTCCATTTCTGGCCACCGGGGGTACAGTGATCCAAAAAAGGTTGAAAACCCCTGCCCTAGAGCACTTTGAGGCATTCTGCCTGTTTCTCTCCATAAACAGAATCACTCTGGTAACTGTTATATTGCCTTTACCCCTCCCTGAGAGGTTGACTTTCCTTAAAAGCCTATGAAATATCTACTAGAGAAGCTTGGTTTGACACACAGGTGGACTGCTCAGCAAGCTAACCAATGACTAATAAAGTCACACACTGAGTTTGCATTCTAATGCAAAAAGAAACACAAGAGAATCCATGAAGAAGTCAACATTTACCAACCACCTGTCAGATAACTCCTATTTTAATTATGTAGCAATTTCACATACCACCCTCTGGTGACTACTGGTAAATCACATTCAAGCATTGTGACATCAGAGAACATTCCATTTTTGTGCAGCAACTGCATAAATAAAATGCATCTGGCACAAAGTTTACTTGTATGAAAGTATAGGCTACCTTATACCAAAATGTTGGCAGATAACATTCAGTTTTTGAATACTGACAAACACAGAGTTGTTCTATTTTGGTATAATTTATTGTTAAATTTCTCATAATTCTGCTTGGAACAGTTTACAATCCTGATCTGGTCCAGAGAGAGAAAAATTGCCATATGCATCAGCTGGGAATTAATTGGGGAGCAAAATGCAAGAATCCCTGCTAGAAATATTCCTGATGTTCTTTTGCTGCAGTGCTTCCCAAATATGTAAAGTTCAAGTCCGCAGTATATTTATCATTGCCCAGTCCTTCCGCCAGACTAAATATCCTCCCTAGTTCCCATTCATTGTCCTTCCTCTTTCATTCTTCTTTTTTTTCTCCAGCAGCATTGCTATTTTTAACCTTAACACTATTCTCTTTCATGCAGATCCAGATCCATCCCAGTTGTTCAGAAAAATACGCTTACTGTAGCATGGTAAACTACTTTCCTGTTTGTTAGTGCACATGCAGTACTGCTTTTCCCTTAGGGGGCACCTGTCATGTTCAGCTGCACAGCAGGTAGATTCTGCCTAGAACACTCTGTACTAATCAGGAAATAAGCATGCTATCCTGATGGTTCATTTATATCCTACTCATCTTAAACAATGGGCCCACAGTACATATATATATAGTTGTGGAACATTTTAAAGCACTCTTTTTCGTGTTAAATGTGAAGCTGATTTTCTAAAGCTTCTGCTTCTTGCATTGGTATCTGGATTATTTCCTCTAAACCCCCACATTGTGGATTTCTACTCCATAACTTTCTTGCTAAAAAGCTTCCATTTTAAAACCTGTTTTTAACACTCCCTTTTCCATCCACCTCAAAATTTGAAGCTTTTTGAACTAAAAATTGTTACAATATCTTTAAGGCCACTTACAGAGATGTTAAATATGGGAGGGAGAGGTTCTGGAAGTACTGTACCCATAAATCAGGGCTCCTCAGTCCCTGATCTTGGGAACTATTCTCACTTTCTTTGTTCAATCTTAACTCCAGGAGTACATATCAGGTAAACATGACACATATACATGTGTGTGCGCGCGCGCGCACACACACACACACACACATGCCACTTGCGCTAGTATCTTTCACCTGCCTCATGCACATAGGAAACATAAAATAAATATATTTTAAATTATTTTATGGAACAATTTTCTGTGAATGCCAGCAGCCAACAAGCTGTTTTATGATCATCAGAGAAATACTTCTTCCTCTTGACCCTGGAAAGCACTGTTACAGTGGAAATTGGTTCAAAGGAGACAGGAAGGGAATCTAGATACTGGATAACATCAAGTGCTCCACAGAAATCAGGGAAATAAGGAGATAGCTCATGGAGCAGGGAGAAGCACAGTGCAGTAAAGAAAAGGGGGCTCAACAGAAAAGAAATGTATAAAGGAAAAGGGTATCAACTATATCTAAACATCATTCCTAGATACTGATGAAAAATGTTCAACCTCTTAAGCAGCACTTCTATGCTTGGAGGCTTGTTAAACTTGGACATTCAGTTGCCAGTCTGAAGGTTCACTATACAAGAAGGTAGTTGGTCTTAACAGGAACTTCAGCTCTCAGTTTCCTCTTCTCTTTGACCCCTCTAAGCAAAAATGGAGCATAGAAGAGAGATTGAGATAAGTGAAGCTGCTAACTAAAGCATTTTTAGAGCCATTAGGTTTCCTAGGGACATGCACTTCAGGATCTGTACATATGTTTCATAATTCTGTGAGTCTGACATCTAATGAAGAATGTGTTTGGTGGCAAATCTCTCTGTTTTGCAATGCTTTCCAAACATTTCAATATATGAAGCCAAGGTTCTGGGGGTTTGTTGCCATCATACCACTCTTGAATGTTGGTTTAAATCCCTAAAATATTGGAAAAAAGCAGGAAAAGGTATGATTTACATATTTTGCAGTAAAGGATATTGGGTAAAATGTTTAAACAGTGTTGAGAGTAGGGAATGTAAACCAGGACTCTTCTGTCCTGGGTGAATGTCCTCATCACTGGATTGCAGAGTAAAGCTCCTTCTTGCTTGCTCTCTCTTCAGTCCATTTCATCTTTCATTAAATCTGCTGCACTAACACAAGTTCAATTCTACTTGGTGAGAATACTCCCTCCCTGCCACTTCTCCTTAGTGACCCCCTGTGGTGATGGGAGAAGATTAAGGAGGGGTGAGAGGAGTGGATTGCAATTCCCTCAGGTGAGGGATGGCATTAAACCTGGTCTCACTCCTTAAGCAGTTGCTGTTACCACTAGAATCTAGGTCTATAAAAGGACTTTGGTCCCTGAGTTCAAAAGAAGGAGCCACAGGAAACCTGCCTTAGTTTCCTAAGAGTTCATAGGTACCCAAGTTTTCACCAGGGAAGCTACCTAGGCAGATAAAGTTCATCTACAGTTATCACCCAGAGGCTTTACCATCTTGTCCAAGCTGAGAGTCTCAGTGACTAAAGTTACTTGGGATTTGGCAACTAAGCTTTTAAATCACCACAGGGTCTTTACGTAGGCAAGCTCTATGCATATCTAATACACATCAATAGCACCAAATTTAGCACACGTACCGAAGTACATTTAAATTAAGGGTAAGAGGTCCCTTTTACAAAATACCCTAGTGGTAAAGCACTCGCATTAGAATTTGGAGACATGAGTTTTAGACCCTCATCAGCGTAAGAGTCAAACCGATTAGGAATTGAATAGGCCAAAAGAGAGTCCTAGCCACAAAGCTAAAGGCATTCTCCAACACTCATACTGAAGCTAGGCCACTGTGTAGAAAGGAATGGTGTCCCAGGACCATAAAAAGAGTAAGCAAGAAAGACCATGACTCTACTGAAGTCATGAGGTACTCCTCTGGGAACGGGGAATCTTACATTGTCCCTGCTCTATTTATGAATTTAGCTCTAACGTGTCATTGGATAAAACAGTATTGAGAACAGAGACAAATCCTGTCCTTGGCTCCATAAGCCTTGTATTCTTTTTGGAATGGCTGGTAAGTTTCAAATGGAGGGTGTTCCCCGCCATCAGCCCAGCCTTTAGCTTTATGACACATCCTAGGAAATGGAAAATATTGGCTTGAATCACCTCCCCACAGATAAGAACCTAAAGCCCAGACTTGCACTTCTTAAACAAATGCCCTCTTTTGTAAAAATTGCCCACTGACACTTTCATTTTAAAAGAGTGAGCCAGTTGCTTATGCGCAAAGGGACAGTAAAGCTCTCTACAAAGCCGGATTCAAGCTGTGAGTTCCAGTCTCACGAGGTGCCTAACTCAGGCCTGCAGGTATAAACCTGCCAGCAGGAGAAAAGCAGGATTCTAAATACACATGGCTTCTGTGTTTCCCATTGGCTGGCTTTCCCCTGTGAAGTGTGAAAAATGATCTGACCCCAACAGAGGTGGAATGAGTAAGATCTGTGCCCTGGGCAAACCTGGTTGTCATTCCTGTGCCCTGCTAATGGTTGCCTTCACCTTCTGCTTTGTACCCTAGGCCAGCCATTCCCAAATATGGTGGGCACTCTTTCACCCTTCTACTGGTCTCTTCTAACTGCTCTGGGCAACATATCTTTCTTTTCCCCTTTCTGCACCCTCTGCAGCACCTCATCCTTCCCAGCTCTGTGATCTCTTGCTCCCTATACCACAGAACTGCATGCCAAGAGAAAACAGCCTAATTTGGCAGCGAGAATGCGTGACATGGCAGCTGGGGGAGTGTGGACAGGGGTGCAGAGAAACTGTTAAGAGTAAATTGAGGGCAATATGCTAGGATGGAACAGCTGGTAGAGGGGACAATTAGGAGGGGGTGAGACTTTTCAGGAGATTTAGGAAACCCTAAACAGAATAGGAGGGCAGAGGGGACCTGGAAGGTGCCCCCTTTAAGTCTTGAAGGAGCTCCCATCTACATCAGCACCTAGTCCTTACTGAGCTGCCCAAATTGTCTTCATGAAATCTATTCCCAGAGTTGGGTCTCTTAGGTGTAGGGATGCTTAGCACCATTGTTGCTAAGTCCCTCTAATATTATATCAAGGTAGTATTCCACCATTTCCTTCTCCAGCTTTATCTTTAGGAAAACAGACTGAGCCAGTCTTTCATCTCCACTGAGCGAACTTAGGTGCCTAACCCCACAAAGGGGTTTCAGACTTGAATCTCAGTCTCACATAGGTAGGTAACTAATAGGCAACTGAGTCCAAGGGAGAACTGAAAATTATTATTGGTTAGCTTAGGGTATGTATGCAGGCTGTTTACATTCTTGAAACCTCAGATGACAAAAAGTGACATGGGCAGATGGCAGTTTAGCTCATTTTTTAAAAGGGTAGCACCTGATGCCACTATTTGTTCACAGACTCAGCCCAGGAATTTGTGGGATGATTTTTGTAATAAATTTTCTTAAAGTGTGTTATTAAACTTACCTCATGAGGTAAATGACTCCTGTTCCTAGGAACCTGACTCTCCCTACACTGAACAGGGAAATTATGCTAATAAGTAGCAGGTCCTAGATACCTGAAAATTAGGTGTGATGATACTGAATGTTCCACCACACAAGTGCCTTTGTGGATATGGGCCTTGGAGTCCTGTAACAGAAATGTCATTCATGTCTGTCAATCACAGCTCCAAACTGGACTCATATTTGCATAGCTAAACAGGACCCCAAGTGTGATCGGTGCAGAACCATTGATCCAAGGAGAAACTGCTTCTAGTTAAGCAAGATCTCATTTGATACACTGAGCTTTGTCAATACACCCTCTCATTTCCTACTGCACCATAGAGATGCAATACTTAAACAGATTAACAACACATTATGGAATATCCTCATAATAATTCACAGTTGACAGGTCAAAAAGAGACCCTTGCCTAATGTTTTAGGTAGAGGATTTAAACTCTTATATTCAGAAAGAATATGATGATCATAACGAATGTTTAAGCTCCCACAACCTTAACTTCATCTTAGACAAACTTTTCCTAATTTAATAATACTCTGTATAAGAATCATTCTTTCCTTTCTAAATGCATAACTATAGGAAAATATTTTTTTTAACTAAATCAAGGTCATGTTTTTAATTACCGCAAGCTATTTAAAGAGAGGTGTCATGCTGAGATATTGCTATTGGAATCATAGTTTCATTTCCCCAAAAGTTTCCAAGGCATTATCTCACTACCATATGCCCTTGTCATGTCTCATTGTTTGATGTTTTAAAAATGTAAAGCAGTCTAATGTAATTCAGAATGAATACCTTTTATTCATTCTGAACAGTGTTATCTTGGGTCAAAGAGACAGGGCATACTCCACAGGAGCAGATGCTAAGATGTTTGAGATATTGCATTAAGAAAACTCTGAAATGCTCAAGTCCCTGATCAGTCATTGCATCAAAGTGAGGCTCATATGGCCCTACATTCAACTAATAATTTATAGTTTGTAAGCAAAGAATAACAAATCATTTCTGTTTTAGGATCTTCTTTCTATGTAATTATAGCAACCATCAATGAATAATTGGTCAGTGTAACAAGTGATAATTCATTGTGTTGCCATGGTTATTTCAGGTAATTGTAGGGTTATTAATGCCAAATGACATAAAACAATACACAGCCTATCTATCTATAAAACATTAAGATGGCATTTTAATTTACAATAATCTGCAAGCACTTTATGGGTCACAGCATTATTGAATAACTGACTTAAATTTGGAACTGTGCTCATTTTATACATTTATCAGCTACAGTCTCACTCCTACACTTCCTATCCCCACCTCCAAAAACTGTTTTAGAGATCATAAGGCCCTCCTGTGAAATGAAATCTATCAGTGCCAACTTTAGAGAAGAGAACTATAGAGATGCTGCCATTCTGGAATTGGGGGGTGTGTGTGTGTGCGCGCGCGCGCGCATACACACACACACGCACTTGTCACACTGATGTATGTATATGTACACACACACACACACACACACACACACACACACACACAGAGGAGAGCATGCAGCATACCAGAAGCAGAGATATAAAGTAATCTGTTTTTGCTGTTTTTGTCCTAGACATGGGAGATGTGTTTAAGCAGCAGGTATGTACAAGTGACAATATGCTTCTGAACCCCTGTCCATCACAGTTGTAGATTCCCAATCAGAGTGACTACCTGAGTAAGGTTCTTTCACTAAGGCAGGTTTTCAGGTTACAGTCTATGAAGGTGTCATACCATTAAGGCGTCATATTGCTAATGCACTAAAAGCAAAGACTAAGATTTCAATAGTCAGTAATTCTATTGTTTCAAGACTGTAGAGACTTCTGTTATAGGTGTTTGTGTTTAAATGAACTGATCAAAAGGAATAATAAGTCAGCAGTATTACCAGTCCTTGCAATTTTTTTTTTATTAATCTCATAATATATGGCTTTTCCTGGTACCTGTATTTCATAAATTTTGAATAATCTTAGATTTCATAATACTTTTCCTAGCCCTGATATTTTCAGAGAACAGCTTAAAATGCATGTAAACTTTGAAAACTCAATAATGGTAGGTGTCACGGCGGGGTCCTACAGGAGGGCCGTGATCTCCTTAAGGCCCTCTCTCCATGCCAATTCGGCTCAAGGGCACCCTCCATTCTCGCCCGCCATGTCTTTGATGTTCAGTAAATATGTTGGGAGGCTGCCTTATGTCTCCTCGGCACGGTTAGCTGGGACTTCCGTCCCCGTGTTCTCCTGGACCCCACCAGGGGTCTCCCGGTACACTGGGTAGGTTCCAGGCACCCTGGCCTTATGGGCTGCGCATGGCTCCTACCAACCCCGAATACCACGCCCCAAGCCTTGCAGATGCGATAGACGTTGGTGTGTCTCTCTATACGTACACGGCCCCCTTCCCTGGGGCCTTCTCTCATAAGGCGCTCCCCTCTTCGGGGCTCACCGTGCCCACCTTGGGCTTCCTAAAATGCTGCCCCCTTCTCTGGGGCCTCTTCTAGCACTGCCCCTCTTCTCTGGGGCCTCCTCTAAAAGTGTTGTCCCACTCAGGGACCCTTGCCCGCTTTGGGACTCTATATCGAACCTCTGGTCTTTCAGGCCCACCGCGCTGCTTCCCCTTTTCTGGGACGCTGTACTGCTATCCCTTTTCCTGGGGACCACCGCAGTACCCTGTCCTTCTCTTGGGCGCACCGTGCTGCTAACCCCTTTTCCTGGGGTCCACCGCAGCACCCTGCCCTTCTCTTGGATTTTCTGCAGTGCTAGACTGTTACCGGGCTCCTCACATATTGCCCCTCTCGGGCTCATTGTGCCCACCTTGGGCTTCTTAATAGTGCCGCCCCCTCTTTGGGGCTCACTGTGCCCACGCTGGGCTCCCTAATAAAATTGCCCCTCTCTCTGGGACTTGTTGTGCCCACACTGGGCTCTTTAAATGCCCCTCTCCGGGCTGGGGTCTACACAACCCGCAAGCTGCGCCCTTACTGGCGTCGGGGTCCCCACACTCCTGTGAGCCCCCCCTATGAATACTGCGCCCTCACTGGCGCTAGGGCCCCCACACCACTGTGGGTCCCTTTATGAGGATAACGCGCCCTCTTGGCGCTAGGCCCCCACACCACTGTGGGTCCCTTTATGAGGATAATGCGCCCTCTTGGCGCTAGGGCCCACCCCTCTGGGGTCCCTATGAGGCCTCCTCCAACCCCTCATAGCCTCACCCTTGCCACCGGTCTAATTCAAACACTAAAGCAAGTATAAGTTTCCTGGCTATAACCAAAACCTAAGGCACTGGGCCATAACAACATAAACCTCCTGGCTGCAATTCAACACCATTGCTCCAGCCACCGAAGCTCTCGCGAACTATACTTGCGACCAGGGTTCTCCCTATATCCTAGCTGAGGGAGCTCCTGCCTCTCTGACTGCTAGCAGGGAACTGCTAGCCTGGCATCAGCCCTGGGCTTTATAAGGGCCAGGCCCTGCCTCCTACAGGCAGCTGATTCTCATTAGTTGCCCCGGCAACCCACACCTGTACTCCCTAATCACCACTAGGTCTCCTTATGCACTGCCAGAGCTTCTCCTCTGGCAGTTTCCCCTCTCTAGGAGCGGGGCAGTGAGGTGCGCCGCGACAGTAGGGCACATAAAAGACTCCGAAATGTATTTTAATCTCATCATTCTAAAGCCAATTTCATTTTGGGGCCTGACTGACCTCTTGAAGTTGGCCATCATGAGATAGATATTATATCATACAATGAAAAACACAATAAATAAACATCCTTTAAATCTAGACATAATCTTCCCTAAATGTAATTCCTGCTTTTACATTAAAAAGATTAAGATCTATATTTTTTAAAACACTGGTTTCTTTGCTTTATTATCACAAAACAGTGGCCACAGAATCAGGTTGGCCACTTAAGCTAGTTAATCTGGGTTCACAACTGCTTTGCAGCATCTGAATATACAGAACTCTATGTATGAATCTAGTTCCAAATTGGGGAGGTGAGGGGGAGGGGGGTGTCTACTGTCAGTAAATTTACTGAGTATCAGTAAAAAAACTAGGCTTAAAATTGCTGTCAGTAAAGTCAGTAAAGAAAAGTCAGCTGCCTGTAATATGCTGGGTCATGGGTCGGCTTCTTTAGGGATCCATCCTGGGATGGGGAGAGTGGAGGTACAGCTGGTGGCTGTGATGAGGAGGCAGCATGATGCAGTTGGGGGCATCAGTGTGTGTGGGTAAGTAGGGGGCCCTCAGAGTAAAGTAATCATCACTGTAGTCAGGCAGGGTTGCCAAATCAAGAAAAAAAAAATTACTACAAACTTTTTATTGACAACCAATTTTTTTCTATTTTTTTTACCATGGTTGACATTAAACCTCTAAATTTGAACCTAGCCCTTCTAACTGGGGCCTGGCAACAGGGCAAGGACTGGCAGAAGAATTGCACTTATTATGTAAAATATATATCAATAAAAATATATAGTAGAAGAAAAGCTTGACTATTAGTAAACAGACTGTCAGAGGAAAAATGTCTTGGCTTGTCAGCCCTTGCATGTATCCATCTGCATAGGTGTTTACATGCATCTATGTGTGTGTGTCCGCACGCGCATGTGTGTGTGTGTGTGTAAAAGCAGGTATAAACACATAGATGCCATGTGTTTGTACATGTATATAGTCCTAATGAATGAACTTAGATGATTTTTTTTTATCTTGTGAATTTGTGAAATTTGATTTTTCCCCTCATTCCCACATTAGGGCTAACCTGAGGTATATTGCAGTTTTTCAGTGAAAAAGCACGGAGGGAGAAATCTGTTCCAGCATACCTAATATGCTTTTACTTTGGTAATTAGGGAACTCACCTAGAGTGTGGAAAACCTGTTTAAGTCTCTGATCCAAATTAGGTAGAGAGGATGTTTTGAATCCCAGCTCTTACACATTCCAGGTGGGTGTTCTAACTGCTAAACTATACAATATTCTGGGGCAGAGGCTGTGTCTTGTTCCATTGTGGATCTGACAAAGACACCTGAACAAAACTTTAATTGGGTGCGATACATTTCCAAGAACTGCTTTGGTTTAAACAAGAGTTCTTGATGAAAATCTAATCAATGAGATTTTCTGCACGTGAAAAATTTCATCCCTACTTCCTTAAATGTGTAATTCTGGCCATATAATATGATTATTCTTTAGGGTTTTTTAATTTTTTTAATCAAGAGATGCATTTCTAGGTCAGGTAATACTGTCAGTATTTGCATTGGAAAACTTCTTAGACAGCTGGGTCTTTATACCCTTTCATTGTACACTGAAAGTCATACACTATTATAATTCAATTCCTTTCTTTTGCCACAGTAACACTGCATGTTAAAGGAAGTATTTTCACCCCGCTAAACAAACATTTGTATTGTCTGGTGTTAGGCATAGACACAGTAGTGGCACTGCCCTCATGACTCCCTTATCACAATGGATATTTTTCAGATGTCATATTTGTTATTGTTAGTTCTTCAAGAAGCATCTGATACATTAGATTAGAGGATCCTGCTGACCTGCCTAGGGACCTGACTGAATGTGTTAAAGTGGCTAAGGTCATACCTCACACAAGAGTCTTACTTGGTGGCACTGGATACAATCATCCTGCTGTGGCTTGACTGCTTTTCAGGATACATGTACGTTATCTTTTTGGAGAGCTTTGAGGAAAATATTGAGTTTTGTTTGTCATACAGCTAATGTTAACAGCTCAGACAAATATTTCTTAATCATGTAGTCTGAAAGTAATGTGCAATACCTAAAAATATACATTACCAGAAGGGATATTTAGCAATTGGCTGCATTTAAGCAGAAACTGCCTGCATTTAAGCAGAAGCCTTTTCAGTGCCCACCAGGCTACTTAAGACAGAAAGTGCCCTATCTAGCCCTGGGCTTCTGACCCTGATTCTGGTTTCCCTGGTCCTGCCTATTTGTTTCTACTGTCCTTGGTTGTTCCCGGTTTCCTGTGTCCTGGGATTTGGTTCCAGAATCCCACCCATATCCCTTGTACTATCACATTGCCTTGCTGGCTCCCTGACACCTTATGCTCCAGATCCCTGTCCTCTGACAGCTAACTGCTCCTGGCTTTGTGGTTTACCTAGGTGATCCCCCATGTTCTAGTCCCATACAGCTATAGCTCCCTGCTCAAGATCCACTGGCTAGTGAGACCAGTTTGGATCCTTGCCCCCTTTTCCTGACCTCTCTTGGCTTGTGGTTCTATCTAGAGTGAACACCTATTTAGTGTATCTGTGGGGTTCTTGTTGCAGATTAAATCACATAAGGAAGAATAGGGAAACCAGATTTTTAACAACTAAAACTTTCTAATACTATATGGGTAGAACAGAAACATGTGATAATGCAATTTGGGCAGCACCCTCTGTTGATAGTGCAGAACATTCATACCCCACCCCGCTTCCTGTCTCTCACCCACTGACAATAGCTACATTCATTCACCTCCTCCTTCCCCCCTGCCCCACTCCCACCAGTCTCTCGTCCATTGACTACCTCGATTTACATTTTCACTGACTTGCTTTCTTGCATGCGTACTGGCCTCAGGTTGCTTTACTATTCCATCCAGGAAGAGCACAGGCCAATGAAGAGTATCTGTACCCAAAAGAACTTGCAAAGAAGAATTTTTCAAATTATTTGAGTGGGTCTAATAAAAGATATCAGATTTACCCAAGGAACCTTACCTGCCTATGTCCTTAGACCAACACGGCTACAACCTACACCCCTGGAACATTCATACACACACTCAATATGAATCGAAGGGAAACTGGGTGACAGCGACCATGAGCTGATCACCTTCACCATCTGCTGTAAAGCTGTCAAGTCAGTCAGCAACACTGAAGTTCTTGACTTCAGGAAAGCTGACTTTGATAAGCTCAAGAGGCTTGTTAGTGAGGCCCTAAGGGACCGTGACCCCAGGGGGAGGGGAGTTCAGGAAGAGTGGTTGCTCCTCATGGGAGTGATCCTCAATGCACAACTTAATTCTATTCCATCTTGAAGGAAAGGCAGAAAGAGGGCACAGCAGCCCCCCTGGTGCTCCACGGATCTAGCAGACCTCCTGAAGCTAAAAAGAAAGGCCTACAAAGGTTGGAGGATGGGATTCACCTCCAAGGAGGAATATTCTGCACTGGTCCAGTCCTGCAGGCAGCAAACCAGGAAAGCCAAGGCTGCAACTGAACTCCAACTAGCTTCAAGTATCAAGGACAATAAAAAATCCTTTTTCAGATATGTAGGGAGTCAGAAAAAAAGCAAGGTTGGACCCCTGCTAAACCAAATGGAACAACTGATAACTGACACCCAGGAAAAAGCCAACCTGCTTAATGAGTACTTTGCATTGGTCTTTCATCAGCCCAAAGGGACCACCCTGCCTAGCATGACGTGGGACAGCCAGGGAGAGGGCATATTTATACCCAGCATTGGTGTAGACCTTGTAAAGGAACACCTTAAGAGGAAAATTCTGACTTGTTTAAACCAAAGCAGTTCTTGGAAATGCATTGCACCCAATTAAAGTTTTGTTCAGGTGTCTTTGTCAGATCCACAATGGAACAAGATACAGCCTCTGCCCCAGAATATTGTATAGTTCAGCAGTTAGAACACCCACCTGGAATGTATAAGAGCTGAGATTCAAAACATCCTCTCTACTTAATTTGGATCAGAGACTTAAACAGGTTTTCCACACTCTAGGAGAGTTCCCTAATTATCCTGCCTCCCAAGGTAGACCTTCAGCTGGCCCTGACAATCTACACCTCAGGGTACTCAAGGAGCTGGCGAGCATCATAGCCTAGCCCCTGGCACGGATCTTTGAGAACTCCTGGCGCTCTGGTGTAGCGCCTGAAGACTGAAAGAAGGCCAATGTGGTGCCTATCTTCAAGAAAGGAAGGAAAGTGGATCCGGCAGACTACAGGCCCATCAGCCTGACTTCTATCCCAGGGAAGGTCTTAGAAAAGTTTATTAAAGAGACCATCCTTAATGGACTGGCTGATGCCAACATCCTGAGGGATAGCCAGCTCAGGTTTGTTGTGGGTAGGTCTTGCTTGACCAATCTCATTTCCTTTTACGACCAGGTGACCTATCACCTGGACAAGGGAGAAGAGATTAATGTCATATAACTTGACTTCAAAAAAGCCTTTGATCTGGTATCCCATGATCACCTCCTGGCAAAACTGGCCAACTGTGGCCTTGGGTCCACCATGATCTGCTGGCTGGGAATTTGGCTCAGTGGTCGGACCCAGAGGGTGGTAACAGATGGAAGTCAATCGTCATGGTGCCCTGTGACCAGTGGGGTCCCCCAAGGCTCTGTCCTTGGACCCATATTTTTCAACATCTTCATTAATGATGCGGACACTGGAGTCAGAAGCGGACTGGCTAAGTTCACTGATGACTCCAAACTCTAGAGCAAAGCATTCACACCTGAAGATAGGAGGGCAATCCAGGCTGACCTGGACAGGCTCAGCAAATAGGTAGATGAGAACCTGATAGTGTTTAACACTGAAAAATGCAAGGTTCTCCACCTTGGGAGAAAAAACCTGCAGCATGCTTATAGGCTCGGCAGTGCTACGCTGGCTAGCACTACGGAAGAAAGAGACTTGGGGGTCATCACTGACCACAAGATGAACATGAGCCTTCAATGCAATGCTGTGGCTAGTAAAGCAAGCAACATCCATAGATGCTTCTCAAGCAAATCCCAGGACGTCATTCTCCCCTTGTACTCAGCCTTGGTGAGGCCGCAGCTGGAGTACTGTGTCCAGTTTTGGGCCCCACAATTCAAAAAGGATGTGGAGAGAGTCCAGAGAAGATCCACACACATGATCAGAGGTCAGGAAAACAGACCTTACGATGACAGCCTGAGAGCTATGGGGCTCTTTAGCCTGGAAAAGCACAGGCTCAGGCGTGATCTGATGGCCACCTATAAGTTTATCGGGGTGACCACCAGTATCTGGGGGAATGTTTGTTCACCAGAGCGCCCCAAGAGATAACGAGGTCGAATGGTTATAAACTACTGCAAGACCATTTCAGGCTGGACATAAGGAAGATTTTCTTTATTGTCCGAGCCCCCAAAGTCTGGAGGTCTGGAATAGCCTGCCATCAGAGGTGGTTCAAGCACCTACACTGAACACCTTCAAAAGCAATTTGGATGCTTATCTTGCTGGGATCCTATGACCCCAGCTGACTTCCTGCCTCTTGAGCAGGGGGCTGGACTCAATGATCTTCTGAGGTCTCTTCCAGCCCTAATGTCTATGACATCTATGACATCTATGAAATACACAGCAACCTACTTCCTGGTCCCTTATAGACCTCATCCTCCTGACTTGTTTGCTCCTGGTCCCACTGGACTCTTGCTTCCCTGGCCTTGCCTGTTACTCATCCCCTGGGCTATGACTCTCTAGGTCAGTGATTATCAATGTTTTTAGACTTGAGACCCGTTAGTTTCCACTGTTTTTTTTTTTTTTTACTAGAAAAGAAGAATAAAGCAGTTTTTCTGTTACAAAGACCACAACATGAATCATGTGTAAACCTAACAGTACTAACATTGTGTGGCACTTTGCACCACCCTTGAAAGGATCTCATGGCACCCTGACTGAGAATCAGTGCTCTAAGCTGTGATTGCGTACATCCCAGTCATCCCCTTGACAACAAGACATGAACAGAGAAAAATTTTGCTAGTCTTTTTAGTCTTTCAGTATTGCACTAGT
This sequence comes from Alligator sinensis, assembly GCF_000455745.1. Classification (NCBI taxonomy): domain Eukaryota; kingdom Metazoa; phylum Chordata; order Crocodylia; family Alligatoridae; genus Alligator; species Alligator sinensis. The sequence continues at coordinate 675,929 of NW_005842237.1, forward strand.
TTAAAGTATGGTGTGATCGATAATCTGTAATGACTGCTAAAGCATTGTGTGTCAAACATGGCCAGAACTGGCTTTGTGCTTTTAAAAGTGTCACTGGATATATTTACTTTACTAGTAAGGAACCATAACGTACCATCAAGATCTTAGGATATCAATGGATTGTTGATTGGGCTAATCAAGAAGGGGATCTGTCACTTGTAGCTATTTCAAGAAAAATTGCTTGATTGTTCTTTGGAGCTAAGGATATTCTGCAGACACACTGCTTTCTTTCTGCTTTATTCTCAGCTGACAACCTGGCACACAGTGAGTTTTATAATTTTGAGGTAAGATTTAGTTTGGTTTAGGCACTCCAGTGTCTAATATCAAGATGCCAAGAAAGCAAACCAATTTGAGAAAATTAAGGTGCTTAGGATCCCTTTAGTCAATGAGGTGACCTGAGAACCTCTGAAGTCTAATTTAGAAACTTCAGAGAGACTTAAAGATAGCTAAAAGGAAAAAACAAGCACAAACTCTGAAGATGCGAATGTGTTGAATCTGCACATGTGAATCTAAAGTTACTTTCTGTTGAATTTTATAATGACAATGCAGAAATAATTTTACTTTATGTTTCTAATATGTTTTGTGCCTGCCAGTATAGCAATACACTTTCCCACACTTGTGGCTTCATTTATTTATGAGGGCTCTAGAACAAACATAAAACTAACATGTATCAGACATATATCAATATGTCTCTGCAGTTTAGCACATGACTCAAGCTGAACATCCATTTTTTTAACCAATGACTAATGTAAAATGCAGGAACACAGGTCTCCTCCCACATATGAGAGTGCCATAATCACTGCACTCCTGAATAAACTACTAAATTATGTGAATATTACAGAGTTTAGTACCTATGCTACCAGTCCTGTTCCTTCTTTCTTCCTTCTTTCTCTTTAGTCCAATGAGTTTGTATACTTGGCTGCCCAGTGCACCAGCTTCAACTGGAGAGGTAGAGAATATTGTCATCAATTCTATTCCAGAGCCTGATAGTTAGAGCACTTTCCTATGAAGCGGGGAATATGCATTCTGGAGAAGAGGGGGCCTAGAACCAAAATTATACACTTCCTGGGCAAGCTCTCCAAGCACTAGGCTACTCATCAAAAGGTGGGAGCTTTCTCCATCATTATTTTTTTAACCTGAATTCAATGAAAATTATGTAAATTAGGTTTAACAGATCACGTTCTTCCAGAGACCCAGCATCTTTCCAGCAGAGAACTGGATTGCAACAGAGCATACGGGCCTAGGTGATGGTTTCTAACCATGATCATGTGCCTAAGCATGGGGTGTTTAGGGAACCATGCAGTCCAAAACGAAGATACTGACTGAATTTAGATGCCCACTGAATTTTGTGGCTTGTGGAGCAAGACCAAACTACACTGTTCTTTGGAAACTGGGAATCTAAATTCCATCAAAGTCCTAGTGCCGTCTAAGTCCTCTGACACCAAATTGGATCAGGCCATTAGAAGAGTCCTGTTTACATGCATACATCTTTTAGCTATCTACGTATGAAGACACCAGAATTTTGGTCCTATGCATGGACAGACTGGTAGAACACAGACATTTGCTTCTGTAGCTTTCTGTCTTCAGAAGAGAATGACATCCAATATGCAAAACCACACCTACCTGTCCTCTTTAAGTGCATTATAAAGGAAGCTATAAAATGACATGTAAGAATCATTAGGTTTCATTAGGACAAGTGCAATGAAACTCATCTGACTTTAAATATGTAGATCCCATAGACTGCAGTATACAGAACCACAGATCCCACTGCCTTTAGTCACTATAGCATTGATAAATCTGAGGGTAGTATTAAGCTAACAGCCTTCAAGATTTATGATTTCTTGATCCTGCTGTAAATATACTTCATGCAACTTTGGCTTAATGCCATAACATATCAGTATTCAAGGAGACTAATATTATTGAACTGACTTTATAAAATGATAGTTGTGAAGTGATTAATTCCATGTAGCATCCCTGGAAGGATAAAATTCTGGAGGCCATTCCTTCTGAAGCTGTCAAACAGAAGCATGAATTGAATCTTCAAGAGAGTCAAAACCTTAGGGACAGAATATACTTTTGTTGACACCCTCCTTTCAGAGGCTCAGCTCTGGAAGCAGGTTTTAGTCACAGGAAGGACACAATCCGTGGAGTCTGTTATAAAGTTGGTGACTTCTTTCTCCTTCTTATACCCCTTCACAGTAACAATTTTTGTCACAACCAATTACTATCCTTCAATAAGTTAAGAAAGAAAAATCTAATTCCTGTCCAATAAAATAATACAAAGGGTTTTTTTTTCCAATTTTCATATTCCTTAGTTTGTAGAAATAGCGAATATTTGGGGTCTTAGGAAATTTATTTCTTTTAGAAGAGAAATTGATTATATGAGTGAAGTACTTCTTGAAGCATTCCGACTCGGGCATAAAAAGATACTAATTTTCCTGAACACAAAGGCAAACTATTTCCTTATGCACCATTCTGAAGTCTATCCGTCTAGTCAGTTATCCATAGAACTCTATTTATTTGCTCCTTCCTTAGCCACATTAATTTGTAAGGGCCTTGTTACACAGTAATTTTGGGTGGCTCCTGGAGCTCTTAACACCTGGATTGTCCACACATTAACAGCTGAAACTACTTTTAAGCGCTCATCATGAGGCTCAAAGTTACACCACTCCAGGGTATGATTATCTGTGTTATCCAGCTCCGTTACACTCTGTAACCCCAAGGGGTGGGGGAGGAATCCCAGAAGCTGGGGAGGACAGACCAGGGGAGAAGCACAAAAATGGGAGTGGGAGGTAGGGTTACCATATTTTCAGGTCCAAAAAAGAGGACATCTGTGAAGGGGGGGAGGGGCAGGAGGAATATGATGGGGGGAGGCATCTGTGCCCTGCCTCTGTCCATTCTGTTGCCCCTCACTAACAAGCCACCCCCCTCCAGCCCTGCTGCTCCCCCTCACTCTGGACCCACTGACCCCAGCCCTGCCAGTTCCCCTTACTCCCAAACAACAATACCCTGCCCCCACCCCTTGCTGGTGCCTCTCACTCCCAACCCACAGTGCTGCCAGTGGCCTGCACACCCAACCCACAGTCACCTGTCCTGCCTCCATGCCCCTCACTCCTGATCTGCAGCCCTTGCCCCTCTGCCAGTCCCCCCTGCCAGCCCTGCTGGTGCCCCTCACTCCCAACCCACAGTGCTGCCAGTGGCCTGCACACCCAACCCACAGTCACCTGTCCTGCCTCCATGCCCCTCACTCCTGATCTGCAGCCCTTGCCCCTCTGCCAGTCCCCCCTGCCAGCCCTGCTGGTGCCCCACACTCCCGACCCACAGACCCCTGCCCCCCACCAGCCCTCCTTCTTACACTCTCTCTCTCTCTCACTGGCTTGCCTGAGTCCCCATGGGGAGCACGTGACCCCTGACAACCAATCAACTTGCCCACTGCTCCCAGCCTGAAGCAGCCAGTCTGGAAGCAGAAAACCCAGACATTTATTCTTTTTTAAAAAACCTGCCCGGATGCAGCACAGGTGTCCAAAATAGACATGTCCAGGAAAACCTGGATGTATGGTAACCCTACTCCAGGGGCCTGCTGACCTGAATGTGTGTCAGCTCCAAACTTGAGCTAGCACTAATACAGATCAACATTTGTGCGGTTTACAGTGTAACGTAACGAAGTCCTAACTTGCTCTCACATTAACAGCTCACTTTTCTTTGTCTCTCTCTCTCTCTCTCTCTTGCACATACAACTTGCCAAATAATCCCTTCTACCCTGAATTAGCAGGTGGGAATCACTTTCAGCCTACACTGCTCAGCTTCTGATCTAGTCTTGCTATGTTTCCCATTGCCTTAGGTGTTATCTTATTTGTATACAATTATTAAGTTTGGAAGAGAGATTCTTAGTATATTTACTCTGCTTTAACTGGGTCTAAACTGTCTATAGCACAATATCCCCATGAACAGCTTCCTATAAAACAGCCTACTATAAAAAATTGCCTTCCTATTCTCCCACATCACATACCCTGGGTACAAACGTGTCACAGACTATCACTTACTTTCAGCAAACAAAACCAAAACCAATCCAAGAAAAATATTATAACCACTTTGACAGTCTCAAATATAAAATTTGCTAGAATTTTACTGCTTTTCCTACTCTTCCATTTAGATATTTGTATTTGTGCATGCAGAAATGTTGGCAGAAAATGACTGAAACTGTTTACTTTGAAAAGTTGTCTATATTAAGCTTTTGTTAGAAAATAATGTCCACTAAGTATCCTGACAGGCATCCTCAGCAGAGCAATTAATCTTGGTGCTGCAGCAATGCGGGCCCTGTTGCTAGCTACTCATGATGCTCTTTTTCACATACATCTCTTAACATACACATCAGTTCAATCAGGAAAGTTTCAAGTTCCCAAGCATAATATAGATTTGATTGGTCACAGTTCTGCACTACCCTGCTTTGACACTCAGTTGCTCATCTCCAGTGTGTGCTGTAGGCCCTTGGAGGCTATTCACATTCCTTCCCATGGCCTACTTTTATTTGTGATTTATTCTCAGAATTGCTACTATCATAACTTCCTTATGACCCCCAATGAAGAATTATGCCCTCTAAAAGTGAGCTTCTGCATGCTCTATTTCTCGAAAGACTTTAAAGTATTCAGCTCCTTGCTGCCTCTTCACTTTTATACATACTATAACTAGAAGGCAGACCTTTTACAAATTAATTGCCAGAAAAGTTGTTTCACTGCATTTTTATCTGAATTGCTGAGTACACTCAGTGACTAAAATAAGGAGAGAGAAAAAATGAGTGTAGACTTGTGTGTGTGTATATATCTATTAATATAAGCCTGTTCCATAGAATGAAAGGTACAAGCTTAATGTTTCTTTATACGTGATCTCAGCCTGTAGCCAACTCTTAATGTTAAAACCATTCACTCATGATCCCCTTCAGCTTCTACTGAAATCTGTGAGTCTTTCATTGACTTAATTTGGGGCTAAATCATACCCTCAGCTCCCCTCACATCTGAGAAGAGCAATAAAGTTTTGCAGGTACAATGTGGTATGTGGTTCAGTCTTAAGTTTCAATCTAGTAACTCCAGGAAATGGTATACCACAATTTCAAGAAAGTGTTGAAGCTTCAAGGAACTGCAGATGAATCTTCAGAAAAAAATTATTCAAGAGGTTATGTTAAACCAGTATTAAAGAATGATCATCCCCTTAAGATGAGAAGCTTATATAACTATTACAGATAGCTTGTTCTTCATATAGGAGTGACTTAAAATAGATGCATCAAAGAGAATCATTATAGGAGGGCCTGATGCTGAAAGATCAGTTAGGTCAAATTCACCCATGCACAGGTCTCTATTTGAATTGTGACTAGCAGCCAGAAAAAATGTGCTACCCTGTTGTCATGTACACGATACAACAATCAATATATTCATCTAAACCCTAACCCACATGCTGCAAATCCACTTGCACTCTGATTACCTTTCTCTGAAAATATTATGGCCAATTCTGTAGGATTTTCGAGTCTCCTCACAACCACTCTTCAGCTGCCAGACTAAGACTTTCACCTCTCTTCAGCTCTATTGTAATTCTGTTGACATACAGCCAGAGGATATCCAGCTAGATGCCAAGGTCCAACCATTCTAGTCCCTACTGATGATCCTGCCATAATGATTTTGTCCCTAACGTCTTTCAAACATTTGATGTTTGCCTTCTGCTGTTCTCTCTTCTTCTTCTTCCTCTTTGCATCAAAGATTGCAATCTGTTACTTGATTGTTGTATTCTTTTTAAGATCCCCTATTAAACCATTTCACTTGTTTTCACTAGAGAGTGAGGTTGCTCATTTTAACTAAGAGTGACTCTCATTCTCAGTCAGAAGACCAAAATCATCTGCTCAGGAAGGCAAATTTATCTTCCTAAAAAAAAATCTGAAAAACAGATCAAGTGAAATGACCTCAATGATGATCAGAATCTTGAAATGGGTTCTGAATTCTACTGGTATCTGTGCACCTACACTGATTTGCATGTGGTAATAATCATTATGCAAATTGGTTTTTATGTCTAAGAATACAAATATTCCTGGATTCCAGTTTGTGCACCAGATGTTACTGGAGAACTGAAGAAAGATGACTTTTCACATGGGGTTCACTCCTCATTTTATTTCAGTTGGAAGTTCCATTAAAAGACAGCTAAAAATATATTAAGTACTTTCCTGGTGCTACCTTCGTATAGAGGCTATAACTGCTATTTCCAAGGAGATCTTTTGAGACTGTGAATGGGATGGATCCATAAGACATTCCCCTTACAATGGTGTGAAACACACCATGACAACAGCTCTGAATTCTTGTTAAAACACTGGCCAGGCTTCAGACTGGTTTCTGAAGCATTTAAATGGGACTTAGGAGTTTAGCCATCAGGTTCCAAATAGGAAACTAAATTGGCTTTATGCTTTATGCCAGCAGTCCGAAAACTCAATTCCTTTTGTTCTGGATAGCAAAGTTCTCTAAGTATGTCAAGTTGAACTTCTGCATATGCTCAGAAGTGACTGACATGAATCGTGTACATTTTTTTATCTTCTACCCAAGCATCCTCCAGATTCAAATTGCTGCTGGGAGGCATCTAAACTCTGCCTACATCTGAGAAGAGGCCTCTACCATTAAGCATTAGGTCTGTGCAAAGCTTCAGTCCCTGATTCGATTTGGCAGAGATTTAGCGCAATTTGGTGGCCGAATCTGTGAATCAGAATTGAACCAGAGGACCCTTTAGTCTCCCAAATCGAATCAGAACCCTCCAAAATGATTTGGAGAGACTCGGAAAGATTCGGAGATTTGGATGTAGAGACAGCTTTAAATGTTTTTCCACATACCTCTAGGTAGCAGGGGCTTGTGAATGCTGCGATGCAGGGGCACGTGGAGTGTCCCACAGAAGCATGGGGGTCTCCCCAGCGTGCTCAGCAGCAGACCCCCAGAAGTGGACCAGAAGCACCTCTGGTCTACTTCTGGGTCTTCCAGGGAGCTGGAGGGCCCCCCACACCCCCCAGCTCAGTAACTGGTCCCTCCTGGGTGTGGGGGGAGCATCCAGGGTCCCGCTGCAGCTGAAGCCAAGCTGGTGGGGCACAGGGAGGATTTTCGATACTTGGGCCCCATCTCAGTGCCTACAGATTAAGGCTTCCCAGGATTATGAAAACACACTAGTCTTTCACATTGCCCTGCTGAAACCTCATAAGGAGAACCCATTTCCAAGCCAGGCGCCCAGCCATCTACCTCCCATGCAGATCCAAGGCCAACAGGAGTTTTTGGTTCACCAGCTTCTAGACTCCAGGATGATCAGTGGGAAATTACACTATCTAGTGAACTGGGAGGGGTACAGTCTGAAGGAATGCTTCTGGGAATCAGTGAGCAATGTCCATGCACTGGACCTTGTAAAGGCTTCCATTGGGCTCACTCTAATAAACCTGGCCCCAGAGTCTCTGGAAGCTGCCCTCAAGGAGGGGAAAATACTGTAAGGCTCCTGCACTGCAGCCTAGGTCAACTCTGTAAGGCTCAGGCAAGCTCCTGCCCTGCAATGCTCATTAAGTGCACTGACCCAGTTACTACTTATCAAGACCAGCTGACCCCCAGCCCCTTACCTCTAGCTCTGGAGCAGCATTTAAGTAACTCCTCCAGCAGCTAAGCCATGCTGCACAACACACTAGTCTTCAATCTCTGAGCAGGTCCTGTCCTAATAATATCTCTGTCTTCCCTGGTTTCTGACACTGCCTTCAGCTTGCTCCTGGATTTCAGCCTTTGGACTCTCCCTGAAGGTTTGTTTCCTGACTCCTGACCCTGGCTTGGCTTACTCTTGCACTTTGCTATATGTATTATCCTTCAGAAATGGTAACTAGGTTTCTGATTCACAGCTCCTGACCCTGGCTTGGCATTCTGGGTCCTGACTTGTGGCCTCTGACCCTTATCCCTGAAACCCCCAATTCTACACCTAGTTCTACTCACTAGGCTTGGTGGACTGTGACCATGGGACAATCATTTTAGGTTGGGGAGACATGTAATAATTACACTATTTCTAAATGTCACTGATTGGGAATCAGTTGACAGCAGTTGCAGTTCAGAGATGTCCACATGTATAGCACCCCAGAGTTTCAGGTTGAATGGTCACCTTGTAGATACTGAAGGCTCTGACACTAGTGGGTGGAAGTGAGCACCCACCTCAACATGCCCAGCAATGAAAGAGTGGGAAGGGGTTTGCTCCCATGTTTTGCAGTTCTGGGGGGGGAGGGGAGGGGGGAGAGGGTGACCTCTGGCTGGGGAATTTTTCACATTTTTACTTTCTTTTCCCTCCTAAAAGTGATTTCAGTAACCTTCAACAGCCTGCAGTGGACTGAAGTCTGCAATGTGCTTTTGCCTGACTTTGGGTGGGGGAGGTCTTGCCTGCTTTAGGGTTAGGAGGAGCTTTGAGGGTCCTCCATTCCCACCACTGGGTGGCTTTCATAGAATCATAGGGGGCCTATACATGTGATGGAGCTCTTCTCTGATGCATGCTAATTTAATTAGCATGCTTCAGAGCAGATTTGATTAATAGAGTCCTCTGTGAGTCTGCTGGAGTATGCTAATTAGTGCATTCCAGGAGCCTCTGTGTCATGTGTATTTAGTGTCCCTGCATTTCAAAATGGCAGTGGGGGTTCTTTAATTAAAGCTCATTGAACAAGCTTTAGTTAAAGTGTCCCATCACCATTTTGAAGCATGGGATTCTGAATATGCTGAAAGCCACTCAAATTAAAGCGCCCCCTCGCTCCATCCCAGAGCTTATGTATAGACACCCATACAAAATTAATATTGGAAGGGATCTTAGGAGGTCATCAAGTCCAACCCCCTGATCAGATGGGACCGTCTTAACTAGATCATTCCAGTCAGAGCTTTGTTAAGCCAGGCTTGAAAAACTTCCAAGGATGGAGACTCCACCACTTCTCTGGGTAATCTGTTCCAGTGCTTCAGCAGCCTCCAGCGAGAACGTTTTTCCTAATATCCAACTTAAACCTCCCTTGCTGCAACTTGAGAAAATTGCTCCTTGTTCTGTTATCTGCCACCACTGAGAACAGTCTAGCCCCGTCCTCTTTGGAACCAGCCTTCAGGTAGTTAAAGGCTTCTATCAAATCCCCCCTCAGTCTTCTCTTTTGCAGAATTTTCCCTCAGTTGCTTCTCGTAAGTCCGGTGCCCCAGCCCCCAAACTGTTTTCATTGCTGTCTGCTGGAGTCTCTCCAACTTGTCCACACCTTTCCATATGGGGGGGGGAGAGGGGAGTTCAAAACTGGACACAGTACTCCAGATATGGCCTCACCAGTGCAAAATAGAGTGGAACAATTGCTTCCCTTGATCTGCTGGCAACACTCCTACTAAAGCAGTCTAGTATGCTGTTAGTCTTCTTTGCAACAAGGGCACACTACTGACTCATATCCATGTTATTGTACACTGCAACCCCCAGGTCCTTTTCTGCAGAGCTGCTTCTCAGCCACTCAGTCACCAGGCTGTAGCTGTACATGGAACTGTTTTGTCCTAAGTGCAGGACTTTGTACTTGTCTTATGAGGTTCAACAAGGACTTCTTTTATCCCAATCCTCCAATTTGCTGAGATCTCTCTGAATTCCAGCCTTACCCTCCAGTGTATCTATTATACCCCCAGGTTGTTGTCATCCACCAATTGGCTGAGGGTGCAATTCATCCCATCTTCCATATCATTAATGAAGATATTGAACAAAATGGGCCCCAGGTCCAACCCCTGAGGCACTCTACTTGATACTGGCTGCCAGCTAGACATTGAGCCATTGATTACTATTTGTTGAGCCTTACAATCCAGCCAGATTTCTATCCATCATACAGTCCATTCATCCAACCCATACTGAGCACCCAGGATTCAGGATTGGAGAGGAATGCTTGTTCAGGAAACTCCAGCTAATTTCTTCATATCCCAGAGATTCAAGCATCATGAGGAAGTGGCTAGAGGCTGGATGATGTGTGGCTAGGCATAATTTCACTTTTCTTCTTTCCCTTCTCTCTTAAACATAAATTCAGTAAAGTTCACTAGCTTGCACTTGACCAAACTCTGCAGTGTGCTTGCCTGACTTGGGTGGTCAGAGGGGTACAGGACAGGGAGAGGAAATGCTTGGATCCACACTTTGGGCTTTCAGGTACTGGGGCATCATAGCCAAGCAGGGAGTGAGGGCATAGGTGGCTCTTAGAAATCAAACCTCTTGCATCATCTGCCCATAATCCACTAACCAAAGGACAAACAGAACAGATCAATCAGACACTGAAAGAATCTCCCTAATACTTTTTGAGTTATCACCAGGACAATTGGGTCTCCCTACTCCTGCTTGCAGAATTTGTATATAAACACTCTGAACCTGTCTCCACCAACCAATCTTTTTTTTTTAATTATATTTTCCACCCCCTCATCCATCTCTTGCCCACCTCCCACACACCAGCTGCAGCCGATCTGGTCAGTCACATCCACCAGGTCCAACATGAGCTAAAAGAACATCTAGAAGCTGCCAAGGAGACTTACAAGAGATTTCAAACATAAGAATCATCAAGAAACCCCTGGCAGACATTATTATACTGGTGCAATTGGATGCAATGAGATTTTTGGGATAGGGCTTAAAATTTCTCAGATCCCAACTGTGCAACTGTCAGAGCTGAACTGGGACACAGGACTACCTTCTGCTTGATCCTGGGGAGTGGCTGTGGTCTGGACCCAGGAGGTGCAACCCACCTGATGCCAATGACTGTTGGGATTGGGTAGGAAATGGCCCCAGGTCTAGTACACATACCATAAATTCAAGTTAATGTGAAATAAACCATCCATAAATATGTTCCACATCAAACATGGAATGTGTCTGTTGCTGGTTTGCCATTTTATTGCATTATTAATTGGCTGAATATGTGGCATGTTGCAGTTTATAATGTGATAATTGTTGGAGATGGAAGCAGTGTAGATAATATACAAAATATTTTCACAAATGGCTCTCACAAATCATTCCATTTCAACATATAAACACTGTATATTCAGAATTTGAGATAATGGCCATCTTGAGGAATTCTTGAGAAATCCTAACGAAGGAATGTTCTTTAACATCTTGATTATCTGAAGTAGAATTTAAAACATGGTATATGTTACAAGTGCCCAGCTAATTATCGAAATAGGACGTATCTACCAGTTGTAATGCTGTAAATTACAAATGGATGATATCCCCAAACCAATCAGCTAAATACCTCCTTGACAAATGATGACAAAAATTTAGGTGGGATGAGTTCTTTTGTGGAACACTTTAGGGGGCTTCAGTGTGAGCACATCTTAATGTAAATAGTTGCTGTAAATAATTTGACAAGTAGGGCATCTAGACACCATTTGCACCTGCGGAGAAGATAGAAGTCGAAGGCTGGCACCAGGCCACAGAAACTGTTCCATCCTTGGTTCCCCTTTGACATTATATTTAATTTTATTGGGTGGGTGTCTGTCTCTGTGTTGACTACCATAGTTTTGTAACAGTTTTGTTGTGACTGACTATCCCAAAGGAGTAGTCCCAGGAAAACAAAGTGGAGCCCAGGAAAGGGCAGGGGATATTGCATTACACAATCAAAACTATTTCATTGGAGATAAGCAGTCTTCTGTGTTGTTTAGGACCCTCATCATTTTGACGTACACTCTTTGAAGAACAAAATAACCCCATTCCCAGGACCTGACTAAAAAGGAGCTGTCTGAAGAAAGGGTGCTATGGATTGCTGAGGAAGGCAGGGACAGAGAAGAGGCAGTCTTGAACCAGAGGTTTACCCCTTGTGTTGCCATAGCAGGCCTGGCTTTAAGGGGTCCTTATTAGGGGTGTGCAAAGTGGGCCCTATTCGATTCAGATTTGGATTTGGCCCAAATCAGGGACAGTGATTTGATTCGTTGATTTGAAACATTTAAAGCTGTGTCTATGTCCGAATCTCTGAATCTGTCCGAATCTCTCCAAATTGATTTGGAGCATTCTGATTTGATTCAGAGAGAAAGGGCCCTCTGGTTTGATTCAGATTCAGAGATGTGGCCCTGAATAGGCCACATCTCCGCTGAATCAAATCAGGGACTGAAGCTTCACACAGCCATAGTCCTAATAGGGAGAGAGACAGAATAAGACTTCTTGGAGAGTTCCAAGGCAGAGCTTCCCCTCAAAAGTCATATGAGCAATGGCATGTGGTCTTTGTTTTAATGTGTTAACACAATATTTAATGCTCAATATGCAATTAGAGGCCTATCAAAAAGTATTTAAGATTTATACAGATAAACAAATCTGAAGATTAGGATCCTGGGGCATACCAACTAAATTCAAAGAAGTGGGGTTGTTAAACTTGCTACATTTATATGTTTTTTGTAAACGGAGTCTTGATGACATGATGATAGAAACATCAACTCAGCAATGAACACACTTTCAAAAGATATCCTTAGATCTTGTACATTTGGAAAATAAATGGACATTGTCATTCATGTTAGATTAGATTATATCTCTGTAGCATATAGTATAATCCAGTGTACTAGTGCCAATAGCTGGGACAAGAACAAGAAAGGAAGCCTAAGGCTCTGTAAGAAACAGTGTCCTATGCTGCTACAAGGATGCTATTCAGCCTGAATGAGAAGGGCAGTGAATCACTATCAACATACAGTGTAAAACTACTGATTCTGAAATCAACACCACGCTGACCAACACTCCTATTATTGATCTACAGGTCTTTCAAAAGATAAAGCATTGCACTAGGTTAGAGTTGAACTGAATGTGTTGAAAATTGTAATGCCATAATTATACAAACTATAGAAGGCTTAGTAAGATATAACCTATACAAAGAGGTTTTAGAAGAATATTAAATCTTTAAAATTGCTATGAATACATTAAATCAATAAAATATTAATAATGCTACTAAGCAAAAAAGGATTTTAAATATATAACTGTAAAAAAATAAGTAATGTATTATATCAATTTTAAGCCTTGGTGTCTATTACATCACAATCAAAGATGGCTGTTATCCATCAGCAATTTTATTATTACAAATAATGAAGTTGAGCAAAGAGGCTGCTGAAGTATGAATTCTTTAAATAAGCTAAGTTTTCCTTCCTGGTTTATCTGAGGATAATTACAACATACAAAGAACTATGGAGGTGGGAGGCTGAGGCTAGGTGCAGACATTCAAAAAGCATGAGGTAGATTTGAATGAACTTATGCAGGTTTCTCTAAGCAGACTAGGTTAGTTCAGGAGTGAACAGAACACAATTCCCCACTGGGGGGGAGGGCTCTCCCACATGCCTTCCAGAAGGCTGCTAGAGAATGCCGAGCACAGCTGGCCATCCCAATGGGCTAGTGTGGGCCCTCACCCCTGCCCCACCTCCTGCTAGTGGCCAGCTGTCAGTCCTGGTGGGTAGGCAGTAGGGGTGGATAGATGTTGGCTTGATGATATCACTGCACTAGCCAGATTTGGGACTATTAATAGGGACAGAATTTTTGCAGCACAAAAAAAAATAGACAGCACCTTGTTCAGACTGTGTCAGGAATCAGCAACCTAAGGCCCATGGGTTGGATCTGACTATGGAGCCATTTCATCTGGCCCTTGAACTGTTAAGCCCATGGGGCTTCAGCAATAGGGGCCTCATAATCAGTCACTTTCCTATGCCATTGTAAGGAAAAGTGAAAGTGATGGGTACCTTCCATCTGTCACCACTGGAAAAAGTATGGCAGTGGGCTGGGATCCTAATGCCTACCTACTCACCTCTGATTTGAATTGGGTAACTCCAGCCGATAGCCTAAAAAGGTTGATGACCACTGGTCTGTGTGATGGCTAACAGCATAGAAGGCAAACATAAATCAGCTCTCTTGCTGTCATCAATGCCACCTTGGACAATGAATCCCCAAACAGTCTTAATGTTCAGGCTGGGAATGCAGAAAAATGCATCTGTTTGTCACTTTTTCCCTATTACTATATTGTATCATACACCAAGAACAGTTTAAGTAAATAAGTGGATTTGCCATCTTTACCCAAATAGTTATGTTGATTTTATCATAATAATGGTACATGGTCAAATACTTATAATTTAACAATCAAAGAATGAAAGCAAGGCATGTTATTTTGTGCTTTTCGAGGAATGCAAGAAAATCTAAAGTTTTCTCCAGAGTTAATGACACAAAGTTAATAAATATAGTTTACAGTAGGATCTCAAATTGGTATCTGGGGAATAAGACAACACGAAAAAAGTCCTTAAAGTGATATTAAAGTACTGAAGAATGTGTGTGTGTGTGTGTGTGTGTGTGTGTGTGTGTGTAAAACTTTTAATGTAAATATACTTTAAATTCTATTGTGTGCCTCGGCTGCCTCTAACTACTTCTTTCTGCTATTTTAAATTTATATTTACCTATATCCCACGCTAATCCACTGTTATCTCAATTGCAGAATGTTAAATTGCAGGGAAATGGGAAGAGTGATCTAACAGGCATTTCCATCTTTGACATCTTCTGAAACTTTTCTTCTATTACAAATGATGAATCATGAAAGTGTGGTCAAAGAAAATGTTTTCTTGTAACTCAAAGGCATTATTCCTATTCTGTTTTAAAGTTACTGAACTATATTTTTAACTCATGGAATGGTGGAATGTAAATGATCAAGATGAGCCATTTTCAAACTGGGAAGCTGATGCCAATAAACATAAATAGTTTAATTAATCAAAATGCATTTCAACATTTAAGAAGTCTAAAACAACATTCTACATTTTCATATTGCACCAATGAAATCTGAGCTGTTGCTATAGGATAAAAAGTACACAGATTCTCCTGAAAAGATCATTGAACTGGTTTCCTGTCATGGTGAAAAATTGGAAAAATAAATAGCCTGTCCTTACAAAAACAGTCTTATTTTAAAGTTTTATAGAACACAATATTTTAATTAATACTAAGGAAAAATGTCATGGAAAAAGTCAATACATAAAAAATCCTTCGTTTTACAATTAAATATTGTCTAAATCTATTTAATGTTGAACTAATACTTGAAAACAATACTGAATAAAGAGGTACATTTTTAAATTAAAGTGCAAATCTTGCTCAATAACTGGTCTTCACAATGATAACCATCATGATTTCTTCTTCATTATGAAACCTAAAGTTATGAGAGAAGCAAATGATCAAGATCAGCTTCCCAATTTAAAAATTACTAATATCAGTAAATGTGAATAGTGTAATTAACCTAAACACAGAATGACAATCAAGCATTCTAAAACAACTTATTTAAATTTTTTTATTGTGCTACTGCAATTTTCTTGAGCCTATGAAATGACCCCTTTTCATAAAAGGAAATTTAAAATGCTTCATAAAATGTAATCTGTTAGGTGGGGCTATAGAACACATGGCTCAAAGGTTAATTACTCATGTATGGATTTTTCATCAGTCTGCTTGATATATTTTTCTTAACATAGGTTCTCACTCAGGTTTTTTTAACAAAATTAACATTTTTATTTGAAAATCCCTGCTTGTCTTGATTTTTTTTTCCCTAAAAGCCCTGAATGCCTACAAAATGAGTTTTCAGATGATTAATTTTTTAGGAGATTTTAACCAAAGATTCTAAGAAGTACCAATACTTTTACCCAGAAGGTGATGAAAATACTTTGACTAAGAACACCAGAAAGTTTAATTTTTGGCAAAAACTTTCAGCCTTCTGATGAAAAACATTTTTTCTAAGGAATATTGACAAAAATTTAAATGGTAAATTTGTATACATCTTCCATATGAAAAAGAAAAAAAAATCCAGGCTCCTCTTGCTTTCCCTTGAGCTATCTATTCATTCAACCACATATTGGTTTACAATATTGACATTTCTCTCTGAATTTCCCCAAGTAAGACAAATAGCTCTGTCAATTGAACATATAAACTCTGTCAGCTATATACAGATAGGATGAAGAACTTGTTAACTGAATAGGCCTATTGACTCCAGTTGTCCTCTCCCCCTCTCTTTTATTTCATTATTTTCTACTTTTGATGGGATTTGTCAACCTCAGTAAGGGAATGGAACTACTGTATTTTCTCATATACAGCACACCTCAGAATATAATACCTTGTTTTTGAAAGGCAGAATAAAGAAAAATGATCTCTTTAGTAGTTAGTAACTAAGTAGCAGCAGCAAAGGGGTGGGGCCTGCTCACTGTTCTACTCCCTGTGAACTGCTGCAGATTTTAATTTTGATTTCACTCATAGTTTCATAGTTGGTAGGGTTGGAAGGGAACCAAGCAGATCATCAAGTCCGACCCCCTGCCATGGGCAGGAAAGAATGCTGGGGTCAAATGACCCCGGCTAGGTGATTATCTAGCCTCCTTTTGAAGACCCCCATGGTACGAGTGAGCACCACTTCCCTTGGAAGTTGGTTCCAGATCCTAGCCACCCTGACTGTGAAGTAGTGCCTCCTGATATCTAGCCTGAATCTACTCTCCGTCAACTTATGGCCATTATTCCTCATTACTCCTGGTAGAGCTCAGGGGAACAGGGACTCTCCCATAACCTGCTGGTCCCCCTTGGCCAGTTTGTAGACAGCCACCAGATCCTCTCTCAGCCTTGTCTTGTGGAGGCTGAACAGGTTCAGGTCCTGTATCTTCTGCTTGTAGGGCCTGCCTTGCTGCCCCCTGATCATGCAAGTGGCCCTCCTCTGGATCCTCTTGATGCTGGCCACATTCTTTCTGAAGTGCGGCACCCAGAACTGGACGCAGTACTCCAACTGCGGCTTGACCAGTGTCACAAAGAGGGGGAGGATCACCTCCTTGGACCTGCTTGTGATGCATCTGTGGATGTATGACAAGGTGCGGTTAGCCTTCCTGACCGCGTCCCCACATTGGCGGCCCATGTTCATTTTGGAATCAATAATGACACCAAGATTCTTTTCTGCCTCTGTGCTGACTAGAAGGGAGTTCCCCAGCCTGTACGTATGCTGCTGGTTCATCCTCCCCAGGTGCAACACCTTTCACTTGTCAGTATTGAATCCCATCCTGTTCTCATTCACCCACCCCTGTAACCTGTCTAGATCTAGTTGCAGCCTGTCCCTCACCTCCAGCATGCTCACTTCTCCTCACATCTTAGTGTCATCCACGAATTTGAACAAGATGCTTTTCACCCCCTCATCCAAGTCACTGATAAAGATGTAGAACAGCGCGGGCCCTAGGACCGAGCCCTGAGGGACCCCACTGCCCACATCTTCCAGGTTGAAAAAGACCCATCCACCACCACTCTCTGGGTGTGGCCCTCCAGCCAATTTGCAACCCATCTAACTGTGTAGGCATCGACACCAGTTGCCTAATTTTTTAATGAGAATGGGGTGAGAGACAGTGTCCAAGGCCTTCCTAAAGTCCAGAAAGACTACATCCGCTGTGAATGAAGCAGTAAAACCTGTTGTTAGAATTTTTTTTTAATATAATGCATACAATTTCCAGCAGCGGGCATTTCAGTGTCTAACCATAAAGGTTTCTCATTGCATCAGTATAAGTTATTTTTTTCATTTATATTATTTAATGTGATGCACACAAAAATAATCTAAGATAGTATACATCCTGTTTTTACAAGTGTGCCAGCAGAAGATCCTACTTTATCATATTACAGTACAAAGCACAACTAATGTAATATATGAAACAGAAGTGAAAATAATAAACAGCATTGGGCAGCCATAACTTCAGATAATTTTATACATGCTGCTGCTTCAGAGTATAAATTACAGATGGATGATATCCCAAAACCAATGGGCTAAATATCTCTTTGACAAATGATAACAAAAAGTTAGGTGGGCTGAGTTATTTTGTGGAACACTTTAGGGGGGTTCAGTGTGAGCACGTCTTAATGTAAACAGTTGCTGTAAATAATTTCACAAGTAGGATGTCTAGACACGGTTTGCACCTGTGGGGAAGATACAAGTCAAAGGCTGGCACCAGGCCACAGAAACTGTTCCATGCTTGGTTCCCCTTGACATTATATTTAATTTTATTGGGTGAGTGTCTGTCACTAAGAAGAGTTCACTAAAAATACCTAAAGCTTATTTGGGAGAAAAAGATATCTATAATGTATAGGAAAGTAGCTCATTACAAATCAACCTCCAATGATAAATTTCTGTAAAACTGCAAATTTTGAATAAAAAGCCCAGTACTTGCTAGAAACCAGGTACTGTTTATGTATCCCATATATTGTCAATTAAAACCCTATAAAGGTATGCCTCCTATAGCCAGTTTTCAAATTAGACATGTTGAAATGTAAATATTGAATGCAGCCTGAATTGTGTAGAGAAGGAATGAATATGGGTGCTGATTTATAGATAAATAAAAGTTTAAGGTTAGAAATCTGGTATTGCTGCTTCAGCTCAGAGGACTTTGGCTACTCATAGTTTCTGCTAATCCATTACAATGCCTCTTCTGAGAACAAAGTAAATTTAATTTGAAAGCAAAATGGCTTTAATGCACTCACATTCACAGAAAAAAAGTAAGCCTTGGATGTGGCTAGACATGTGTTCCTACCCCACAAAAACAATTTTCCATATCAGCATGTTCTCCTTAAGCATGTAGTAGTTTCAGAACATATCTATATAGTTGACAAAGCAACACTGGATGATTCAGTTTGTGGTATCAAGTCGAAAATTTCTCATATTAAAAATGTTGCCTATTCAATTTGCTATGGTCTATCTCAAATCAATATTCTGAGTTCTAAACAGATTTTTTTAAAATGTAAAGGTCTTATCACCATCAATAAGAACAAACTTCCAGTAGATCTGAACCAACCATTGAGGGTAACTGAGCATATGGATGGCTTATGTTCTGCGTTATCAGATTATAATTGCACAGTCCTCTTCAAGCTAATTAAATTTGCATATATATTCATGTAAGCATATTTTCTTGAGAAAAAGGTGCATTGGTTGGAAAGTTTTCTTCCATTACACCTTCTGAGGGGATATCACATGTGCATCCTCTTCTCTAAGAAAAAGTTCCACTGGTGACGACATGATGCCTTGGAACTGCAGCAGTGGATTCCTGCTAATCTTAATAGTTTCCATCTTTTTTTAAACCAGCTTCTAACTATGACTGTATCTTATGAAACTAGAAATAGGCCTGTTGAAAGTCTCTGGGTTAAGGTTAGAGGGGAGAGCAACAAAGGTGATGTTGTGGTGGGTGTCTGCTATAGATCACCAGACCAGGAGGATGAGATAGATGAGGCCTTCTTCACACAACTAGTGTAAGTTTCCAGATCAGAGGTCCTGGTACTCACAGGGGAATTTAATCACCCTGACATCTGCTGGGAGGGAAAGACAGCAGGGCGCAGGCAATCTAGGACATTTTTGGACAGCACTGAAGACAACTTCCTGGTGCAAGTGTTGGATAGAACAACCATGCTTACAAACAGGGAAGAATTGGTGGGGGATGTAGAAGTGGAAGGCAACTTGGGCAGAAGTGACCACAACAACATCGAATTCAGGACCCAGACAAAAAGAAGAAAAAAAGAGCAGCAGAATATGAACCCTGGACTTCGGAAAAGCAAACTTTGACTCACTCAGAGAACTGATGGGCAGGATTCCCTGGGAAGCCAGTGTGAGGGAGAAAGGAGTTCAGGATAGCTGGTTGTATTTTAAAGAAACCTTACTGAGCGCACAGGAACAAAACTTCCCAATGTGCAGGAAGACTAGTAAATACGGCATGCGACCAGCTTGGCTTACCAGAGAACTCTTTAGTGAGCTTAAACACAAAAAGGAAGCATACAAGAAGTGGATGCTTGGGCAGATGACTAGGAAGGAGAATAAAAACATAGCTCAGGAATGCAGGGATGGAATCAGGAAGGCTAAAGAGCAATTGGAGTTGCAGCTAGCAAGGAACGTGAAGGGTAATAAGAATGGTTTCTACAAGTATGTTAGCAACAAGGGGAAGGTCAGGGAAAGTGTGGATCCCTTACTGAATGGGGGACACAACCTAGTGACAGATGATGAGGAGAATGCTGAAGTACTCAATGCCTTCTTTACCTCGGTCTTCACAGGCAAGGTCAGCTCCCAGACTACTGCACCAGGCAGCACAGTTTGGGGAGGAGGTGAGCAGCCCTCAGTGGTGAAAGAATAGGTTAGGGACTATTTAGAAAAGATGGACATGTACAAGTCCATGGGATCAGATGTAATGCATCCAAGGTATTGAAGGAGTTGGCCCATATGATTGCAGAGCCACTGGCCATTATCTTGGAAAACCCACGGTGACTGGGGGAGGTCCCAGACAACTGGAAAAGGCAAATATAGTACCATCTTTAAGAAAGAAAAGGAAGAGGATCCAAGGAACTACAGACCAGTTAGCCTCACCTCAGTCCCTAGAAAATTATGAAGCAGGTCCTCAAGGAATCCATTTCTAAGCAGTTGGAGAAGAAGAAAGTGATCAGGAACAGTCAGCATGGATTCACCAAGGGCAAGTCATGCCTCACCAACCTGACTGTCTTCTATGATGAAATGACTGGCTCTCTGGATGAGGGGAAAGCAGTGGACATGATGTACCTTGACTTTATTGAAGCTTTTAATATGGTCTCCCACAAGCAAGCAAGTTAAGAAAGTATGGGTTGGATGAATGGACTGTAAGGTAGATAAAAAGCTGGCTGGATTGTTGGACTCAACTGGCAGTGATCAGTGGCTCAAAGTCTAGTTGGCAGCCAGTATCAAGTGGAGTGCCCCAGGGTCAGTCCTTCGGTAACTTTTGTTCAATATCTTCATTAATGATCTGGAAGATGGGATAGATTGCACTCTAAGCAAGTTCATAGAAGAAACCAAAGCGGGGTGTAGTAAATACACAGGAGGGTAGGGATAGGATTCAGAGAGGCCTAGATAAATTGGAGGATTGGGCCAAAAGAAATCTCATGAGGTTCAATAAGGACAAATGCAAAGTCCTACACTTTAGACAGAAGAATCCCATACACCAGTACAGGCTGGGGATTAACTGGCTAACCAGGAGCTCTGCAGAAAAGGACCTGGGGGTTACAGTAAATAATAAGCTGGATATGAGTGAACAGTGTGCCCTTGTTACAAAGAAGGCTAACAGCATACTGGGCTGTATTAGTAGGTACACTGTCAGCAGATCAAAGGAAGTAATTATGCTCCTCTATTCTGCACTGGTGAAGCCATATCTGGAGTATTGTGTTTCTGGAGTGCTGTTTTCAGTTTTGCTCTCCCCCCCGCCCAAAAAAAAAAAAGGATGTGGACAAATTGGAGAAAGTTCAGTGAAGGGCAAGAAAAATGGTGAGGGGGCTGGGGCACATGACTTGGGAGAGGCTGAGGGAACTGGGCTTATTTAGTCTAGAGACGAGAAGACTGAGAGGGAATTTAATAGCAGTCTTCAACTACCTGAAGGGTGGTTCCAAAGAGGATGGAGCTAGACTGTTCTCAGTGGTGGCAGATAACAGAACAAGGAGCAATGGTCTCAAGTTGCAGCAAGGGAAGTTTAGGTAGGATATTAGGAAAAATGTTTCTCACTAGGCGGATGGTAAAGCCCTGGAATTGGTTACCTAGAGATGTGGTGGAATCTCCATCTTTTAAGGTTTTTAAAGCCTGGCTCAACAAGTCCTTGCTGGAATGATCTAATTAGGGATGGTCCTGCTTTCAGCCAATGGTTGGACTAGATGACCTCCTGAGGTTCCTTCTAACCCTAATTTTCTATGAGTCTATGGCTCTATGATTATATTTCCTTTAAGTCATATCAACCATTCTAATGCTCTTCAGTTTTGTAGCAGTGCATCAAGTTGTTCACCTATCTCAGAAACTTAGTACCATTTCTTATTTTTCCAGCAGACTATCAAGAATTATTAGAGGCCTGGGAAGCATGAGTTAGGAGGAAAGGATGAAGGAGCTTGGGTTTTTTAGTATGGAGAAATGAGCTTGAGGGAAGGTTTGATAATAGTCTTCAAATACCTGAAGGGCTATTTATAGAAATGATGGAGATGGGCTTTTCTCTGTGGCCATAGGGGACAAGATGATGGGCATGATCTGCAGCAGAGGAAATTCAGGCTGGAGATCAGGAGGAAATTTCTGACTATAAGAGTGGTTCAGAATTGGAATAGGTTACTCAGAAAAGCTGTGAAATTTCCATACCTGGAAATTTTCAAGAGCAATTTAGACAGAAACTTGACTAGGATGATTTAGTCAGGGATAACCCTGCCTTGAGTAAGGAGGGCTGGACTACATGACCTGCTGAAGTGCGTTCCTGACCCATTTTCCTATGATCCTACTAAACTGACCATCACCTGGTCTCTTCAACACTGCCCATGAGACCTTGCTCCCACACTATCACTCAGATTTTTCATGACTCCATTGATTACTTCTTTTCTGCTCTCAGCTATCTCCTCCACAACCTCCATTCCTATACCTTCATGGATACAGTTGTTGAATTTCTTCATTCTTCCCCATTCCTCAACCTTGACACTATTACTTCCACCTCCCATGTAGGCTAAGATAGACATTACACATAAACCAGTTTAAGTGATCAGAAACTGGTTTAAACCTTTAACAGAACAGATGTTCAGTGCACATAAAATAGTTTGAAAATGGCTGAAACCGGTTTGGGATAAACTGGTTGAATGTAGTATCTGACTTAAATGATTTGGGTCAAACCAGTTTATGCAATGTTTGTTCCACACCCCTTAATAGTTTCAGTTAAATCAGAGTCCCCTAGCATCTGGGCATGCTCTCTGGGCTGAATGGGGCTCTCTGCTCCACAGCAGATTTGGTCCCTCCTCTCTGCTCCCTGGCCAGAGCTCTGGCAGAAACTTACACACCCAAGAGCATCTTCTGGCTTCCCCCTGCCCCCTCATCACTCGCTGCTTAAGCAGGGAACCCTTCCTCCTCTCTCCCATAGCATGGACCATAGCCAGAATGATGCGGTGTGCCAGCTAATGCTGTGTAAGGCTCCGGCAGAGACTGCAGACACAGCAGGGTCTGCCTGGCTTCCCCTTGCCAGCAAGTTCATAGAAGAAACCAAAGCGGGGTGTAGTAAATACACAGGAGGGAAGGGATAGGATTCAGAGAGGCCTAGATAAATTGGAGGATTGGGCCAAAAGAAATCTCATGAGGTTCAATAAGGACAAATGCAAAGTCCTACACTTTAGACAGAAGAATCCCATACACCAGTACAGGCTGGGGATTAACTGGCTAACCAGGAGCTCTGCAGAAAAGGACCTGGGGGTTACAGTAAATAATAAGCTGGATATGAGTGAACAGTGTGCCCTTGTTACAAAGAAGGCTAACAGCATACTGGGCTGTATTAGTAGGTACACTGTCAGCAGATCAAAGGAAGTAATTATGCTCCTCTATTCTGCACTGGTGAAGCCATATCTGGAGTATTGTGTTTCTGGAGTGCTGTTTTCAGTTTTGCTCTCCCCCCCGCCCAAAAAAAAAAAAAGGATGTGGACAAATTGGAGAAAGTTCAGTGAAGGGCAAGAAAAATGGTGAGGGGGCTGGGGCACATGACTTGGGAGAGGCTGAGGGAACTGGGCTTATTTAGTCTAGAGACGAGAAGACTGAGAGGGAATTTAATAGCAGTCTTCAACTACCTGAAGGGTGGTTCCAAAGAGGATGGAGCTAGACTGTTCTCAGTGGTGGCAGATAACAGAACAAGGAGCAATGGTCTCAAGTTGCAGCAAGGGAAGTTTAGGTAGGATATTAGGAAAAATGTTTCTCACTAGGCGGATGGTAAAGCCCTGGAATTGGTTACCTAGAGATGTGGTGGAATCTCCATCTTTTAAGGTTTTTAAAGCCTGGCTCAACAAGTCCTTGCTGGAATGATCTAATTAGGGATGGTCCTGCTTTCAGCCAATGGTTGGACTAGATGACCTCCTGAGGTTCCTTCTAACCCTAATTTTCTATGAGTCTATGGCTCTATGATTATATTTCCTTTAAGTCATATCAACCATTCTAATGCTCTTCAGTTTTGTAGCAGTGCATCAAGTTGTTCACCTATCTCAGAAACTTAGTACCATTTCTTATTTTTCCAGCAGACTATCAAGAATTATTAGAGGCCTGGGAAGCATGAGTTAGGAGGAAAGGATGAAGGAGCTTGGGTTTTTTAGTATGGAGAAATGAGCTTGAGGGAAGGTTTGATAATAGTCTTCAAATACCTGAAGGGCTATTTATAGAAATGATGGAGATGGGCTTTTCTCTGTGGCCATAGGGGACAAGATGATGGGCATGATCTGCAGCAGAGGAAATTCAGGCTGGAGATCAGGAGGAAATTTCTGACTATAAGAGTGGTTCAGAATTGGAATAGGTTACTCAGAAAAGCTGTGAAATTTCCATACCTGGAAATTTTCAAGAGCAATTTAGACAGAAACTTGACTAGGATGATTTAGTCAGGGATAACCCTGCCTTGAGTAAGGAGGGCTGGACTACATGACCTGCTGAAGTGCGTTCCTGACCCATTTTCCTATGATCCTACTAAACTGACCATCACCTGGTCTCTTCAACACTGCCCATGAGACCTTGCTCCCACACTATCACTCAGATTTTTCATGACTCCATTGATTACTTCTTTTCTGCTCTCAGCTATCTCCTCCACAACCTCCATTCCTATACCTTCATGGATACAGTTGTTGAATTTCTTCATTCTTCCCCATTCCTCAACCTTGACACTATTACTTCCACCTCCCATGTAGGCTAAGATAGACATTACACATAAACCAGTTTAAGTGATCAGAAACTGGTTTAAACCTTTAACAGAACAGATGTTCAGTGCACATAAAATAGTTTGAAAATGGCTGAAACCGGTTTGGGATAAACTGGTTGAATGTAGTATCTGACTTAAATGATTTGGGTCAAACCAGTTTATGCAATGTTTGTTCCACACCCCTTAATAGTTTCAGTTAAATCAGAGTCCCCTAGCATCTGGGCATGCTCTCTGGGCTGAATGGGGCTCTCTGCTCCACAGCAGATTTGGTCCCTCCTCTCTGCTCCCTGGCCAGAGCTCTGGCAGAAACTTACACACCCAAGAGCATCTTCTGGCTTCCCCCTGCCCCCTCATCACTCGCTGCTTAAGCAGGGAACCCTTCCTCCTCTCTCCCATAGCATGGACCATAGCCAGAATGATGCGGTGTGCCAGCTAATGCTGTGTAAGGCTCCGGCAGAGACTGCAGACACAGCAGGGTCTGCCTGGCTTCCCCTTGCCCTACCCCCATCCCCCCACCCCCGGCTGCTCAAGCTGGAAATCCTCCCTCCCTCCCTCCCATCTCCCACAGCACGGACTTCAGCCCCACGGACCCTAGGCATGTAGTATGCTAGCTAATACCAAGAGGTGTCTGTGTGTGTCCCTCTCTCCAATTTCATGGGGACAGGCAGACAAGAGAGTCTGTTTGGAATGTTTGGAGCAAACCAACAAGTCAGCTGGTAAGCTGTTTAAGAACTTTGAAGTAAAGGAGAGAGGCAATTGTTTTGCTAATTGTGTAATAAAGACTGTTATCATTATCAGCCCCCAATTGGCTTGCTTGCCTGACAGTTTGCTGCAGATAGTATCATGAAGCAGGGAGGGAGATTGAAAAGCTCCATATCATCAACAGATGCATGTACTGCAAACCCCGCCTCCCCCCCTTGCCTCAGAGTGCTAGCAGTGGGCTGAGGGCTGGCAACACTCCCAGCCCTTGAGCAGCCAGTGGAGAAAAGCCTGGGACCATGCAGGCAGAGCTCTCTAATGAGAGTTCTGCCAGAGCCTGGCCACACCCCCCTCAGCTCAGTCCCTGTAGAAGGGAAGGGAGGGCTGCTCTAGCACCCCCGGGCTTCTAGCCTGAGCCACTGCAGGCATGTGCCTGAATTTCTTCAGTCCAGAGAGAACGTCTGTACTGTTTGAAGCCAGTTCAACTTAGCCAGGTTACACTAACCTGCAAAGATTCGGTCAATTCAGGCTCAGGCTTTTTAAATGTCTGTTCCTAGCCTAGAGCTTGCCCTGCCAACTTCCCAATTCTGGACAAATATCTTCCTCTTCCTTTCCTGCTGTCTTGCTGCAGTACATCTCTGGGAAAATCCCATGACGAGGCTGACTCCTCTGCCACAAATTCATTCTCATCTTTGGTCTGCCATTAGGTTTATCCAATGAACCTAATGCAGGTAGGAGCAAGTGCTCCT
>NW_005842237.1:702132-719195 GCF_000455745.1 Alligator sinensis
TGAAACCCTTTCTGGTCCTTCATGCTCCTTTTGGAAACAGAGGTGCACAGAAGAGTTCCGCCTGGCGGCAGTGCAGAAATCTGGAGATTTATCTGTGTGCTTCCTTTATTTTTTCAGGCTGCCACGTCACCGCTCAGTAGAAATGTCTGTTTCCAGGAAGAGCTGCTGGGCTGGAGTCGAAAAGGGCTGCAACAGGAGTGCTTCTGCCAGCATTATGTTTATCAGATAATCCTAATCAGATAAAATCTTTCTTTTTTATACCCAAGGATCACATTTATTCTTTCAATTTTACACAAATAGATCAACTTCAATTTCTTCTGAAGCACTGCACTCCAAGATAGTCCTACATCCAGTAAATGTGTCTGTTGTGGTTCTGTTTTATTCGTTCATTTAGGGTCCAACCCAAACTTCACAGAAGACTATTTCACTGGGTTCTGGACCAGTTTCTTTATCTCTATAAAAATATGTCCAAAAACCATTCAATCAATGTATAGCAAATATTTTGGTAATTTTACTAGTTTATCTTCAGGGAAAAATGAGGCTGTGCAAAGTCTACAATAAGTATTTTACACAAAGAGAAATCAAAGAAACACTGCAAGAAGCAAGAATACGACAAGGTAATTATTCTGTTTGCTTTACTTCAATGAAGCTCCAGTGTTAATCCCATCCTATTTATAGACTTAAATATAATAGGTTTAACAATGCATATTGATTCATTTAGTATCTGATAAATCTATTTGGTACACTTTTACTACAGCTTAGACGTATGACACAATCATCTCAATTACATAAAACATTTTCAGTGACTATATTATATGACTTTTATATCCCTTAACCTTTCTCTATATATCATTTAATGTATGATATACAGTATACTTGTATAACTATGCTATTATTATACCAGAGCAAGTTAGGAGCTCATTAAAAAGTTTCAGAGGTTTGCAGGCCTATGGCAAGTTTAATTAAATTCAGTGAAGAATTTCAAATTGGAAAGAAAATTAAAGTAATGAGAGAAATATAAAAAAAATACACTAGTTCATTCAATAGTTGTCCAGAAGAAGCAAAGAGGTTCAGATGTCAATGATCATTGATTTAAAGGGTGGCGTATGTTAAAGATAAGAAATGACAAGGGGAAACTCTGCTGAAGAAACCGGTCTTAAATGTGTGTACATATTGGGCTGAGACCCAGTGGGAAAAGAACTTTTTTTCTGCCAACTGTTTATTGATTAGTTAAGAAAGCTTGAGTTTGATCATTTGGTCATTGATATTATGTAAAGAAAAGCCAAAACTATTATAAGAACTAAGGATCTGTCCTGATAATCCAGCTATAATTATTTCTTTGTATGAACTAAAGCCAACTCATTTCTGACCAAACAAACCAATGAGTCTTTGGGTTAAAATAAACTATTGTTCTGATGTTCTTTAACTCTGTTCATTGTCTCTTCTGTATACTAAGCAGGGTCTCATTCAGGAAGACTAGGACTCTCTCTCTCTTCTGCTATCTTGGAACTCCTTTTCAAACTCCTTTTCACTTTTGGCATTTATTTTGAAATTAAACTCTAAAGTGTTCTTCCTTCTCAGAGTAAGGGTCTATGTCACCATCTGTAAAAAGCAGTTAATGTTATTTGAAAAAATCCAAATGTCTGTAAAAACTAGTGGAAAAATTCCATTATGATGGTTTCTTCCATTTTTTTTTTCTTTTTCAAATTTGTGAAAGTTACTTTCATGGCCTTCTGCAAACAAGTTACTTTTCTTAAGTAACAAAAGGTATTTTGTGCCCAAGACTCTCAAAGGAAAAACAAGCTTTCTTCACACCAAAGCCACCAGCAGCTACAAGCACCTTATGCTGTGTTACCTGTAGCAGAGGTTTGCAGGTATTAATGGGAAAGAGGAAAGGCTATATATATAATATTTTGTGGTGTACTGCCATATTTCCTCATGATAATTTTATTTTTATTGCAAGTCCTTTGAATGGACAGAAGAGCACTGTCAGCAAAGTTATTGCCAATGGCAGTTACTGTGCCAGTTATGCCGAACAGCAGCTGTTTTACTCTTCCTTGTTGCTGTTTTTGCTTAATTGGGGTGGTAGGAGTAAACTTTTATTTTTCTGATGTTTTATAATCTTGATTATTTTTGGTATACTGCACACATCTGTTAGCTAAAAACAGGGCCAGGTTTATTTTGGTCAGTGAAAATAAGCAATTCCCAACCCTATATTAACCTGTCATCAAGTAAAATATGCTACACTATGATCATCTTTCTCCAAGCATATTTTACTGATATCAAAAGTATGACTTCCCTAAATGATAAGTACCAGTAACAACAAATGTCAAATGCATTGAATATGAAAGCCAGGTCTTAGGTAGAGTGCTAAAGGAATCTCACTTTATCTACATTTCCAGATGTGCTGAAAATGTCGTCCCTAAGAAGGAATAATCTAAACATTTGTCATCACTTATTATGAATGTACAAAATACTAATTCTCTGGTGTCCAAGCAAAGGTTAGTTCCCAGGCTGCTTTAAAGTAAACTTTCATCATACTATTTCAGTAGTACATGTCTTTTGATGTATTTTAAGGGCACATAGCAATCCCATTACTCTTAATCTGAAGTTGCATGTCAGCAGATTTGAAGAAAAAGTGATGGTGTTACTTTATATGTCAAAAATACATATACTTGTTCCTTGGTTTAGTAAAAAGAAGGTAGGAGATCAGAATGTATTTCATAAAAGGTAAGAGACACAGCACCAGCTTAACAGTGGGGATATATTATAGATTGCCAAGTCAGAAACAAGTAAATGAAGAACTCTGGAAGAAGGTGTGAAAATTATCCAAAACTTATGAGATGGTACTGATGGTAGACATCTTTTTTTCCCCCAGATATCTGCTGAAAGATCAATACAGCCAAACAAAAAAGGCTGAGCAAGTTCCTAATGTGTGGGGGACAACTTACTGTTCCAGAAGGTTGAGGTTTCTACTAGGACATCATTTGTCTTGGATCTTCCTGACCAATAGAGAAGAACTGGTGGAGGATGTAAAAGTGATGGGGAAGCGTAGGAAGAAACAGTCATGATATGCTAAAATGCATGATGGTGAAAACATGAGGTCAGGAGAACTAAGTTGATAGATTCTGGGTTAAGGTTAGAGGGGAAAGCAACAAGGGTGATGTTGCAGTGGGTGTCTGTTTCAAACCACCAGACAAGGAGGAAGTGGTAGATGAGGCTTTCTTCAAGCAGCTAGTAGAAGTTTCCCAATCACAAGCCCTGGTTCTCATGGGGGACTTTAATCACCCTAACCTCTGCTGGGAGGGCAATACAGCAGTGCGCAGGCAATCCAGAGCGTTTTTAGAGAGTATTGGGGACAACTTCCTGGTGCAAGTGTTGAAGTGGACAACTAGGAGCCATGCTCTTCTTGACATGCTGCTCTCAGATAGGGAAGAATTGGTGGGGAATGTAGTAGTGGATAGCATCTTGGGCAGCAGTGACCAGGAGATGACTGAGTTCAGGATCTTTAGGAAAGGAAGGATGGAGAGCAGCAGAGTAAGGACCCTCAACTTCAGAAAAGAAGACTGATTCATTCAGGGAACTGATGATCAGGATCCACTAGGAGGCCAGCCTGAGGGGGAAAGGAATCTAGAAAAGCTGGCTGTACTTTAAAGAAGGCTTACTGAGAGTGCAGGAATAAACCACCCTGATGCTCAGGAAGGCTAGCAAGTATGGCAGAGGACCAGCTTGGCTTAGCAGGGAACTCTTCAGTAAAATAAATAAAAAGAAGGAAGCTTATAAGAAGTGGAAACTTGGACAAATAATTAGGGAGGAGTATAAGAGTATTGCTTGGTAGGGCTGTGTGAAATAGGCCCTGTTTGATTTGGATTCAGCCCGAATCGGGGACAGTGATTTGATCTGTTGATTTGGATCACTGTCCCTGATTTGATTTGGCCAAATCCGAATCTGAAGATTCAATGCTGATTCAGAGAATCAGTGATTCAGACATAGACACAGCTTTAAAAGTTTTTTCTACATACCTTGAGGTAGCAGGCGCAGCTCGTGATCACTGTGATTCTGGGATGTATGGAGCATCCCACAGGAGTTGGGGGGGGGGCCTCCACATGCTTGGTGGCAAACCCAGAAGTGGACCGGAAGTACTTCTGGTCCACTTCAGGGTCCGCTGGAGAGCATGCTGGCCCCCCTCCCCCGGCTCGCACCCAAGTCAGCAAATGGCCACAGGAGGACCCCAGGTGCCCACCCCCCCATCCAGGAGGCACCAGTTGCTGAACTAGGAGGGGTGCAGGGGGGGAGCTGCGAGCTCCCTGGTGGACCAGGAAGTGGATTGTAAGTGCTTCTGGTCCACTTGTGGGTCTGCTTCCGAGTGCGCCCCAGGAGCCGCCCATGCTTCTGTAGGAAGCTGCATCTGCCCCAGCACCACAGCATTTAGAGACTCTGATACCTAGACGTATGTGGAAAAAATATTTAAAGCTGTATATATGTCTGAATCGCCGAAACTGTTCAAATCAATTCGGAGAGATTAAAGGGTCCTGTGATTCAATTTGGATTTGGAGATTCAGCCACTGAATTGGGCCAATCTCTGCCAAATCAAATCAGGGACCAAAGCTTTGCACAGTCATATTGCTCAGGCATGCAGGGATGAAATCAGGAAGGCCAAAGCACAATTGGAGTTGCAGTTAGCAAGGGAGGTGAAGGATAACAAGAAGGGTTTCTACAAGTATGTCAGGATCAAGGGAAGGATAATAGAAAGTGTGGGTCCCTTACTGAATGGGAGAGGTAACCTTGTGACAGAAGATGCAGAAAAGACTAATGTGCTCATTGCCTTTTTAAACTCAGTCTTCACAGGCAAGGTCATCTCCCAGACTACTGCACTGGGCAGCACAGTTTGGGAAGGAGGTGAGCAGCCCCCAGTGGTGAAAGGAACAGGTTAGGGACTATTTAGAAAAGCTGAACATATACAAGTCCATTGGACCAAAAGGAATGCACCCAAGGGTGCTGGGCAAGTTGACTGATGAGATTGCAGAGCCACTGGCCATCATCTATGAAAACTCATGGCTATCAGGAGAGGAGCTGGATAATTGGAGAAGGGCAAACAGTGCCCATATTTAAGAAAGGAAAAAGGAGAATCCAGGGAACTACAGACCACTTAGCCTCAACTCAGTCCCTGGAAAAATCATGGAACAGATCCTCAAGGAATCCATTTCTAAGCACCTGGATGACAAGGTGATTAGGAACAGTCAACATGGATTTGCAAAGGGCAAATCACACCTGATCAATCTGTTTGCCTTTTATGATGAGACTAACCAATTATCCATCATGAATCCTGGAGCGTTTCAGGGAGAGCTTACATGCTCCCTCCCCCACGCACCCTTTGGGGCCAGCCACATAAACCAGGGCAATTATTTTGGGTGGAGTGCCACTCACTGAGTTTTGGCAAGCTGTTGAGGGCTGCATGGTTAGTTCTGCCCTTTGGCAGGTGCCCTGCCCCCTGGTCACCATCTTGTAAGGTGACCCTGACCTTTGCCACCAGAAGTCCCTCCCCTTGCCCCCAGAAGTACTCCTTTCAGCAAGGGGTTTTGCCATCTTGTAACCAGAAAAAACATCATATTATATTCTAAAAAGGAAACATCTACAGCATTCATTAATTTGATTTTTAAAAATATTTTTGTCCCAATTTACATGTGTTTGTGTATTGTACATAGAGGAGATCACACAACAGCTTAAAATGAAGTCTTACTCTTGTATATTGTTGGGGGTGGGTATAGGTTTGTGGGGGGCTCTAGGGATGTGGGTATGTGGGATGAGGGAGCACGTGTGTGTGTGTGTGTGTGTGTGTGTGTGTGTGTGTGTAGATATGTGGGGTGTGGGTGGGTATAGGGTTTGTGGCAGTCTGTGTGTATGGCAGTGTAAGGAGAGTGTGGGTGCATGCGTATGGTGGGGTGTGCATGTGGGACTCACCCTATGAACACCCCCACACACACACTCTGCCCCTGTCTGCACACACACGCCCACCCAGACCCACGCACTTTGCCCCTGGCTGTACACCCACTCTGCCCCTGGCTGCACACCCACACCCACCCACCCATTCTACCTTTGGATCCACACACCCACCACACCCACACCCACCCACCCATTCTACTTTTGGATCCACACACCCACCACACACACACACACACACAACCAAACATGCACCCACACACACCCTGTCGGGGTGGCTCCATGCTCGTGGGATGCAGCTAGGCCATGTGCTGCTGACAGTGCCAGCAGGCAGGGAGTGCAATGGCTGGGGGTGGGGCGGGCTGGGCTAGGCTGTTCAGTCCTGCTGAGGCTCCCACTGGGTCCTAGTGTCTCTGCCTCCTGTTAGCTTTGATAGGAACAGGGGCAATTCAATACAGTATTAAATCCAAAGGGCTCCCTCCACCTCTGGCTCCCTTCCTGAGGGGGCGGGGCCCATGCAGCCAATTGTCACATGCCCTCTCCAGGGCACATGTGCAGTTGGTCCCCAGTGGTAGGGACAGACAAACACACAGATGGAAGTTCTAAGCCTTTTATTATATTAGAATGACTGGCTCTGTGGATGCGGAGAGACTGATGGATGTGGTATATCTTGATCTTCTCAAGGCTTTTGATACGGTCTTCCACAACATTCTCTCAGGCAAGCTAAAGAAGTATGGGCTGGATGAATTAATTGTAAGGTGGATAGAAAACTGGTTGAAGCACTGGGCTCAGAGAGTAGTAATTAATGGCTTGAAGTTTAGTTGGTAGTTGGTATCAAGTGGAGTGCCCCAGGAGTCAGTTCTGGGCACAGAGTGCACCCTCAGCAAGTCTGCATATGACATCAAGCTGGGGGGAGCAGTAGATATACTGGAGGGTAGGGTTAGGATTCAGAATGACCTAGACAAATTGGAGGATTGAGTCAAAAGAAATCTCATGAGATGCAAAAAGGACACAGGTAGACTCCTGCACTTAGGATGGAACAACCCCCTCCACTGGTACAGGCTGGGGGCTGGTTAGCTGGGCAGCAGCTCTGCAGAAAAGGACCTGGGGGTTACAGTGAACAATAAGCTGAATATGAGCCAACAGCATGCCCTTGTTTATAGATTCATAGATTGTAAGGCTGGAAGGGACCTCGGAAGATCATAAGATCCAGCCTCCTGCACGAAGCAGGAAAGACAACTGGGGGTAAGGTGACTCCAGCAAGGTGACCGTCCAGTCTTCTCTTGAAGATTTCCAGGGTAGGTAACTGCACCACCCCTGGAGGGAGCTTATTCCACAGTCTGGACACCCTAGTTGTGAAGTAGTTTTTCCTAATGTTGAGCCTGAAACGGTCTTGCAGGAGTTTGTGACCATTACTCCTAGTTTTCCCCAAGGGTGCCCTGGCGAACAGTTGGTCACCAAGCCCATTAGGTACATCTCTGATGTAGCAGTAAGTTGCTACCAAGTCCCCTCTCAGCCTTCTCATTTTCAGACTGAAGAGTCCCAGATCCCTCAGCCTTTTCTCGTACGGCTTGCTGCGCAAGTCTCTGATCATACAGGTGGCTCTTCTCTGGACTCTGTCAAGCTTTACCACGTCCTTGTTAAAGTTTAAAGTACAGTGCCCAGAACTGGACACAGTATTCTAGATGCGGTCTCACTCCTGAGTAGAGTAGGGAAATCACGTCTTTGGTTGCAAAGAAAGCTAACAGCATACTGGGTACCATTGGTAGGTGTGTTGCCAGCAAGTTAAGGGAAGTGATTCTTCCCCTCTATTCAGTACTAGTGAGGCCACATCTGGAGAACTGTGTTCAGTTTTGGGCCCCCCACTACAGAAAGGATGTGGGCAAATTGGAGAGAGTCCAGTGGAGGGCCACAAAAATGGTGAGAAGCCTGGGGGTCGTGACTTATGAGGAAAGACTTAGGGAACTGGGCTTATTTAGTTTGGAGAAGAGACAACTGAGGGGTATAAAGGAATGGCATAAGTGATCAGAAAATCTTGTATGTGTGTAACAGAAATTCGGGCCACAAAACAGATCTATATATGTAATAGAACAGAATTTTGGCACTCATAGATTGGTTTTAAAAATGGTGGAATCCAGTCTAAGATTTGCTCCCCTTTCCCTCCTCGCCACCTCCTCTGCCCTGCCAAAGGGTAAATTTGTGTTCTGTTCACTACCAATCTAAACTATGCCATATACAGAAAACCATGTAACTTGGATCAGTTCCACCTTGGGCTTTTTGCATGCCTGTACCTAGCCTATGTTAATCCATCAGAAATTATGGTTGCTTTGGTCTATTCTTTTCTTATTTGGGATCATATGTGATTTCGTAAGGATGGATCTCATGTCCTAGAATTCATTTTCTCTCTCCCACTAATTAGTTTTTGGTATTTTGTATATGTTCTTTTAGATATCACTACTTTGATGAGGAACTTTTCAGATGTAATCTACAAATTTTCCCTACTTTTTTTCCTTGACCTTTTTTATCTTGTTTTTCTATAAAGAGATCTCAATTTTTTTGCTGGCCATTTTGTTTCAGATGATCAGTGGTTAACTTTTCTAATTTTGTATTTCTTATGGCATATTAATTGTGTATACTGAAACCAATAAATAAGGAATGCTGTAATTTTTATGTCTGAGGTTTATATAAATGTCTTCCCCTAACTGGAGACATAAACAAGATTATGTGTGTTTTTAAGAGTACAACAGTAAAAAACTTTTGAAGGGATATTGCACTTGTCCCCACCTTACTTTGCTTAAATACATATAAAGGCAAACACCATTCTTCCAAACTTTAGTGTGAATTAGTACTCTGCTCTTGGCCTCTCCTTACTGCCTTTTGAAATATAAAAGGAAAAAAAGTAGGGAAAATATACTCCTTGTATTTCATCCCTAATATTACTTTTCTGTTTTATCATCTTGTTTGCTTTCCATTATTGGAGTGATACAAGTTTGTTGCTGGCTGCACAATTTTCAATGCATTTTTAATCTCCGTCTTTATCACAAATCTGTCTTTTTCAGGCTTGAGATGAGCAGCAGCAAATCCCACCAGAGGCTTACTAACCAGTTTATGGAGTTGGAGCTCTTATGTTATGCATTATGCAAAATAATTATAAATTAATGCTACTTCAAAATACTAAAAAGTGAGATAAACATATTTTCCATTCATTTTAATCCATTTCTGCCCACAAACATGAAGAATTGTGTTTTTCAAGCATCAGATCATCTAAATTGATGTGAGGAAGTGGAGTAGAGGGCAGGGAGGGAGATGATCTGGATTATAAACAGGATTGCCACAAGACCATTTAAACAATACTGAGATATATATCTATTTTATATCAGGGTAGACATTGTCCAGAGGTTCACACTATCAGTTTTATTTGATGCTTTCTGTGTATGGCTAGAGAGATACAAAAAAACAAAGAAAAAGGATGTTAAGAGGATGGGAGATGTAGAAGTATTTGTCTAAAAGGTATTCTTAATATTTGAATGGGCAACCACTTGTAGAAGGAGGTCAACCTCTTGACTACATCAGGGTAATGTAGGTAAAAATGAACATTCTCTCTATATATAGACGGAGTGGGGATTTGGGGAATAAAGGTAATAAAAGGTAAATATAATGGCAAATGTACTTGCATGTATAGTCAGATGGACCTTTAAATATCTGTGAAAAGAAAGTCTCATAAACTTGCTTGTGGATTGGGAAAAGGAAGAGGGTTAAGGTACGAAATATGTATGAAACTACAGCATGAGACATTATGAAAGTCATGCAAAATATCTATGTGTTTTTGCTTACAAATCCTTAAAAATCTGGTCCTATGCGTTACATCAATATATAAATCCTGCTCTTGATGGGGTTAGATACAACAGTCTAAAAGGAGTGGTAGCCTAGCAAGAAATGAAATCACATAAATTTCTTCTCTATTAATTTCAAACATGTTAAGACTTACTAGGATGTCTGGTTTCTTGAGCTAAAGCATGTGGAGTCAAAGTAACCATTAAATTCATCACTGACAGAAAGAATTCCAATAAAAAGACCATTACTTTAAAACAGAAGAAGAAAGCATGTAACTGTAAGTATTGATCCTAATTTTAGTGCCATTTAAAAGCATTCTTTGGGGGTGGAAGCAGCTTGCAGAAAACATCTGATGATTCTGGCCTCTTATCCCCTTTGTTTGAAACTCACCATGGTACCAAGAAGAGTATATTAAACTAGACATTTAGAGGGAAGAATGTCATAATTTAAAGACAGCAAGCACTAACTATGACTCATAAATAGTTTTATGCTTCATTATTGAGCATACAAAATACTGAGAAGAGTAAATTGTATGGGGAGATTTTTCCTAAGGAGCACCAGAATTTTAACTACTACAAATTCTCTCA
Organism: Alligator sinensis; assembly: GCF_000455745.1. Lineage (NCBI taxonomy): Eukaryota > Metazoa > Chordata > Crocodylia > Alligatoridae > Alligator > Alligator sinensis. The sequence continues at coordinate 712,494 of NW_005842237.1, forward strand.
TTCAGTGTCTAAAATATAATTTTGGATCATTAAAGTGGTTATAAGTATCAATACAAAAATTAATAAGGCAACTTGTCTTTCATTTGAACACCCAGGGCAATAGCAAAGTTCTATCTATTGTACAATAAATCATATATTTCCATATCTAAGCTACTGATTACCATGAACGGTATTTACCCAACTCTTCCTTTGTGTGTTATATCTTGTTAAGATGACATGAATGGGATGGAGAAGTGGTGGTCATGACACTGGCACCATTTTTGCCTCAGGAAAATGCTTGTATCTTGGAGACCTTGATAGTAACTTGAATGGTAGAATGCAAACTAAAACATAGGACAGGAATCAGTAGAAAACCATTTAATAAGGTGTGACTCAACAGTATGTGACTCAACTCCCAATGAAGTCATAAACAAAAGTACTATAGGCTCAGTCCTCAAAATGCTACCACAAGCAACATTGTAAACTAAATTGTAGCTACATTGACTTTAATGGTATTAATCCTGATTATTACTGGTTTAGACCATAAACAAGCCTATCTGTATTTTCTGTAACTTTTAAACAAATCATATCCATGCTACAATCGGCACTGGCAATGGTATTATGGCACTGTCCTTGACAGCTCTTTGCCAGCAGGATGCCTCGTACCTCAATATGCCAGCAATGCTTTGGAACTTGAAAGCACATATCCCATTTTCTGGGAAGTAGGTTTAGCTTTTCTGAGAACAATTGCTAAAGTAAAAGCCAGTCTTATGCCTGAGAAAAATTCAAGTGAAATGCATTTTTTCTTCCAGTTCTGCCAGAAGTTATTTCTCCCCGCCAAAGAGCTCTAATCTGGGTAGTTTAAACCTGAGATCCCAGAGGGGGATTCATTCATAAAATTATCTTCATTTATATCCTTTACACCAATTTATCACAATATCCTCATCTTTGTTATATATACAGTTTATGTGATCAGTGGCAATTACAGCACTCATTTCGGCTAAGTACATTCTGTGCGGGCCGGGAGTGATCCGGGCCCTTTTTGTGCTCCACGCGGGCTGTGGCCAGCAGCCTGGGCACGCGGGGTCAGAGAGAACAGGCGACACGCTGGAATTAGGCACGGACACGTAATGGTTGATTTAAAGATTGTTTACTTACACCGAAGATGGTCGCAGTGCAGGCTGGAAAACTTGCTTGAGTTGCAGTTACAGATAGAAAAGATGAGAGGTGGACTAGAGTTCCTTCCCGTGAACACTCTTCTAGTCCATCCGGTTGGAGGCTCTAAACCGTGAGCCCGTCACGCCAACCAAAGAAAGTACTCGAACCAAAGAGCTCTGAATAGACTCACACGAAGTTTGCTAGGCTCCATGGATCTTTTTGTGCACAGGGAAGAGGGATACGTCGAGGATTGCGCTCGGTGACGGGGAGAGGCTAGAGGCTGATCAGACCCCTGTTGCCTGCTTTAAATGCACTGGGTCCAATAGGCTCCACAGCGCTTAGAGATCTTCACACAGCGTGAAGTCTCCTCCTCCTGGTGTTCGTGGAGTCCTCCAACTTGGGCGGAAACCACTCAAGCTTTTTATACGGCTAGCAAGCCAATCGCTAGCCGCCATGTAGGAATAATTTAGAACTAGCCAATGGTGGGGCACAAATTTGAATACAAATGGCGGGAACTCTTTGCAACGTGCATTTCTGTGCTGCAACAAAGAAATGCACCCTGCAAAGAAAGCTACTGGTGGTGGGAATTCTTTTGCACCGGGGTTCTCCTCTGCAGCAGAAATCTCCACTGTGCAAGGAAGCTGCAATTTAGCGGGAACAATTTAGCAGTGCCGAAGCACACACAAACAAAAATCACACCCTTAGGTTGTGACACATTCGTGGAGGTTAGAGGGAGTTAGATTGCATTAAAAATGGCCACCTGATCTAACTTAGTTCACCCAGGTGTGGATCTTACACTTAGATTGACCTAACTAAGGATCTAAATGCAAACTATACAGAAATTCAGGAAGGTTACATCAGTCTAAAAGTGGCTGCTGAGGTAGTCTAACTTAAATCAGGTCCAGGAGACCAATCTAACTGAACTTCTGTACAGCTCCCAGCACAGTCCTGGGGCTGGGAAATCCCTGCCATTGGCCCCAGCCCTGGGGCTTGCTTTTTCTACCTCTCCCTGGCTCTGGGCTATTTTTAGCCCCCTAAAAATAGCCCAGAGCCAGGGCTATTTTCCTCACTCCATTCCTAGATGAGCAAGCACTGAGAGCTGATCTGATTGAAGTAGTTTGGGGTAGGAGAAGGTGTGGGCAGGATCATGGGGTAGGTTCACTGGGGGCTGTTGTTCATTGGGAGGAAGTCAGAGGCCTAAAAATAGCCAATGTTCCTGGGGGGGAAGAAAGAGCTTCATTCTCTCAAGCTCCCCTGCAGACTCCACTAGTCCCCCTGATCTTGCCAAATCCTCCTGGACCCCATCAACCCCCTATGGATTCCAACCCCCCCGCCAAGCCCTCCAAGCCCCCTGCAGTTCTTGATCCTGCCAAGTCCTCCCAGTACCTACCATCTCTCCCCCGCATAGAGCCTACTAGACCTCCTGATCCCTCCCACACACCCCACTTGCCCCCTGCTTCCCTTCCACAGTCCCTGCTTGCCTCTTTGATCCATTCAATGCTCCCCACAGACTCCACATGCCCCCCTCACCAGCTTCTCCCACCCTGACTTACCTTAGATCAGGTGGCCAGTTTTAACTTGATCTAACCTCCCCCTAACCTCCCTGAATGTCTGTACCCTTTAATTTGAAAACACTTAGTAATTATCCCGGTGACATCCCCTTGTATTTCTGAGAACCTGGGCCTTTTTTTCCCAATGTAGTGAATTAATTACATTAATTTACTCTAAACCTTGACAACACATCTTATTTTTTGCCCAAGATCACAATTCCTTCAAAGGAGAGGTAGAGATAGTAACAGAAATCTGAACATCAGAAAAAAATACATCTAATTTAATGTTTCTCTTGAGAAAACAAAGTCAGGTGAAATACTCTGTCATTGTGAAGATATAGGTTCCATTCTTGATGGCAGCAGGGTTATTCTGAATTTATATCAGTCTTTATATATTACAGATTCAGCTTTGTCCTAGCAAAATATACAGAGATTTCAATTCTTTTCCCTTGGATTCACCAAACTCTGTCTTCCCTTAGAGATCTCCACATTTACAGTTTAGAAATGTTGTTGCTCTTCTGTTTTTAAGAGTCCTTAAAAGCTCAAGTTTTCAACCATCCCTAAAACCAGTACAGAATGCTACATGTCTATCAAAATTTGATAACTGTGCACCAAACTTCCAGATCAGCAAATACAAAATCTTTCATGGATTAAAAACCCACCTCTGAATTTTGTACATGCAAAAGATGGACATGAGTTCTCAAGATTGTAGAATTATATGGCATCACTGCAAATCTAGTCAAACTGCCTTCCTGACTTAGAAATCCAGTCTTGGACTTTGTTCTGTACACAAAACTTGAGTTGTCCATGTAGCTACCAATTTGCTAGAACAAATGTGGATCTAGAGGGTACACACAGTTCTCACAGATGTCAAATAAAAAAAATTCAAATGTAATCTAAACATTCTATGGGAAGAATAGAGGAAAATATGTACATGGGTGTCATATTGTGATATTGTGTGTTAAGGTGAAGTATATAAGCCTAAAGAATAGTAAAAGAGTCTTTGGACAACAAACATTCCTCATATGAAAATAGTATGATTGTTTCTAAAATAGGAGCAAAAATAATTGATTCCCTTCCACACATTTCAAAATTACTTGAGACAAATCTCATTGTCAGATTTCTGAGTGCATGATGCATCATATCCATTTATCTCTCTCTTGTTTTACTGCATGACACAAATGATAGGAGGCATCTTGACACAATACAGTAACCCAGAAAATTGCTCCAGGAGTCTTATTTGAACATTATCCCATCTCCCTACCAGCAAAACTATATTTATTTCAAATTGTTAGGCAAGTAATAGGGACACACAAACACACATACTCCCTATTAAATAAATATATATACTTATATATCTTAGCACAATTAAGCATGACATGACTCTAGTGATTAATATTTCATGAGAATGTGATTTACTGTGGCATTCAGAAGATAAACAACTGTACTCTCTACTTCATTTATTTTACATTAATAACAGGAAGCAGACTGGCTGCACAAAGATAGCCACTAGCACCATTCAAACTGTCCAAGAAAATCTCTGGACACAACCAAAACCAGACAAGGGATTAGCCTCCCAAAGCACATAAAGCATGAACTCAAACCCATAATGTTAGTAGATAAGAGAGGATTGTATTTCTAGTGCTCACCTAAATCTTCACTAAAGAATAATCAAGTACCCTACAGGTGATTGCAAACATAAAAAATACTAAAATATAAATGGTGCTTTACTTTAAATTAGGCATGTTCCCATGCCGAGCACAGCGAATGCCCAAAAGAGGCATCACATTACTCCACTGCAGCTTCTGTAAAGATCACGTGATTTAGTGGGGCTTTTTTGGTACTTTTATCTAATAGCTGATTGAATCAGCTTTAAATAAAAGTTCCAAAAAGCCCGGCTGAAGCACTCGATCTATGCATATGCTGCATAGCTGGGCCGAAGTAACGCGCTGCTTCTTCTGGTAAAGTGCATTTTTTAGGGGGGGTTTCTAACATTTGCAAGTAGTCATACTAGTTTGATGAGGTCATTCAGCTGATGGCCTTAGAAGAGACTTTGAGCATACCTAATAATTGCCTTAAGAGTGGCCTGTCAATAGAGCTGGATAAAGGAGAAAAAAATGTTTCATAAGAAACTCTGAATTCAGTTTCAACAGTCAATTAAATGGACAAATCTTAGGTGAAATAAAATAAATAAAAAGAGCCCAGAGCTTGGGAACAATAACTGGGATATAATGACACAGGATTAAGTCATCACATCAAATCATTCAGACCTGTGGTTTGTACACAGCTACCATACCCACCTGGTGTACCCCACATGCCCTTCTTAATAACTTGGCTCTTGGTTACAGTTCTCCTGACCCTCTTTCATTGCTCCTTTCTTTTTCATTTTGACCAGAAATTCCATTATGGATCTTAGGATCCTCTCATGTAAAAGCTTTGTCAAAACTGACAATTTAATAAAAAACAAAACAAACAAAAGAAACCCCTATGTAGTATCCACTAGGCTTGCTGCATGACCTTCATAGGGTTCTGGGTAACTAATCCACAAACCATGTATCTTCAGGATGATTGTTAAATAAGGGTCACTACCTCATTCCTACAAATGATGTGATTGTTACAGGTAGGAGGAAAAAGCCTGACCTTAGTAGTCTTTGGACAACAGAAGAAACCTCTGATATGCCTCATTAGATGCTGAGACAAACAAAAAACTACCTATCCTCTGTAAAGTACTCTTTATGGATCCCTAAGTAAGTGTGTCTTGCAAGGGTGGGCTGGTCCTTCAGAGCAGTCACCCTTCATGCACACTGGATACAATCACCTTTCACCCACACTTTCAATAGTCTTTCTCAGGAAATGATTTGAGGTTACAGGTCAAGCAATAGATCTAGTAGTCAAATAAAAGGCAAATTTGTAGCTAAGTCAGAAAGTGAAAGGCTGGAAACCAAATCAATAAAATAGTAATGTACACTTCCTAAGACATTCTTAAACAACTTCCCTAAAAATAATGGGCATAGATGTGGTTAGCTGTGATAGACTGAAATTAGGCAGAAGGTATAGCAGGGTAGCATCTTGCAGAGGCATGGTAGGTGACACCTTGGAAAATATCTTTTTTCAGAGAGGCATGAGATTTCTAGGTGACCACCTACTTTGTCAGATGCTATGAATGGACTTACAGAAATATATTAACTGCCATGTTTACCCATATTGACCTTTTTAACCCATTTTTTGCCTCTCCAAGCAGTGCTTCCTCCCCCTCTCACTTTTATTTGAATTTAAATTCCTCTTTACTTGAAAACTTTTCTTTCTTCATGTCCATTTATAGTATCTGGTAAAGTAGCCCATCACCTGCAAAAGCTCATGCCTCTGAACCAGTTAGTCTCTAAGGTGCCACCCTGCCCTACCTTCTTCCTAAGAATAATAGGATGCTTGTAGGACATATCAATACAGAGATACATTCATCAGATGTGGGATAGAGTTTCCCATTCCAATTTGGTGAAGAGCTCAGCTGGAGACACCTGCTGCCTAGGCAAAAGTAGAAGCATTGCCTAGAAGAGGCTTTTGGAGGAGGCAAGCAAGGAGTCCTGGTCAATGTATTTGACTTGAATAGGCCTTTCTATTTTGGAAAATATTACACTGCTGAACAACGGGACTGAAACCCTGCTGATGCCAAGTGCATTCTTTGGTTCTGCTGCTCATTGAGAATTACACTGGTTCATGGTATGAATTAAGGCAAGGAAAGGCCACAGTTTTAGCATGCAGTTGCTGGTAAACTTCTACAATTTCCACATTTATTATACTAGGAATTATTGATGGTCTCTATCCCTTCTTAGTTTAGATCCAAATGCAGTGAGATAGGGAATAGTCTTCTGTGATGAAAATAGGTCATTTCCTACCCTTCAGAAGTCCTAGTGAATTGAGAAAGCAATGTCTTTATTTAGTGCTTCTCTGATATCTAAGATGAGTGCCTGAAGACCTTGAAATGCAGGGTTAAGTTCTCAGACAGAAAAAGTTGTAG
>NW_005842237.1:719226-724384 GCF_000455745.1 Alligator sinensis
AGCTGCTGAGACACTGTGGCACTGAAAGGCTTGCTAGCCAGCAGATCAGTTGAGATGAGAACTCTCAAGAAGGTCCTGAAGAATATGGACCTCTGATTGGGCCTGCAGAGTCTCAACAAGAATAAACTCCAGTAAATAAGTATAATGCATCCACAGGACCTTTGGAGGGAGGGGAAAGCTCAATAGCAGGGAATGAGGTTTTTGTGCAAGCAAGGATTTGTTTTGTCCCATAGTGATGCAAACCTTCATACTGGCCTTACTGGATCCTGTAACAGAGGCCACTTTCACATCTTGAAAGTAAAAGTGCACTGATGCACATCATATCAGCACTGATAAAAGTAAAATTGACGTTATCGGCAATCTTTTTTTTTGGCTGATGTGGCCTATAAGGTCACTGATAAGTGCCGCATGCATAGCCCACAAGCTTGGGGAGCAGCGTCTGGCTGGTAAGTCTGTGGAAAGAAGGAGTGTGGCGGGGCAGATTGAGGCCCCATGGTGAAGGAGGGAGTGGGGCTGGGGCAAGGGCAGGGGCAGGCACTGCACAGCTGAGGTGGGGCACGGGATGGAGCCATGACTCATCCGGGGAGTGCAGGGGAGTGGGTAGCAGCTCCCACTGCTGCAGCACCCCCAGAGGAGGCATGGGGGGCACATGCCCCCAAATCTGTGCATGGGGCAAGGGTGGACTGCCCTCTCAGGGTCAGGGGTGGTGCCAGGCTCTTCCTGGCAGTGGGGGCCAGGCCAGGGCTGCACTCAAGGTTAGCAGCATGGGCAGTGGCTGTGCTGGGAGGGAGGGGCTATGGCAAATTCTGGGGTGGCTGTAGCCCCCCTGCCATAGTGCTCCCTCTCAGTGCTGCCACCACCTGCTCCACCCACCCCAAGTGCAGCCCCAGCCTGCCCCCCCACACTGAGAAGAGCCTGGTGCAGCCTATGGCCCCAAGAGGGCAGCCTGCCCTCGTCCCATGCACAAATCTAGGGGGCATGTGTCCCCCATGCCTTCCTTTGGGATGCACACAGTGGCAGGAGCCACCCCCTCTCCTCACCCCCAGCACCCCTGGACAAGCCATTGCTGCATCCCGTGCCACACCCCTTGACTGTGTAGTGCCTGTCCCTGCCCCTGTTCATCCCTAGTCTTATTCCCTCCCTCACCATGGGGGCCTCCATCTGACCCCCCTGCACTCCTTCCTTTCCCACACCCATTCCCTCCCACAGACCTACCAGTCTGATATTGCTCTCTAAGCTGCCAGACCGCACATTCACAATCAGATCAGTATCAGCTGATATGGCTCATTAATAAATCAGCCATCGGTATCAGTCCAAAAAAACGTTATCAGTGCACCCCTATTGAAAGTAAATTTATTAATTAAAATTAATTAAAATGAGTATTATTTTTACCTCAAAACTTCAAGGGTAATAGCATAAACCTCTGGTATGGACATTGACCACAAACATCTAGTTCTAACTATCTTCACACAGTTTCTAAGTCCACAGTAACACTTCATACAGTTAGAAAAAAATCCCATACAATTTAACACATCAGCAGTGGCTACTCATTATCCCTCAATGAAATAAATATGTAATTATGGAAATTTCAGACCCATTCTTCAAATCCACTACAACCATTTTCACGAGACATAAGGGAACACGCTTAGGTTTACATTTTTGTTTCCTTAAAAAATAAAAATCTGTATCATCCCACCAAACAGGCAGCAAACAGTAAAAATATATCTCTTGTAAAACACTCCTTCAGAAATCCAATGCCATTTTATTAAAATACTCTTTACCTCTTCAAAAACAGAAACAAAGGTCTCTGTCCTCTTAAGAATAATTTAATGCTTCAACAATTATACAGAAATAATCATTTTCTCTCATTCAGATAATGATGAAAAAAAAATGTAGTGCTACTTTTGTAGAGTTAACAGGTTTATAAAATTTAATATGTATCATCAATAAGAATGTTGTCTCTTAATGAGATAATGAAAATACAATATATTAAAGATAATCAGTTTTCCTGTATAGAAGTGAAACAGTCCACAATTATGGTTGCTGGTACTAGGGAGATGTCTGAGGATACTTCATACTGATGATTTCACAAAGAATTCAGTTGTAATTTTTGTTAGTGCAAACTCTCCAATGCTCTGATACTATGGCTAAGTACAGGCAGTCAAAAGGCCCAAGGCTGAATTGATTCAGTCTTTGCAGGTTAATCTAAGATGCAAAGACTGAAGCAATAAGCAAATTAACAGACATTCACTTCTGATTCAGGAAATACAGCCACATGTGTACAGTGGCTCAAGCCAGACGCCAGGGGGTGCTAGAGCACAACTTTCTGGTGCATAGCCAGCATGGGCTGTGGGCTCTGGCACATGCTTCCTCTTCCTGCTGCCCTGAGTTGTCTTGGATTTGCAGTCCAGAATTACAGCAGCAGGACTCTACAAGGTTGCTCATCACTTCCTCTTCCTACATCCAGGTGCCTCTGGGATTTGTAGTCCACAGTCACAGCCAGTAGTAAGTAAGCAGGACAGGGCAGCTTCATACTACAGGGAGAGGAAGTTTAATCCCCCCCTCCTTGGCCCCAGACCCCAGCCAGGGTTTGCCTTGGGGGACCAGTGAGCTGGCCAGTGGGCCAGTCCTCACTGCTGCAGCTAGGGAGAAGAGGGGAGGGGCCAGCAATGCTCTCTGTAGGAGACAGCAGAACCCAGCCCAGGGCTACAAAATTCTGGGGTGCTAGGGGTCTGTGATTTAACTTGAACCAGGAAGGAATCTGGGAAGGTTTCATAAACTGGTTTGACCTAAATCAGTTAAGTCTGATACTATACTCAACCAGGTTTATTTTAAACCAGTTCTAGCCATTTTGAAACTGGTTTATGTGTACTGAATTTCTATTCTGTTGCATGTTTAAACCAGGTTCTGATCTCCTAAACCGGTTTATGTGTAACTTCCATGTTTAGTGGAAATGCTAGTCAGGCATAATCTAGACAGATAGAAATACTATTATGAATAGAATTGTTTACCTCCATCCAGTCGTCGTGAATTTTGTTAGAAAAATGCATGAATGTCACTTCACATTTCTCTACATCTGTTTCAAGCTTTTCCTGCTACAGTAAAATTCTTTTGTCAGAGGTGGTGAATATTCAACTTAAAGTGAGTTTTTTGATAGGTGTATTGGCCTTCATGATGCTAATTACCACCCAATAACAACACTGAATATGATTTTTTTTTTATAATTTTGATTTTTTTTTGCATTAGAGCCTTCTATTTCTACCACAACCCAATTATACACCTCTATTACTTCACATGCCTAACTGAGATATGAAACGTATGAAAAAGTACAGGACCTTTCAATGCTGCATGGGCTGATCATTAGGGAAATTCAGAATAAATTAAAACCTGAAGTGAATGCAGGTTAACAACTTTGCTTTTTAATGAAATCCTGTTTAATGCCTGATATCAAGCTGCAACATGCTTTTGCCTCAAAACAGACAATTTTTGAAAATACATTAGATTCCACTGTAAGCAAAGATTAGTGGCTAGGAAGTTCCAAAGACAATATGGCAATTTATTCTTGCTGTTACCTTTTGGTCAAATAATTCCAAGTACAATTTCTAAAATGTTGGTTAAGAACAGCTGATATTTCAGCTACAATGCATCAGGCATGTCTGATTTGAGCTGGATCTGTAGTGTAGTTATAGCATTACATTTTGAATGGTAAGCATATCTTTAAGTCATATATTGATTAATGCCATTTTCCTTCTTTTTGGGAATAATTTTACTAACCTTGAAAGCCTTTTTCGGTGTTTGTTTTTAATTCTGGTGGATTGACACTGAAGATAGTTCTAATTCTGGAAAGTATTTGTATATAAAATGTAAACATTTGTAAAAAAAAGAAAAATGTTTGTTTCTTATTGAGATCAAAATTGGACATGTATGGGGACCATCAGACTATGCGACATGTGCATTATTTTTGTCTCACAGCCATTCAACAGAACTTGACTTCACTAATCTAAAAGATACATTTAAGCCACAGGAGAAGATTATCATCATAACAGAGGTCACTGAGATATATTGGAGAAGGAAATATTTGCCCTAGAGGCCATTTTCAGAATCTACATAGATACTTTTTAAAGTAATAGAAGTGACAGACATTCTGTACTTCAGAAAATTGGGCTTTAATTGTGTTACAATATGCAGCAAAATTTCCATGCATTTCCATGCCCTTCCTATACTAAACTGTTCAAGTATTTCTAGAGAAAGTTAAAATATAATTTTGTTCCAAAATAATCATATATATTTCTTAAATAATTCATTATTCATACACACACACACATTCTAATACTATAAAAGCCTAAGTCTGTCTGTCTGTCTGTCCATTATGCTTTATTCATGCTCTGATTGGCTGACAAACTGCCAATCAGAGTGTGAACAAGCATTCCAACAGATCTGGCAGCGGTGGAGTGCTGCCATGATGGTGGGGACACAGGGGATGGAGTGGGGGGCGAGGCCAGCACAGGGGGGAAGTGGGGGGAGTGGCAGGCCCGGCCCAATATGGCAGCAGCTGGGGGAGGGGAGGAGAAGAGTGGGGCTCCTCCCCACCTTAGGCCTGGTCCCATTCCTCCCCCACCCCCTCCTCCCCTGCATCAGTTTCAAGCATGCTCCTCACGTCACTCATGCTGCCACCGCCAGGTTGGCCTGGGCCTACTGCTCCCCCCACCACCACAGCTCAGCTTCTCCCCTGCATCCCAGGCCTGCTCCTCCCCTTCCCCCACCACCACCATGGGGGGGGAATGGGCCCAATGAGGGGGCGGGGGGAATGAGCTCAATGCAAGGCGGGGAAGCAGGCCTGACATGGGGGTGGGGAGCAGGCCTGGCCCAATGCAGCAGTGGCTGGGGGAGGAGGAGTGGGCCTTTTTCCCTGCATTGGGCCCATGCCCACTGCTCCCCCACCCCCTCTACCTTGTGTCATCCCCAAGCCCGATCCTCCAGTACCCCCCGCTGCCGTCAGGTTGGCCTGGGCCCACTGCTTCCCCCCCTCCCCCAACTTCAGTGACCCAGTTTCTCCCCACCCTCGGGCCTGGTCCTCCCCTGCATTGGGTCTGGGCCCATTCTTCCCCTTCACACACTGCTGCACTGGCATGGAAACCCCCCCCCCCCCCAACCCCCT
>NW_005842237.1:724394-735374 GCF_000455745.1 Alligator sinensis
CCACCATCACGGCAGTGCTCCACTGCCACCAGCTCCTGTTTGAACACTTGTTCGCACTCTGATTGGCTGTTTGTTAGCCAATCAGAGCATGAATAAAGCATTACAGACAGACAGACTTAGGCTTTTATAATATTAGAATATTTAGGTCACCATTTGAAATAAGAATCATATACAAGGAGTATTTCTACTAAATTATTTCACTGAATTGCCAGTTTAAAAAGTCATTCTCCCTTACAGTTCCAGTCACACAGTACAGCTTAATGTTCTATACACTGATCTAATAAAAAATCTCTTCCATTTTCACTTTTAAAAATTTGGAGACTCACAACTTTATGTACTCAAAATGGAGATTGATTTTTGCTCTGTATGCTATTAAAATGTTCCACTTCTCACATCACACACTCCCAAAATTTGTCTGACAATTTTTTTAAATGATTCTGAATTAGGTTTCAATCATAATTACAGTGCAAATACAAATGCCTCTGTGTATGAGACAAACCCAGGGGAAATATGTAACCCTGCCTGAACATTAGTCTTGCTCCGAGTTAAAACTTAAGGCTAAAAGCATTGCATGTGAGGCCATTATAATTTTTCAATTAACTTCTGTATCTCTTTTATTCATCTAGTTTCTTGCAATAGTCATAAAGCTGCTTCTTTGTTAATAATTAATAAATTGAGTATTTGTTTGACTGGAGTACCCAAAGGTAGGACTTTTCAGGGGTGCAGGGCCTGTTCACACAATTTTTTTTATAGAGCCAACACTTCATAATTCTGAAGGCCTCAAATGGAGCAGTAAAAGACACACCAAGACCCACTGAAGAAAATGTGGATCCAAGACAAAAGAGTATGGGTCATTTTGGTTTGCTTATTTGTCAATTTAAATAATAAATTAGACATTGCACTGTACTGTCACTCTCTAGTGGACATATGCATAGATATTCATTTAATCTGTGGTGGTTGATGGGTCCATTTTTTGGCTATTTAAATGTTTCGGGGGAGGGGGGAGGGAGGAGCCACTTATTCAGGTACTTTTTTCCAGAACTACCTAAGAAAAACTCACCATCTCCATGAACTACCACCTTGACAAGGTGGAGAGGGTTCCATGTACTGATGATCCTAAGAGCAACACCATTGGGAGTCTTGTACTGTTGGTAGGTTCATGTATGGCAGTAAGGTCAAAGGTGAAGTATCAGATGAAGAGCAGTCTGACATAACACAATGGCCTCAAGAGAGGAGAAGTTGAATCAAAAGGCATACGTCTCAATAGCTGTGAAAGTGGATGAAGGTTGCAGTGTAGGAGTAACCCCAGTTGTCTTGCCACCAAGATGTATGCAGTTGTCGATGCACAATGGCCTCCTCATGTAAAACAAATCACACTCAGGCTTCTCCCACTGGTGCACCATCTACTACAATAATTGATACCAATACCCATAACTTCGACTTAGTTCTGCGGTGATGGACAAGTGGTGACAGGGGCAGATGAAGTGATTGCCAAGAGTCCTTAGTCATGAATCTACGTGCAGGCAGTAGTCACACGATGGTTGCTTTACCCTTGAGATGGGATAGGAGGGTGATTCACCAGCTGTGCTTATAACTGAGAAGTCCTTTTTAGGATCCCCTGTGCTTACCCTACACGTGGAGAGTGCCAGAAAAGGTGCCCCAAACATAGGCTGTCTCACTTCGCCTTACCTGACTAGATAGTCACTTCCAGGAGGATCACTCTAATTGAAGTCAAAATACAAAAATGTCTTTTTTATCCTGGAGTGTACAACCTGTAGTAGGTGGCCTGAAAAGTGACAGACCTGAACACAGAACAGCTATTGTCTCCCAAGAACTCTCATGATATAACATCAATGTTGCTGCTGTCAGCAAGACCAGATGTGCAGATGAAGGCCAACTGAGGAAGGACGGGGTGGCTATATGTTCTTCTGGAAAGGGAAATGACAGGCAAATATATGGCATTGGTTTCACCATTAAGAACCAGATTGTTAGCCAAATGACCAAATTCCTTGTTGGTATTAATGAACACCACATGACTCTCCACCTCCAATTGACCAAGAATTCGCTTACTACCATCATCAGTGCATACACCCTCACACTTGATTGATGCCAACAAAGAACACAAAGAACAGTTTTATACTGACCTTAATAAAATCCCAACTACCATCCCAAAAGAGGACATCCTCCTTGGAGACTTCAATGTGAGAGTTGGCCAGGACTTTAACATACGAAGGGATACGACTGAGAAAGAAGGACCAGGCAAGGCCAATTCTACTCAGTAAGTGTACAGGGCATGATCTTGTCATTACTAAAGCTATCTTCAGACAAAGTGACAGGTACAAAACAACAGGGCAACACCCCCACTTGAAACAATAGCACCTTCTTGTCTATTTCATCGTAAGAGCATGTGACCTAGGAGATGCCCATATCACACGTCAAGAGAGGAGTCGATGACTGCTAGACCAATCATCATTTAGTTAGATCAATCATGTCCACCAGGGCTGGTTGAAATATCAAAAGCAATCCAAATCAGTCTGAAGACAGTGCAACATAAAATGCCTTCAGACCCCTAGACACTGTGAAGCCCTCCAAACATATTTCAATAAGAAATTCACCAAGTTTAGGGTTAAAACTGATAACACGTGTTGAGGAAGATTTGCAAGCTCTAAAAGAGACTATCCATGAGGCTTGCACAGAATCTATTGGTTTTATCACTAGACACCATTAGGACTGGTTTGATGAAAACAATGCTGAGATCAAAGCCCTTCTCACTTGGAAGAGAAAAGCTTGCTGTAACTGGTAAAACTATCCTATGTCCAGTCGGAAGCAGGGAATTTTCTGATGGCTTAAAGGTGAAGCCCAGAGGAAGTTTTGATTTAAAAAAAAAAAAGGTGAGAAGAGAAGGTGAAAGAAATCCAATAATTTTTTTGACAATCATGATGTGGAGCTTTTTCAGTGCAAACCTGTGTATTGACCAAGCTCTTGTAGCCACACCCTGCTTAGATCTGAAGATGGCAGTACACTCCTCAAAGACTATGAGTCTCAAAAACAGCAGGAACGAGCACTACCAAAAGCTCCTAAACCAAGAATTGATGGTGACTGATGAAACCATCAAATCCATCCTGCAGCATCCAGTAAAGGGAGCACTTACCAGTCCACCAACTTCGAAGAAGTCCACCAGGTAATAATACAGATGAAGAACAACAAAGCATCTGGCCCTGATGGCATACCAGCTGAGGTCTTCAACATTGATGGGGAAACTATGACCAACAAGCTGTGATGGAAAGGTTCTCCTGGGCAAGGAAGTTCTGTTGTGTTGGCAGAACTCAAATTTGGCATACTTGCAGAGCAGCCTGAACACAACAGAATTTCCTTGCCCAAGAGAACCTTTCTATCACCGGTCCTCCCATGAAATATGAAACAACTTAACAAGAAAGAAATATAATTCAACATCCTACTTGCCATCAGACACCTTAAGTTAAATAGACTGGTCCAACTTTTATCTGAGCTTAATTTGCATAAAATGAACTTTTCCAGCCAGAAGAAATTACATCACCCTGTAGCTCTCCTGTGCAATATGAAGATTCATTTCTACCTGGGAGAAATTTTACAATCTTTACATTATTCTTTGGCTACGGAAGGGTACGTGAGCCCAAAAGCTTGCAAATAAAGACTTTTTTTTTTTGCAACTATCAAGTTGATCTAATAAAAGATATTGCCTCTACCACACTGACTACTTTTTTTTTTTTACACTAACATAGCTACAACCTTTATCCCTGAAATATTTTCACCATTTTTGAAAAAGGAGATAAGTCTGACTGTGGAAACTATTGAAGTACTGCCCTCCTGTCCATCACTCTGAAGATCCTTGCTTGAATTCTGCTGAACTGACTGTTCCCTCTTGCCGAGGAAATCCTTCCCAAGTCTCAATGCAGCTTCAGACTATGAAGAGGCACCATGGACATGATTTTTGCATCCTGACAGATCCAGGAAAAATGCCACAAACAATACCAGGAACTGTTTATGGCCTTTATTGATTTGACCAAAGCCTTCAACTCTATTAACAGTGAAGTTCTATGGAAGATCTTATCGAAGTTTGATGGGCCAGGGGAAATTTATCATCATCCTAAGACTCCTTCATAACCAAATGAGTGCTTCCATCCTATACAGTGTCTCTGCTATGCAGCCCTTTGCCATTCAAACTGGCATCAAGCAGGTCTGTGTGATCACGCCAGTTTTGTTTTCTATCTTTCTTGCAGTCATTAAGATGCTCATCTGTTACCACCTGCCACATGGCATTGTCATCAAGTATAGGATGGATGGGAACCTTTTCAATCACTCCTGACTCTATGCCAAAACCAAAGTTACCTCAGCCTCAATTGCAGAACTTCAGTACGCCAGTGACTGTACTGTTATTGCACATACAGAGGAGGACCTACAAATGGACTTTAACTATTTCTCTCAAGCATACAAGTGCCTGGAGCTGACCTTTAGCATCAGAAAAACAAAGGTGCTTCACCAGCCTGCCATGAGCCAATTAACCTTCCCCTGGCAAAGATCCTCACTGACAGACAGGAGCTGGAGAATATTAAATACTTTGCCTACCTTGGCACCCATTTCTCAAAGAAGGCCAACATGACAAGCAGATCCAGTATAGGATTCTATATGCCAGTTCTGCCTTCAAAAGATTGAATCATTGTGTATTCATGACTTCGTGACTCAAACAAAGCTCCTGCTGTACAAGGCTATGATAATTCCAACTCTTCTCTACAGCTGTGATGGCCTAGAGGGAACACCTGAAAAGCCTAGTATACCACTAGCACTACATCCAGAAGATCCTTGGCATAAAGTGGAAGGATCATCATACAAACAAATGCC
Organism: Alligator sinensis; assembly: GCF_000455745.1. Lineage (NCBI taxonomy): Eukaryota > Metazoa > Chordata > Crocodylia > Alligatoridae > Alligator > Alligator sinensis. Next base: position 729,273 of record NW_005842237.1, read on the forward strand.
AGTGTCCTCAGTGATGCAAACATAATCAATATGGAACCACTGATTATTCAACATCAGTTGTGGTGGACAGGGCATTGTGTGCACATGCCTGATGTATGTATACCAAAATAACTGCTATACTCACAACTCAGCCAAGGACAAAGGACAGATGAGGGCCAGAAGAAATGCTTCAAGGACACCCTTAAAGCAATCATTAAATGTGGCACTGACATCACAATTTGGGAAAAAAATAGTTTGAGACAGGGCTACATGGCAACACCTTGTGAGACAAGGTTACTTTCACAAAAACTGTCTCACTCTGGAGGCAAAAAAATGACAGAAATAAAAGGATATGAGACCAAGAAATTCATGGTCTAATCCTCCCTTTAACCACCACCTGTGGTGTTTGCCAAAGAATCTGCAGCTCTAGGAACACCCTTCTTAGCCATTGACGGACTCATTTACAACCCTTTACTTGACCCCTTGGAGTAATCATCCTTGACCATGAGGGATTACTGCTGATTATATCATTATATATTAAAACAGTAGTTAAGATGTATCCAGGGCTTTCTAACAAGTTCCTCCCCTGAATGCTAACATACAAGTGTACTAAGGATACTATCCAAGAAAGCACTCAAGTACATGTAGCCCAGGTGTACTCAGGTATATACTCCCCTTCTCTAATTGAAGGGAATTGTTAGCTGGCAGGTGTGCTGTGGGGGAATTGCAGACCTCTCAGTTTCCCTCTGTCCCTATAAAACCAGGCCATGATAGTCAGGGGACTTAACTATATACAAATTTATTTACATTAACTTATCACAAGGAGAAGAAACATGGATATAAACATACATACATACATACATACATATACATATACATATATATAAACAAATAACATAAAAACTACCCTGTGGGTAAATGCTATAAAACCTTATACCAGTGATCCAGATACAGGTAAGTCACAGGTAAGTATCCGATCTGAAACAGATAAACCCCAAAATAAACATAGATAAGCAACAGATAAACTATAGATAAGTATAAGTGAACAATAAATAGCCACAAAAAATACAAATAAATAACAGGTGAAATAATAGCAAAAGGGGGTCCCAGCAGAGCCCTAGGACACTACTCATCTACTGATTTACAAACATGAGAGTTCACAAAATATAAGACACGACACCACTTACAGTGCAAGAACCTCAAAAATAAACTTAATCCCAAGGAGAAATCCCAATGCCCTTGCGCCTTTTCCCAACACCTTCAAGGAAGCTGGTAACTTCAGGTGGGGGCCTACCAGTGGGACCTCCACTTTGAGGAGCCCTTAACTAACCAGGGGGGACTCCCCTTCCCCTGTGGGAATCCTTTTCCCCCGCAACTCACAGCTCCCAGGCCTGGAGAGTGGCCCTCGTCCTCTGTGCCGAGGTGCTCTCTTGCCTGCAGTGGGCTTCAGGGGTCGCTGTCCCCTGGAATAGGGCTCCACTTTACAGGTCTTCTGGGGCCTCTGGCTCAGCACTGTCTCCTGGCTTAGTAGCTCAAGCACTGTCTGGCTCCCTGGACTCAACCTTTTGGTATGGGTTGGAGGCCAAGGCTGCCTTGTGTAGCACCGTGCTCAGTCTGCACCTGGACCCTCCGTGCAGAGCCTCCTGCACTGAGCTCCCAGGCTCGTGCCAGGGGTTGGGGACCTGAGCCACCCAAGGGGCTCCAAAGATCCTGCTCTGTGCACTGGCCTGTGCACCATGTCTCTGGCCGCAAGCCAGAGGTTGCAGACCCGAGCTGCCACACACAGCTCCCAGAGTCTGGATGCTGTGCGCCATGCTGCACACCGAGAGCCTAGCCATTGCAGCCATCCACCATTCCACGCTGATGGAAGTCTTCAGGGGCACTTCATTGCTACTGCTTCGCCCTGCTGAGCAGCTCTCCTCACCTCTTCTAAGCCCCGCTCTTCTCTCTTCTCTGTCCCAGATGTCTCCCCCTTGTGCTGGGCATGCAGGCTTCAATCAGGTCCAGGAGGCAGCTCCTCTCCTCCTCCCCTCAGGAAAGGGGCATGACTTAACCCCTCTTGCTGCCTCCTGATTGGTGGATAGGCTCCACCAATCAAAACAGAAAAATCTCAAGCCTGGGACCCAACCCAAGCTCCGAAAGGCAAGCCTGCTACATATATATATAAAACTAAGAGTTTGTCTACACTGCCTCCAAGCCCAAACTGGGAGCACTTTGATGAAGCATGTTGTTCTTCCATGTGTTTCAGATTCCAAGAATCAGTCTATTCATGCACAGCTTCTCATTCATGCCATAAAGATAGAACCAAAACCAGCCAGGTAGAGAGCTGGAAAACTGCCACTTCCATATGCAACGAGAAATAGAATTCCAGCTTAGCTATCAACAAGAGCTGGGGAAAATAAATGATCTTGTAAGGACAATGGCATCAGACTCAAAGGCCACATCCAGATATGCAGGGATATATATTTGCAGTGGAACAAATTGCCACAGCACACACCCCTGCACTTTGCCAAAATACTCTTGCCAGCTCTTCCCAGCTTTTTAGCCAGTGTGAGCTGGAGGCTGGGGCCAGCAACGGTGCTAGCCCCAGCAGCCTTACCTGCTGGCCTGGAGCAGCAGAGGCACAGGTCAGGCAGCATGGAGCCTTGGCTGGCAGCCAGAGCATTGTTCTAGATGTCCTGGCCTCTCTGTGTATTGATACATGTTTGTTGTGTGTGCATTGAGCTACTTTTTGTTCCCCCCCCCCCCCCCTTTTTTTTTTGCTACCAGGAAATCCTGGTAGCAAATTTTGGCCCCATACTGAAAATTTGCAGCTTGGGGCACATTTGAATCTTTGCCACATACAGTTTCCAGAGCCACAAAGAGCTTTGTGGAGCCGCAAATTGCACGTGCCCTCACATGGGGACCCATCCAAGGAGTTCTCACAGAGGACTGATAGGTAATGCCATCAGAAGAGTTAGGGGGAATGGTTGGGAAGGTTGTTTGGTTTTTTTTTAATTAACTTTTTTTTTTTTTTAAATCATAGGAAAAACAAGAGTAGAGTAGACACATTTGCAGTATGTCTGAACCTATGGCAGGCAAAAATTAGCTTGAGTAATTCCAGGGTTGAATCTACAGTGCACATTACCAATATATCCAATTTAATATCAATGTTATTTTAACAAAATTCTGCTCCATCTCCTTTTTGATTGAAATGTAATAATCCTAGAAGGAAAACTATGCTTCAGATTCATTCCAAGTAGCACTTTGCTTAGCATATTGTTCCATCTGAATTGGTGATTAGGTGTGATTAAACATGTATCAGATTAGGTACCACATGCAAACAAAATCCATGTAACAATGTATTGGGATACAGTTGTGCCACATATATCATTATGGTAGAATGATTGTTATTTGCATACAAAATTTTACTTTTAAAAAGTAGGGGCCATGGAATAACGGAGTTTTAAATTAGATGCAAGAGGTAGATAAGGACTCCTTTGACTTATATTCAGACCCACTCTCAGAGTAGGGGAATGTCAGAAATAGGAAAGAGTTCAGAAGTCATGTCAGGAGAGAGCAGGACAAAGAGCTGCTGAGTTCTATGTTCTGATCGTATTCTATGTTGTACTAGGGCCTAGCTTGCTTCCTGAACTAGAGCCTGTGGAAAAAGTGGCCTTAGAGTAATCTTTCTCCCCTTTTTCCCCCTTGCAAAATACTAAGAAGAATGTCAGCTGAGAAGTCAAGCATTATTATCCATGTGAGTCAATGCTGTAGTTGCTACAATGATATTATACAATTATATGGCATGTAACATGGTTTACATAATCATAAAAGGGAGTGGAATTAGCCTAGGAACCACATATTGTATTGAAATATTGTCCACATTGTAAAAAAAGTCTAAGAATTGCAGAATTCACTAGGCTTCATAACATAAATCTTAAAAATAGATAAACCACTTGAGGTACAAGTATTATGGCTAATTAAGGACAATTCCTGGCATGGCAATGAATACAGTTTCCCATTTAAGAGCAAGTACCAGATAGTTCAGGTAATTTATAAACCAAAACGTATCCTTTTGTCTGTCTTTAAAAATCTCAATTGTGAATCAGCCTGGTAGTGACCAAAAAATCTGCAATCATAGTGTGAAACCATGTCAGATTAAGAGGTAGCAGTCCTGTTCCTAATGGACATAAAACATAATTTCACCACAACTTTAACTAATTGGTATGCTGCTTGGCAATGTCAGCAAAGATCAAGGAGTAGATAGGAAGGGAAACCTTAATAGCTACTCCCCTTCACTGTGTCTGCTATATACATACATAAATAAAGGACTATATCTTCCTTCTCTTCCTTCATGCACAAGTACTTCTGGGAATACCAGTATAGTATTGAAAATACAATAGAAAGTTATATATTATCTGGAAGCAGTATCTTTTAGAAACAATCTTTACTGGGAATAATGGTACAGTTAAAAACATCCAATGTTGCTTACCCAATGATATCCCTTTAGGGAACATCCAGCAGTGATGACTACTGTGTATTCTATACAGTCCCTTTTATTATTCCTACTAAACTGCACTCTAAGGATTCATTTAGAAATTAATTACAGCCCCAGTAGATGTTGTTATTGCAGTGAAAACCTAATGATCTCAGATTAAGTTGTGCCACTACAAAACAAGCAAAGATTGGCAGTACCTTTTCAGTTCAATTATTAATTTTAGCTTTTGTGTTAATCTGAAATTCATTAGCCTGTCTCCTGATAATACAAGTTGGATCCAGTTTGCCAACAGTCAGTGCCAACTCTGAAAATTAGTGCTTTTAACTATCTTGGCAATTGCCCTACTCAAAAAAAAATTACTGGTCCCAGATTTTTTGACACGCTATTTGATTAGTTTAAGAAAAGCGCCTTCAAAATATTCAGGAGATGATGCCTCACAAGGCTAGAGTGGGTATGTCAACATGAGACACTACTTCACAGGGGTTACTGTGCTTTAATTTTTGTACTTGTATAAACAGGTACTAAATAAATGTGCAATAACCAGAGTTACTGCAGAGTAGCACCGGCAAACATTTTTAAATTATGCTACTACGTAGCAGCCAAATAAAACTGTGCAGTAGTGTATTAGCACTGTCTGTGCTGTGACACTCTACCATGCAATATTATTCAGCTGCTACACAGTCAGTGTCTCATGTAGACGTACCCAGTGAGTCTTGTATAAGAACAACTTTGGTAGAAAGGAAATCTTCCTTAGTTTCAAAAATAGTTTTAAACCCATAGTAATCTCTTTACTACACTGTACTAATATTTTATTAAATCTCTAACCCCATTTAATTGATCTTTGAGTACCCTATCCATAAAGATCTATAGGCAAGACATGGAAATAAATGTAACACAGTATAAAATGCTACATGGCCTAACCAAAAGTAGACTAAGCTAAAATAACCTGATTTCTTTCTTATATTAGTTGACTGACTTTCTAGACAAGGGTTAAGGGGTTGATTACAGTGGATTGTGCTGCAAATTGAATTGTTAGGCTACAAGAAAGCTATCTGTGGATTTCCTGAAGGATCTGTATTGAGAACAATTTTATCTTACAATTTTTTAAATTATTTTGGAGGAAAATAAAAGCATGCTAATGAAATTTGCCAGGGACCTTAAGTTGGGAGGCTTCATCTATCCAGGAGGAGAGAAATATCTTACAGAAAAAAGTGAAAGAACTTGAGGACTAGAAAAGAAATAGGATGAAATATAATGGTACAAGATACGGACTTAAGAACAAGTAAGAACATTACCATTAGCCACCTATGTGATATGGTCAGGAAAAGTGCAAATGAATTCCTAGGATTTGTCAGACAAGTTGTTTGTTTGTTTGTTCGTTTTGGGTTGGTGTGGGGTTTTTTTTCTGGATAGGCAGACAAGGTTCTTTGGGTAGATGTGATATCTTTTATTAGACCAACTAAACAGTTGGAAAAATTGTTCTTTGCAAGCTTTTGGGCACAAAAGCTTCGCTGGTGTAATATATGCTCTCCTGGGTAGAATAGAAACCAATATGCAAAATGCAGGTCTGTGAAAATGCAAATGCATGGCAATGAGGATCAGAGGGAATGGAGGACAATAGGAGTGAGACAGGTATGTGGGGA
>NW_005842237.1:735405-736768 GCF_000455745.1 Alligator sinensis
CAGGAATGTAGGGCTGGTGACAGAATGTAGCTGGTAAAATCCAAACAGGTTACCTGGGATTAACAGATGGCAGGCAGGATAGAATGTGCCATAAATCCAATGTCTATATTTAGCCCATGATTTTTTGTATCCAATACATTTATGAAGTGTCTAGCCAACTGTCTGTCATGAATGACGGAGTGTTTCAGAGAGAGGTTATATGCCCCTCCTCTTCCCCCCACTCATTTGGGGCCAGCCATGTAAACCACCAGGGGCAAACAATTATTTTGGGTGGAGGGCCACTTACCAAGTTTGGGCAAGCTGTCGAGGGACACATGGGTAGCTCCGCCCCTTGGCAGGTGCCCCACCCCAGGTCACAAACTTGTGACTGGAAGTCCTGCCCCCTAACCCCTTACCCTTGCCACCAGAAGTCCCTCCCCTTGCCCCCAGAAGTACTCCTTTCAGCAAGGGATTTTGCCATCTTGGAACCAGAAAAATACCAAATTATATTCTAAAAAGGAAACATCTACAGCATTCATTAATTTGAGTTCAAAAAAATATTTTTCTCCCAATATACATGCGTTTGTGTATTGTACATAGAGATGATCACACAACAGCTTAAAATGAAGTCTTAGTCTTGTATATTGTGGGGGGTAGGTATAGGTTTCTGGGGGGCTGTGGGTATGTGGGGTGAGGGAGCATGTGAGTGTGTGTGTGGATATGTGGGGTGTGGGTGGGTATGGGGTTTGTGGCAGTCTGTATGTATGACACTGCAAGGGGTGCATGGGTGTATGTGTATGGTGGGATGTGCATGTGGGACTCACCCTATGAACACACACACTCTACCCCTGTCTGCGTGCATGTGCACGCACCCACACACACCCACACACACACACACACACACACACACACACACACACACACACACACTCTGCTCCTGGCTGCACACCCACCTAGACCCACACACTCTGCCCCTGGCTACACACACACACACACCCACTCACTCTGCCTCTGGCTGCACACACCCATCACACCCAAAAACACACACATGCACACACATCCTACCAGTGCAGCTCTGTGCTCCCTGCTACACCGATGCAGCTGGGCCACATGGTGCTAGGCAGGCAGGGAGTGCAATGGCTGGGGGCTAGGGTGGGCTGGGCTGATCAGTTCTGCTGAGGCTCCCACTGGGTCCTAATGACCCTGTCTTTCTCTCAGCTTTGACAGGAACCAGGGGCAAGTCAATACAGTATTAAAGCCTAAAGGCTCCCACCACCTCTGGCTCTCTGCCTGAGGGGACGGGGCCTGTGCAGCCAATTACCGCCCGCCCTCTCCAGGGCAAATACGCAGTTGGCCCCCAGGCTTAGGACAAGACAGACACACA
>NW_005842237.1:736799-741083 GCF_000455745.1 Alligator sinensis
ATGGAAGTACTAAGCCTTTTATTTTATTCGGAAGTTCATAGACTCATCTATGAAAGGCGTTATGTAAATTCCCTTTGAGAATTAGAACTGAAAGACAGGAGAGAAAGTGGTTGCCTTGTGAGAAGTGTGCACCCACAGGTCATTGGGTATTTTTGTCTTTGATAGATTTTTGGTGTTTGTTCATTCTGGTATGCAGTTGTTTGGTTTCTCCTATATATTTTCCATCAGGGCATTTAGTGAACTGGATGAGATATATTACATTCCTGGAGATACAGGTATAAGATCCAGGAATGGTGATGTTCTGTTGTGGGGTGTAGTTATTGCGGGAGCAGTGGAGATGTGTTGGCAGGCTTTATATTTTTTATCTTGGTATGGTCAGGATCCATTCGGTGTGCTTTGGGCCATAGGAAGTTTGCTTCTGGTGATAAGGTTGGTGAGGTTCAGTGCTTGTTTGAAGGCTAGGATGGGTGGTTCTGGAAAGATCTCTTTAAGAATTGTGTCTTTTTCTAGTATGGGTTGCAGCTGTTTGAGGATTTTCTATGTAGGTTCCATGGAAGGACTGTATGTCATAACTAATAGTGTGTGATTCATGGGGATTTTGATTTTGTACTGCAGCAATTCTTCACGTCATATCTGGGTGGCTCTTTCTAGCTCGCTGGAGGAGTGTCCTTGTTGAGTGAAAGCCCTTTTGAGATTTGCAAAGCGATGATCACGGGTATTCTCCTCAGTGCAAATTTGGTGATATCGGAGGGCTTGGCTGTGTATTACAGCTTTCTTGGTGTATTTAGGGTGATTTCTGGTTGTGTTGATACGTATATTGGTCCATGGGTTTCTTGTATATGGTGGTTTGTATTCTACCTTTCTGGATATTGATCAGTGTCTAAAAAGGAAATGTTCATGCTGGAGTATTTAAGAGAGAGTCTGATTGAGAGGTGATGGTTATTGAATTTGATAGAAATCAATGAGAGACTGCAGGTTTTCCATCCAAATGATGAAGATATCATCTATATGTTTTAGAGATAGCAGGGGTTTGATGGTACAGTTCTTGAGGAATTCTTCTTCCAGGTGGATCATAAAAGGCTGGCATATTGTGGAGCCATTTTGGTTCCCATAGCTGTGCCCATGGTCTGGAGGAAGTGTTGGTTATTGAAACTGAAGTTGTTGTGTGTGAGGATGAAATGCATAAGTTCAGTAATATCTTTAAGTACTCTGAGTTGTAATCTTGCTCATGTACATATATAAGGCAGGCTTGGATGCTATCCTGGTGTGGGGATGTTGGTATGTAAGCGGGTAACATCCATGGTGGCTAGGAGGGTATTGTTGGGAAGGTGGTGTTTTTAAAGTTTTCATAGAAAGTCTGTTGTGTCTTGGACAAAACTCAGTCTTTGGGTGACAAGAGGTCTTAGCCTTATCTCTTGTCACCCAGTCTTTGGGTGACAAGAGGTCTCAGCATCAATGACTTAGATGAAACCTGCTATTTTTTCAGTTAGGGCCCTATGGTTGGATATTATAGGTCAGCCTGGGTTTCCTTGTTTGTGGATTTTAGAGAGCATGCAAAAAGTCCCAGAGTTAGGTAGTGGGGATATCAATTTTCGTTGTTTTTCTAGTAGTTCAGAAGGAAATGATGTGATGGTGGTTTTGGGTTTGAAGATGAAAAGGGGAGCTGGATCTTCCTCTAGTTTTTTGTAGAAGGTGGTGTCAGAGAGCTATCTGTTGGGATCTTTTCTGTAGCATTTATGGTTCAGGATAACTATAGTTCCTCCTTTATCTGCTGGTTGGATTTTAGAGATTCTATGGCCCTTCTCTCTGAGAGGGAAAGGCTATTCTGGTGGTGTTTGTTGATTATTTCATTGTTCATTCTTTCCCTGAAGCAGTCAATATAGCAGTCAAGGTTCAAATTTTGTCCACTGTAAGGTATCATAGTACTTAGGGTCAGAAGGGACCTAAACAGATCACCAGTTCTGATCTCCTGCCCCAGGCAGGAATGGGTGCCGGGATCATATCACCCCAGCCAAATATCTGTCCAGCCTCCTCTTGAAGACCCCCAGGGTAGGAAAGAGCACCGCCTTACTTGGGAGCCCATTCTAGAGCCTGGCAGCCCTCACTGTAAAGTAATGTCTCCTGATGTTCAGCCTGAACCTTCTCTCTAACAATTTGTGACCATTATTCCTAGTAAATCTGGGTGGCACCTGGGGGAACAGAGCCTTCCCCAGTTCCTGCTGGTCCCCCCTGGTGAGTTTGTAAATGGCCACCAGATCCCCTCTCAGCCTTCTCTTGTGGAGGCTGAATAGGTTCAGGCCCTTTAGCCTCTCTTTGTAGGTTCTGCCCCACTGCCCCTTGACTATGTGAGTGGACCTCCTCTGGACCTTCTCAATGCCAGCCACATCTCTCTTGAAGTGCAGCACTCAAAACTGGACACAGTACTCCAACTGTGGCCTGACCAACGCTGCATAGAGGGGAAGGATCACTGCCCTGGACCTGCTTGTGATACATCTATAGATGCAAGACAAGATGCAGTTAGCCTTACTGACCTTTTCCTCACATTGGCGGCTCATGTTCATCCTGGAGTCAACAATGACTCCAAGATCCCTTTCTGCCACCGTGTTGACAAGAAGGGTGTTCCCCAGCCTATAGATGTGTTGCTGGTTCCTTCTTCCTAGATGCAGTACCTTGCATTTGTCTGTGTTGAATTCCATCCTATTCTCATCCATCCACCTCTGTAATTTTTCTAGATCTAGCTGGATTCTGTCCCTCCCTTCCAGCATGCCCACCCCACCCCACAACTTGGTGCCATCAGTGAATTTGGACATCGTGCATTCCACACCCACATCCAGATTGCTAATAAAGATGTTGAACAGTATAGGCCGCAGGACCAAGTCCTGAGGGACTCCACTGCCCACATCCCTCCAAATCAAAAAGAACTCACCCACCACCACTCTCTGGGTGCGACCATCTGGCCAATTTGCCACCCATCTGCCTATAGGCATCAATGCCGCAGTCACCAAATTTTATTAAGGAATTAAGGCTTTTAGAGAGGACAGAATTTTCAGCTTTGGTAACTGTGAGTATGGAGAGATTGATAATAGTTGAGGGTTGACTGGTTCATTGGGTATGAAGTTGGAATGTTGTACAGTATTGCTGTTGTTTCTCTGATGGTTGTTCAATGGCTGGGAAAGTTGTTCCTGTAGTAATTGGTTACATTTCTTCTTTTTATGTTGGATGGATGTTGTAAAAAATCTTTGGTAGTGTTTTTGTATCCGTGGCAGTGAGGATCAGAGGGAATGGGGGAAAATAGGTGTGAGATTCGGGGGGGGGGGGGGGATGACAACAAGGGGGAATACTGAACTGGTGATACAGTGTAGCTGGTAAAATGCAAACAGGTTAGCCCCAGGTAACCTGTCTGCATTCTACCAGCTACTTTCTATCACCAGTTCTACATTCCCTCTTCACTCCCCACTCCCTACCTACCCATCTCGCACCTATTGTCCCCCATTCCCTCTGATACTCACTGCCATACATTTACACTTTCACAGACCTGCAGTTTGCATATTGGGTTCTATTCTACCCAGGAAAGCACACAGTACACCAGTAAACTCACCCTATGCCTGAAGAAGGGTGTTTTGTGCCTGAAAGCTTGCAAAGAACAATTGGTCCAACTATTTAGTTGGTCTAATAAAAGATATCACATCTACCAAAATAACCTTGTATTCCTATGTCCTTAGATCAACACGGCTACAACCAAGAACCCTTTTTCCAGATAGGGAAGTATTAATGCCATTGTACAAGACACGGTCTATTTCCTTTGGAACACTGCATACATTTGTCCCTCCCCTCCTCCCCACTGTGTTTAAGAAAAATGAATTCAGACTGGAGCAGGTGTAGAGAAAGACTAACAGGATTATTACTAGAATGAAGAACTTCTTTAACGAGAAAAGACTAAAAGACCTTGGTTTGTTTAGCCTGAAAAATAATGGCTGAAAAGGAAAATATAGTTTTCTACAAATGAGTGAGAGAGGTGAACACCATGGGGTAAGAAGATCTGTTTAAGCCAAGGACAATGTTGGCACACAAAATACTAGAAACAGTACATGAATACATATAAGCCAGACATTTAAAAAAGGCTTCTAATTACCACTACCAAGATACTGGGATAGTCTTCCAATAGGAAGAATAAGAGCAGAAAAAGTAAATAGTTTTTCATAGTTTCATAGTTTCAGGGTCGGAAGGGACCTAATAGATCTTCTAGCCCGACCCCCCGCCAGGGCGGGAGAACAACCCAAAAAA
>NW_005842237.1:742310-746496 GCF_000455745.1 Alligator sinensis
TTTTTTTTTTTTTTTTTTTTTTTTTTTTTTTTTTTTTTTTTTTTTTTTTTTTTTTTTTTTTTTTTTTTTTTTTTTTTTTTTTTTTTTTTTTTTTTTTTTTTTTTTTTTTTTTTTTTTTTTTTTTTTTTTTTTTTTTTTTTTTTTTTTTTTTTTTTTTTTTTTTTTTTTTTTTTTTTTTTTTTTTTTTTTTTTTTTTTTTTTTTTTTTTTTTTTTTTTTTTTTTTTTTTTTTTTTTCTTTTACACTGTGGATCTGAAAAAAAATAATCAATGCAACAGCATATTGACCCTGTACGTGATAGTAGAGAACTAGGTATAGTGTGACCTACGAGGTCCCTTCCAGTAATATATCCTATATTCCTCCATTCTATTCATTTCACAGTCTCTCCCATCTGGCCCATTAAGAACTTATTACTTATGCCAAATTCTTTCTGTTTAGTATTCTGTAATGCATTATTCTACCCTCCCCTTTTTATCAGAATGTCCAGACTTATTTCACAGATTCTCCTTCAAATCTGAAAATACTGGTATTTAGTTTAGGGAGTATTTTGCTTAAGATCTCTCTTTGGTCTTTAATCAAGCCACTAAGATGTTAAAGACAACCTCTTACTAAAGCATTAAACTAAGCTCCCTAAACCTACCTCATACAGTCTTCTATGCATATTTTTTTTTAATCACAGGATTTTACATACTTTCTTATGCCATTATATCCATTCTGGGAAATGCTCAGAGATCTAGACTGGACAGACAGATGTCATGATGATGGATCAAGTGAACATGATAGAACAATGAATTATAGCACATTTCTTCATAGCATGATTATAGCCACAACTGTCAGATTCTCTCTTTTTCAGCAACGTGTTGATAACTGTCAAGATGCTGACAACCAAAAATCTAACATATCATCCCTTTGGTTTCCCAATAGCCTCCAGAATTAAATGAAAAACATTCACTATTTTCTCCTTCCTTTTCTCAGAAAATATCCCAATATATACAACTCTGAACTATAATCTGCCTCCATAAGCTGTCACCTGCCTCCATAAGCTGTTTCTCATTTTTTCATGTTTAATTCCCCAGCCTCATCAAAGCCTACAACTTATTGTTCAGTTTATTCCCATAGCTAATGTATCTTTTCTACACAGACAAACTGCATTTACTATTTTCCCTACTCACTGCTCTATTCTTTGGCCATTTTTAGGTTCTTTTCAAGAGTAAAAATATTATAATACTTTTTGCTGCTTGCTGATTCATTTTCTTCACCTCCTTACTTCTTTCTTGTCTTTATAAGGTGCATCTAACATTTTTTTTTTAACCTTAGAAGGCTTCCTTATGCTGGTGTCATAAAAATGTTTAATCAGTATTGTATCTTAATTGGTCTTGATGGCACAGCAGTGACTCTCATAATACTTTCTTGCACAGGTATATTTTACTTAAAATTAACATCTTGCATATGTGAAAATTTAGGAAAGAAGGAATGTGTGTGTGTGCAGGTATATATATATAGAGACAGCAAGAAAAAAAAAGAATGAGAGGCTATCTTTATAGAATAACCTTCCCCATCACTTTTAAAGCAGTAACTTGTAGCATAAAGTATTTTCAATGAAATATACTAAGCTAACACAAGGCTTAAATAATTTATTAATTATCTGACTTTGTAATTTAGTTTTTATAATAAATAATCTCTATAATGAAATTCTGTTTCTCTCTGTTATATGTTTCTCCATTCCCCAAGTCCTTGTACATTTTATTTTCTTGTTTAGCTGTTAACTCAGATTCTTTAGAATACTGATATTTTATATTTATTTTGTAGTGTTGCATACCTCAGAGTGATCCCTGCTTAATCTCACCTCCTCCCAAAAAAACAGACAACTATTTTTGGAACCTCTCTGAATAAATAAGATCCTTATATCTCTGTTCCATTCTGCTTGCCTTCTCTTGCACTTCTATCCATTTTTAGAATATATTTTTATAACAAGGTGAACAGAACTGATCACCCTACTTTAGTCCTGATGTCTTATAATGCACAGATAAGCTAAGCCTTATATCCTTTCTCTGCTTAAACATCTGAATGTAAGCTGTAGAGATTCCAGCAACATTTGCTCCAGATCAATATTTGCAGTATGTCATTCTGTTGAAGTTTTAATCCTTCCTCTTGTTGTTTGTGCCTAGCCTTATTTTTTTCCATTTTTCTGCAACATATCACATAGGTCTGGTACCAGTCTGTGACCCTCTTTGATACAAGTCGCTCTCGTTAGCTCTCATCCTTTTTCCTCTGCCCACAGTTTTGTATTAACATCAGCCTTCATTATCCAACTACCTCTCCCTCTCTACCACCCTTATTATTAACATCAATTTGCCAATTCAGACCAAGGTCTGTGCTCATTTCTATTAAATACTCCACTACAAATTATTAGTAAATCAGGGCCATAAAAACAAAACAATTCGCATTTTCAAAAATATTCTTCCATTGATCTAGATGGTATTGATTCTGGCAGAATGATATCTACAGTGGCCAAGGGATGATAAAGAAGCAACTGTGCCTGCACCAAAGAAAAAACATTATAATTTTTACAAACAGCTTTACAACACATTAGAAATAACAGAACTGTACAGTCAATCAGGAAGATATTTAGGTGGAAAGCTAACGTAAACAGGGCTGGATGTGCTTTTGATGAACAGCTAAGGAAATGTGCATATCTTCATCATTCAACTGGTAGTCCCTGAAGATAACTCTGATTCAAAAATAGCTCAGTCAGGATTGTCAGTGTGGATATAGCACAGCCCCAGGGTTGGGGCGAATCACTGGGCTTTCTGAGCCCTAGGATCATAACGAAAATGTGTGCAGCCAATCCCAAAATCTGGTAACACCTTCCTAGATCAGATTACTTTCTCAATCTAAGTTAGAGCTCTTCCTGAAGTACACTAACTCAGATCGGGGTCACAAGTTTTTGGATGAATTAAATGCTTTGAATGCCTCCATGATTGAACATTTAGATCAACCTAGGGCCTGTACATACCCTAAGTGGCTTCCCTGAGATCACTGAGGCAATACGTGACAGAACAGAGACACAAATCCTAGTCCAAGGCCCAAATGTTGTACAAATCCAATCTCTTCTCTCACATGTAACATGAATTATCATTTAAATTATTTCTCACGTTGAAATAAAAATTAAGCAGATATTTCACTGATTACTAAATGATTTCCAATAGATCATACAATTTAAGAATTATGATCAGATCCAGATCTGATCTCATCAGTGTATTCACATTGTCTGGAACCAACCTAATTCCACTGGCATGGTATTCAAAGGGGCTGTGCTGTACAGAAGTTGAGCATTCAGTTAGGAAAAGAGAGCCTACAAGGTTCCCTGCGACTGCTCAGTGCAACTGATGTTCTTGTCCAGAACGTAAATTTTGCTGCTGCTGCTAGAGGTGAAACTGAAGAAGAAAAAGGTGGTTTTACTAAGCAGCTACAGTATCCACATTTTACAGAATCAGAAATGTTGAGGGAAAAAAAATGTAAGTCCAAAAAAGATTAAATAAGCTCCCAATGAAATTTTGCCTAACTCTAAAGACAGGATTATCTGGAGAGGGAGGTGTAAAGTGAATGTAGAGAAGGTAGTTGCCTATACACATTAGAATCATAGAGAATCCAGCTCACCTTTGGCCGGGGGGGAGCTGCATGTGAGCTGGGAAGCCCCTGAGCTGTGCGGAGGCAGGGGGTGTCAGTCCTTCCCACCCTGGTGGCTGCACCCCCCAGGCCTGGCTGGGTGGGCTGCCAGCAGGGTGTGCTGCCCAAGCTCCCAGGGGCCCAATCCAACTTCTCCAGAGCCTACCAACATGCCGCCTCCCCATGTGGCAGGGCACTGGTGCAGGGTCCAGGCAGCGCCACTCACAGGGAACAATGTGTAAGTCAAGGTTACAGGGGTGTAGATTGTCCTTAGACCAACACAGCTACATAAGCAGACAAGGTTCTACTTGTCTGCCTAAGTCAAGGTTGACTTTTAAGAGTTAAAAATTTGGCTTCAAAACTTGACTTATACACCACGAAATATGATATATATATAAAAAAAACAAATCCGATATGGTGGAAGGAAACTGCCTCATGGTGGATCTTTTCTTTCCATTTGAAAATAATATTCAATTGAAAATGTAATAAAAGATGACTAATATGAACAGCTACAGCAG
>NW_005842237.1:746506-769368 GCF_000455745.1 Alligator sinensis
AAAGAAAATATAGGGAATAAAAAAGAATAAGTGCAACATCAACTGTTTGCAAGGTATTATAATCTCATGATGGGGACATTGTAACATATTGCATAAATCAGAAATTGGCTATATTATTCAATGATAGATCCTTCATAAAGTAACACTGGTCCTTCAGAGGATGCTACTAAAATACTGAGGAAGGTGACATTCTAAATGTTGGTCTAAATTACCCCTTATTAGTTAATATATTTCCCCCAAGATCCTGGATGGAAGAGGAATAATAAACACTTTTGTTATTGTTCTCATACTTGTCTGGTTGGATTTATTTTAAATAATCCAGGTGGTCCAAGAAGTGGAGAAAATATATTTCTACTAGAACCCATAATGTTCTATATCAAATACAGCTCAGACAAACTTGGGAATTAAGTCCATGATACTTGTGGACAGTGGTGACTTATCAGCTGAAAAATCTATATTGCCTAATACTGCCTGAGAAAGCAGCTGACTCATCCCGGGAATATAAAAAAAATAAAATAAAATGCATCTTGTAGGCACTCTGTCTAACACTAATTCAATGATACAGAAATACCTGAATACCAACTGAATGTCACTGACATACTACTGAGTCTTACAAAGTTCAGGATTAGCCATAAGGAACATTGGGTTAAAAAGGACCAAATTGAACACTGACTTACAACTAGAACCAAGGTCCAACATACATTTTCCCCAACCTTACATGCATCTGAATATTGTTGGGTTTGTTGGGTTTTTTTCCCCAAGTACTCAGTCCTTCTTCATACACATAATGATGGGTGATGGCTTAAGAAAGGTATTTAAAGGTTTGCTTTTGGAGAATTGACTTATAGGTATATGTATATGCATTAGAATGGTTCAGGATTGGCAGATAACATGAGCTAAGGGTGGCACCAGCTAACAAAGCCCCAGAACAGGAGGGCCTGAGTCCCAGTTTTGGGGAACAGATGAAATAAGGAGAAGGCCTGGAAAGACCAAATTAGTGTGTGCGCATGTGGTTAGCTACGTGGACAGTGCGATGAACACAGAGAGACCAACCAGCAATAGCCATGGATGAAGAGTCATCAGGAGTCACCATGAAGAAAGGAGAATACAAAAGCAAAGACTTGAGAGTAACAAAGGCTCCTTCCCTCCCTGTCCCACCTGGGTCCTCTCCTCCTCCCTAAGAGGAGTCCCTGTCCCCATCCCCCAGGAGGGGTCTCTGAGGCCACCATGAAGAGAGGGCACAATACCAGCCTGTCTCATCCACCCCACTGGAGCGGGGGTGTGGGCCTCAGCATCCCACCTCTAGGCTGCTGACATCAGGCACTTAAGAGAGAGCCTCAGAGTGAAGAATGTGCCCTGGCCAGATATATCCTGACTCTGATACAGAGTTACTGCTTGGTTGTTTGTATTGTTTCTTTTTTGTTAACACTGTGTATCAATAAAATTGCCTATTATCAAATGGAAAGGTTGTGGTCAGTCTGAGGGTGGGTCCTAAGAGAACAAACCACTGAGGTCCTAAGTCCAGAGCCAACAATGGGTAGTAAAAGGATCAAAGTATCTCAATGAAAGCTCTCACCATGAGTAAGGCATCGTCCATAAATTACCACAATAAGTGTTTTTCTGTTATGCGACCTTGGGAAATATTTTTTTAAAAAATAATTATGTGCAACCTGGGACCAGTGCAAATGATTTGCTAGGTCTTGGATCAGGATTAGGCTGCCTTGGAGACAAGGCAGAGAAGTCCTAAAGTGGCTGCAAGGCCAAACAAAAGAAATCAAATGTGAAATCAAATGTACAAAATAGTGTGCAGTACTGTTTCTTTCTTTTTTTTCATTTAGTCTTAGAGTAAAAATGAAAATAAGATAGCATTGAAGTCTCAATGGGTGCATCCACACATTCATTAATGTGCCATAATTATGATGCATTAAGTTTAGTATCTGTAATAACAGGTACTAACTTATTGTGCTTTAATCAGTGCTACTGAGCATTAGTGCATGTGAATGCTTTTTAGGTGATGCTTAATGGCCACTGGGCTAATTCTACTGCGCATTAGCATTCTACTGAATGTTAGCGCATCTGGCAAAAGCTGTGTTAATGTATTAACACACAGCAGAATTAGTCCAGTGGGCATTAAGCATCTCATGTAGATATGCCCAGTGTTATCAGTTTATAACATAAAATATACTGACTTGAGAATTTCTATTGATTTCATGGCCCTGTCCATATGTGGAGTGCAGACCTACACAGAAAATAAAAGTCCCAGAGTGAGGCAGGAAATTATTATATTGATATATTATGTAGCATCTTTCCTTTTTCAAATTTGGTACCCAAACTGTGCCACACAACATCAGAAGCAAACCTAGACCCTGCTCAATTATTGAGGGTCCTCCCTTGAAAACAGTTAGGGCCAAATCAAAAAAGACTTGGCTAGATTTTTAGGTGTCAGCATTACAAGGCAAAATAACTCCAGTCAGTGGATACCTAACTGACTAGATGCCTAAACTAACTAGATGCAGACTTGTGCCTAAACTAACTAAGCACCTCCCTGTTTGATCTGAAGCCTTGAAGATCTGTATCTGAAGCCACCCTTCCAGGTACCATCATGCACCCACTGCTGTGTTGGCCTATACATATGAATGCCTTAATCCTTCCTAAGTTTGATAGACTTCTAGCTGGAGTGGCACCTACATTGTACAAAAGCAGTGCAACATTATGGAGCCACAAAAGAAAACCTGACTCTTTAGCCTATTGGTGAGTGTACTCTCCTGTGGTGGGGTGGGTAGAGAAAGAAGAATTCTTAGGACTTTGGCACAGGGTATATGTATAGCATAAGAAATCTGTGGAATGTTGTGATTTCATAAAATTATTGCAGTCTTAGAGCAGTCTCCTCAGGTGAAAGCTTTATGACATTTCAGATCTACACAACTGTGGTTGTGCCACTAAAGCAGTGGTTGTCAACCTTTTTTTTATTTGCAGATCCTTAAAAAAATTGAATGGAGGTGTGGACCCCTTTGCATTGTAAGTGTGGGTATTCATTTATTTTGATTGATCATAGTCATTTTTTGTGGACCCTTAGACATAGCCTGTGCACCCCTGGGGTCTGCAGATCACAGGCTGAAAACCACTGCCATAGAGGGCTGGTGAGCAGGATAGCAGACAGAAGCCAGGACTCTATTCATCCTGTTGTGGGAGAGGAAAGAGAGGGTGGCATGTAGCTGGGAGGCAGAGAAACCAGCATGAAGTCTTCCCTCCCTCCATATCCACCATGAGTCCAGCCAGAGTAAAGTTGGGGAGAGGAGAAATGTTGAAAAACTGTTTGAAGTGAAACTGGGGGGGGAGTTGGGAAGGTGGAATAAAGTGAAAAAAGTGAAGAAAAGATTTAAAAGAAATTAAGAGTGCCTATAGATGTGCCAGGAGGCTGCTCTGATGCATTGTAATTATAGCACATCAGAGCAGACTCAATTAATCAAGTCTGCTGGAGCATGCTAATTAGCATGCTCCAGCCGGCCTCCGCATCTCATGCATCAGTGTCCCTACATTTCAAAATAGTGGCAGGGGCACTTCAACTAAAGCTTATTCAATGAGCTTTTGTTAAAGTGCAACACCACCAATTTGAATCATGGGAATGCTGATACATGAAACATTGTGGTGCTTTAATTAGAATGGGTCTTGGAGCCACTATGATTAAAGCGCGCCCCCCCCCCCCGCCCCGGAACATGTTTAAAAACGCCCAGAAGAACTAAAATCTTGTACGTGTCTCAGTGAACCCGCGTTGGGTCAGAGAGTGGCATGACGTTAGGGGCAGCAGAAGTCTTGCTGACTGGGAATCGGGACCTGTCCTAGCCTAGCTAGCAAGATCCTGGGGTTGGGAAAGCATGTTTTCCCCAGCCTCCGGGTCCTGCAGCTGTTAAGCCACTCTGAGCTGCTCGGTCAGTTTCAACCTCAGCACAGGACTTCAGGGAGCCAGCTTCTTGGGGGCTTAGTGCTCCGGCTGCAACTGATAAGGCTGCTCTGTGCTTTGAGCAGAATGGCAGGGATTTGGCCAGAGAACAGAGCCCTAGAGAAGTAGCCTCCCTGGAGCTCTGTGCTTGGGCTGAAATTGAGCTTCCTGCATCCAGCCCATGCAGCTGGGGGGAGCAGGCTTCCCTGGCTCCATGGTCTTTCTACAATTAAGCTCAGAGCAGTTGCTCAAGGGAAAGGTGGGGGAGGAGGGCAGGGAACTATTAGAGTTTTGGAGGGCAGGAAGGGGTAGAGAATACGAAGGGGGTAGTGTGGCTGAGGACTATTCATTCAGGGATACTAGAGGACTGAAAGTCAAGCATTTTACCTCCCCTGACATTCCAACCTGGAGTGACCTGGGTAAAATATTTCCAAGATAAACCTCATTTTGAGTGGCTTATGTTTAAAACATTTAGAGGTTACTTATGGCTGGTTAACACCCACTTAACTAATGACTGTTCTTGTTGCAAATGCCTTCACGACTTTCAAGGTAACTCATGCCCTTAGGGCATTTTTATATGTGCTCTGGGGGTGGAGGGGGTTGCCTTAATTAGAGAGGCTCTGAGAGCCACTCTAAGTAAAGCCCTCACAACATCTCACGTATTCAGCATCCCACACTTGAAAATAGTGGCAGGGCGCTTTAACTAAAGTTCATTAAATGATCTTTAGTTAAAGTGCCCCCACTATCATTTTGAAGAGCAGGATGCTGAATACACCAAATGCAGAGGCTACTGGAGCACGCTATCTAGCATACTCCAGCAGACTCGATGAATCAAGTTTGTTGGAACGCACTGTAATTACAGCACATCAGAGCAGTGTCCCAGCATGTCTACAGGAACCCTTAGGTTCCAGTCCCTGCTTGTAGACGTTTGTGTTAATTTTGAATTCCTATCTTGCTTTATAGTAGCTTTAGCAGACTTTTAGCTGTGTTGAGTTTAAGTTAGGCCAGGTTAGCCTAAGTGATGCTAAGAAAAGTAATGTATAGGCAAGAGAGTCCTCTCAAAAAGACTATACAGTCTTAGGACATCAAATCTTGATTAAGGGCTCAGGGAAGCATGTTCTAGCTCAAACAACAGGATAACACAAGAACATCTTTCTGACCACATTTGTCCAAGCTTCTATCAAGTGAAGTTGTATGCCTTTGTTTAAGGAAGGACATAAAATGGACTCAATGCTCTGATGTGTGTTCCTCTAGCATCCTTTTGCTGAGGTTCCTGTCTGCAGACGTAATGAAGATGAAATGCCTCTTAAAACTTATTCTCCAAATTGGGTAAGAGCTCCCTAACAGAATGACCACGTGTTAGATATTCTTAGGTTTTAAGATAGCTAGATTCCAAGTTGTAAGACTGCTTATTCCTGCTCAGATCATAAAAGTATATCTAGATATATATAGTTATTATTTATCTGTTAGCAACCTCCATAATTGGACAATTCTAATAAAGTTTACTTTTGAATTTACTCCATTGGAGGGCTCATTTGCATGAGAACATGGGCTATCAAAAGAAACTGTTGGATCCCTAAAACTACATAAGTGGTCAATAGTTTAAAAAACAGAAATAATCCTGGGTGCAGACCAGGACCTCCACTCCTCCCCTCTCTGGAAAGTACTTTGACCAGTAGGTCTAAAGACATCTTGGTCTAAAGACAAAAGTAGTCAGAAGTCTTTTGACCAGTAGGATGAGCTCTTAGTATGCGATACATTTCTCCGCATAAAATCTTGACTTTTTTTCTCTCTCTCTTCAGTTGGTTGGTTTGTTGTTTCACTTTTAATCAGCTGTAGCCACTGAGTTAATTTTAGAAAATACTCCTAAAAAACACTGTAATATCAGACGAAGTACTTTCACAATGAAAAAAATATATAGCATCTCTCTCAATGGTTGGGTCTAAGATGTACAATACCAAGAAAAGAAGAGTCAGTACCCAGTATCATATTTTCATCTTAACAGTAATTTTAGGGGAAAAATATGGTCTGAAGAGAAAGAAATTCCTTGAAGTAACAACTGTAGAACCCACTTCCCTAAATTAAAAATAAAACAGATTTCCTTTGCTATTGTTTGCATCTGATTACATAGGAGATCTCAAAATGCAAATATATTTAAACAATGCAAAAATATTCTCAGATATTTAAATCAAAGTGTATGGGGAAAAATGACAATAAAGATGTGTAAAAAGCACAGTCTATCCACTCACAAATGCCAAGTATTACAACTGTAGTTGAGAAACAGTGCAAAATAGTGATCTTTACAGAAACAGACTTCTACTGACAGTCTCTATAAAAGCTATTCACATCTATTGCTGACTTCTTATATTCACCAGCCAACTGTGAACATGCATTTAATCAGACTGCTATCTAATCAAGCTGCATTCCACACACTGAGGGGGTGTGTTATAGTAACATAGAAAAATGCTCATTTTGCAATAGCATGGCATCTCACATTTTAGTTCTCACTGAAACAAAATAAAAGTGATTGATGGATAGAATAATCGGCCATCATTATGACATAAAAACTCTCAAAACACACTGTTGGTTTCTTATACAAATAAGCTAATGTTTATCCTTATGTTAAAAATATGAAGGCAAAAATTGTTGTTCTTTGCCATAGAAGGCAAAGCATAAACCAATGGGTTTAAAATGCAGAAAAACAGATTAAGATTAAATATCAGAGGGGGGGGGAAACCAAATTAACTGAAAGAGTCAGAGAGCAGTGGAATATTTATAATAATGCATATTACTAATTATATTTAGGTAGTATCTGTACTATTATACACTGCAATTTAAAGTTATGTCATTTCCTGTATTGGAATTACTCCGGAGTTGTAAACAATAAGCTTGTGCAAAGCAGCTAGTATTCACTTCAGATTCGGATTCGGCCAATTCAGGGGACAGTGATTCGATTCAGTGATTCGAATCACTGTCCTGAATTGATTTGGCTGAATCTGATTTGGAGATTTGGCCACTGCTGAATCAGCCCCACCCCCCGCCCACTCTCCCAGCCCCATCAATGGCTGCCATGCTGGGCCGCAGCTCCTGGCCATCTGAAAAAAAAAGCCTGGCACTCACCAGCTGCTAGCAGGTGGCTGGGCGATCCCCGCTGCCCTCCACTGCCCCATGTTGCATGGGGGGGCTCTGTCATGAGCCCCCATCCCCCACCCATTCTCCTGGCCCGAGCTCCCAGCTCTTTAAAAAAAAAAATCCCACACTCACCGACTGCTGCCAGGTGGGGGGGGGTTTAGCCCCACTGGTCCACCCTGCCCCATCCTGTGTAGGAGGCTCTGCCACAAGCCCCTTGACCTCCACTCACTCTCTCAGCCCCCCACATGGCTGCACCACTGCCCCATCTCCCAGTTCTTTGAAAAGAAAAAAAAAAAAACCCAACTCACTGGCTCCTGCCAAGTGGGGGGCAGTGATCCCTGCTGCCCCTCCCCCTATGCCTTGTGCTGTGTGGGGGGCTCTGCCATGAGCCTCCTGAAGCCCCAGCAGCTGCTGCTGGAGAAGTCGGTGAGTGGGGGCTTTTTTTTTCTAAAGTGCCAGAAGCTGGTGCCGGGCGGGGCAGCTATGCGGCAGGGGGGAGGGAGAGCGGGGGGTGGGGTTGGGAGGTTTGTGGCAGAGGGATCCCTCCCCCTGCCTGGCAGCAGCTGGTGAGTTTTTTTTAAAGAGCCAGAAATGGGGGCCAAGCAAGGCAGACATGGGGGGGGCAGGGAGAGTGGATGGAGATTGGAGGGGGTGCACAGAGGGTCTGGGAGAGCAGGCAGGGAATGGGGCCTGTCAGGGGTCTCCCCCATGGTCCCCTCCCCCAGACTCCAGCTCTCTCTCCCCTGCCCCCTACTTACCAGCACAGAGTCCAGGTCCAGCTCCCTGTGGCAGCCAGCAGGGACTGCTCAAATCTCCAAAGTTCTCCAAATCAACTTGGAAACCTTCAAATTGATTCAGACCTTTTAAATGGTCTCCTAGGTCAATTTGGATTCAGAGATTTGGCCGCTGAATCGGGCCGAATTGAATCAGCAGCCGAAGCTTCACACAGCCCTTGTAAACAACTCTGAAGTCAACCTAATGTCAAAATCACAATTGGTTCTCCCATGCTTCTTTACAAGAGAGATGAGAAATCCAGTTTCTCCTGATGTTTGTGAGCTTACACGTTTTATTTTCATGTTGAGTAGCTGGGAGTATAGAATTGTTCCAATCACTTATGCTGTGGTTCTGCTTTCACAGAATTAAAATATGCCTTTGGCTGCCATGAGCAGTTTGCAAATATCTTCATTATACACATTTAAATTAATCTACTCTTTTCCCCACGCCATCAAAATTTGAAGCAATATTATTGAATTGCAGTCTTTCCTAAAAATCAGTAAAGGTTAAATCCTGTAATATTTCCCTGTAATGTAAATGTGAGCTTTCCCAAAGTGATGACTTCCATCTAGACCCCTATTTTAATCTTTTTTTTTTTAATCTCTCTACTCCTTAGGTTTCTAGGAAAAAAATATATACGATATCATGTTCAAAACTGAACAGTCTGAAGTAGAATTAACCAAGATACTGGGAGAAAGATTTGTTTGGTAACACATGTTATCAAGCTGCTGCTCATAAGAGTGGCAATAGCTTGTGTCTGAATTGCACCTGCAGAACACTTTAAAGCTCATACTAGGGTTCGGTTCATTATGCTCAAGTGATAAAGACTTACTTACTCTCTAACTATCTCTCTTCTCATTCTGTTAGCATTATTCAAAATTCCTATCTGTGTTCAAGTTAGAATGAAGTGCTTGCTTTTTTCTTTTTTTTCATATTTAATTGGAAACAATTTATATGGAATATGAAGTGTTCATTGGATTAGAAGTTCTGGGATTGCCTTCACATTTGCAGTTAGTCACTCAGTATTTTGCATTTATGGGATGATGTGTGAGAAATCCACACTTTGAGGATGAGATGAGGGTGAATAATTTCAGGGAATAACAAAAGAAAATAACATTCGGCCACCAGTTAGGACGGTGCAAGTGGTAAACACCATAATAAGCTTCAAAAACTATTTCTGTATTTATTATTTCTATTAAATCAATCCTTTCAAAAGGTCACCATGTTTTAAAACAGGATATTTTTGTATATGTCCTCTCTGTGGCTGCTGATTCCTGGGAGCAAGGCATGTGAGAGAAAGAGAGGGATAGGCTGCATTCATAGGAAACTTTCCAAAAGGAAACAACAATTTCAGTTTTAGGTATTTCTGATTCTAATATCTATTGAAAGTGGTGAACAAAATAAATGATTTATTACAAGTGTAAAACTTGAAACTGAAGTAAAAAAGAGGATCCAATATTTTTGCATGCTGAACTATATATTTGGGATATGAAAGACACAGTCATTCAACTTAGGTAGTATCTTTATGATTATGCATTGCAATTTAAAGTTATATTATTTATTGCATTGGAATTATTAAAATAAAATGTAGACATCTCTGGAATCTACCTAATGCCAGAAACTATTTTGTTTTTTAACAATCTTTTCTTCAGGGAATAGTTGAACTAAGACTGGATTTAGTGCTGTAACAGTCAAACTAACAATAACACTACTTGTTAACTGAGCTGTAACTAACAGAGAGAAGTACCATTTTCAAGTTCACCAAGCTGTGCAGGTTTTAAAGACTCTGGGCCTTCAAGTATAACTGATAATAAGGAATTCTCTCTATTTCCCACATTTCAAACTAATTTCTTGATTAAACGTTAACATAATTACAAAAGTTAATAACCTTAAGAAATTAGCATAAATTGAGTCATGCTAATGTGAAAACTCACTAGTGCATAATCATCTTGACTGTGCGCTAACCATGGAGGTTACAGCATTACAACCAAAATCCTTATTTCAGGATGCTTTGATTTTTAATCATATAATGTAAAATTTGATTAAGAAGGTAATTGGAGAACTCAGAGAGTAATCCCTTTACTAACTAAAACAGGAAGCCTCAAGGACTTTCTACAGCACATAATTTTTATATCATGCTTAAGATGGGTTCATTCACTTAAACATATGGGCCTAGTCCATGCCAGCACGGGACTCAATCTGTGGTAGCAAAGGTGACTGGATATGACACTGTGACCGGGGGCAAGCTCAGGGTTGAGTCTCAAGGCTACCCGCCCACCTGTCCACATAGGGCAATCCACCCAGTCTCGCCTGCCATGATTTTGATATTACAATAAACTGGTGGTAAATGCAAGAGGCTTCCCATTCTGTGCCCTGATGCCAGGGGGCACTATCCACAGCTTCGTAACTCCCCTACACCATGGCCCATGCCTCGCAGATGGCATCCAAGATATTATCATACTCCTGGCCACAAGCCAGACCAAACCTAGTCCTCTGCCAGGTGTCTCATGCACACGTGCATGCATACACAGAGTCATAACACCGAACTCTCACAGGGGCCTCTTGCACTCCACCCTCTTTCACAGGGTCTCTTCGAGGGCTCTGCGAAATTTCACCTGGTGTTTTGTTTTGAAGCTGCTTTGATGCATTTTGAACTTGAATCAGTGAAATCAAAATGAAACAAAAGCCTTCAAAACAGCTTCAAAACAAAAGAAGGGCGCTCAAAACTTTGCGTTTTGAAGCCAGGCTTACTAGGCTTCAGCACTGGTCCCAGCCGGCAGCACCAACCTCCTGTTATCTGGCAGGCAATAGGTGGCCTGCACCCCTGGGAGGAGTTTGACACAGCCCCTGTAGCCCTCCCAGGGGTGCGGGTGAGCTCCTGCCCTGCCTGTCAGATGACAGGAGGCTGCTGCTGCTGGCTGGGGCCAGCAGCAGTACCAATATTCCCAGCACAGGCTATGCCCAGTGCCAATCCCAGCCAGCAGCACCAGCCCCCTATCATCCAGCAGGCAGATCAGGGGCTCACCCACAACCCCAGGAGGGTTGCAGGGACTGTGCCAGACTGCTTCTGGGTGTACCGGCCCCTGATCTGCCTGCCAGATCACAGGAGGCTGGTTCTGCCACCCAGTGCCAGTGGCAACCAGGGACCTCCCTGGGGGGGGGGGCAAATGAGGGCGACCACCCTGGGGCCCAGGCCCCACACTTTGGGGGGGCCCCATGGAGCCATGTGCAGTGGCCATGGTGACTCTGCGCCGCTGCCACCAGCTTTGCATCTGGCTACTCGCTACCCCCCCACCCTTGCTGCCAGTGCCACCACCAATGGTGGCAGCAGCTTCTTAACATCCAGGGTGCACGGGATTGGGGTGGGTCCCCACACAAACCAATTTGCCCTGGGCTCCGCACCCTCCTCGGGTTGGCTCTGGTGCAGGGTCCAGAGCAAATCAGCTTGTACGGGGACCCATCCCAAACCCATGTGCCCTGGATGTGAGGAAGCCACTGCTGCCATCAGTGGTGGGGGCAGTGGTGGCGTAGACTGGCGGGGTAGCAAGCAGCTGGACATGAAGCCAGTAGTGGTGGCACAGAGTCACCACAGCCACTCCACCTGGCTCTGCGTGGCCCCCCAAAGCACAGGGCCCAGGGCAGTCACCCCAATTCAACCCCTCCCCCCAGGGAAAGACCTGGCTGCTGCTGGCCCCAGGCAGAAGAATCAGCCTTCTGTGATCCGGCAGGCAGATCAGGGGCCTGCACCCTCAAAAGCAATCCAGCACAGCCCCTGCAGCCCTCCTAGGGGTGCAGGCGAGCCCCCAATCTGCCTTCCAGATGACAGGAGGCTGGTGCTGCTGGCTGGGACCACCGCTGGTTGCAACCCATGCCAGGAAGATCAGTGCTGACACTTGCCCCAAAATGGAACACTGCTTTCAAAACTAAAAGAAACTCAAAATGAAACACTGTTCCATCCAAATGTTGAAACAGAAGTCAAAGCAGAATGGTGCTGTTTCGCACAGCCCTAGTCTTTTGCTCGCTGCACCATACTATATCATCTTCACTCTGCCCTGCTCCCTTGAGTCACCCTCAAAGCTTATCTGAGTCATGCTTTGGGTGATAACATGCAGTCTTTTGGGCATCTCCTGTGACCCTCACCTGGGTAGTGGCCAGCCAATTCACCAAACAGAAGACTAACTCCACCCTAGCCCCTCACTGGGCTTCTTACACCCAACAACTTGAACTCATGGGGACTGGCCCATGTGCTGCCTTTCTGGCCATCCCACAGCCCTAGTCAACCCCTACCAGGCCTTCTTTACTGTCCCCTCCCTAGGGCTCCACAACTATCCCTCCCCTGAGGCCTCTGAGGTCTTTCACCCCTGTGGGTTCAAGTGACCGCAGCCCTGCCTGGCCCCACTCCTTTTCTGGGGTCTTACACCCTCTGGGGCCCAGGCAGCTGTAGCCAAGCCTGGCCTCCTTATCCACAGTGTTGTGGGTGCTGGGGTTATTAAGGCATCCTGACCTGCCTTTCACCGGGGAGGTGAGTGATCCTGGTATTTGAGTAGGGCTGTCATGCCACTGGAAGTCCCACCAGGATTCCCTATCCCAGCAGGGTACAGTCATGCCCAGGACCACTGAGGCCTCCTCCAACCCCATAGCCTCACCCTTACCTCCAATGTGTTCTAGAAGCAGCTTAGCCTGATGTTGTCTCCTTGGCTGTTCAACACAGACTACTGCCTCTCTGGCCTATGTTTGAAAATGATCACCCTCATCAGGCACCTGTCAACTGGCTGCTCCAGCCCTTAAAGTGGCATGCACCAAAGGTGCCTTTATGAAAACCCAGTTAGGGGGTGTCTTCCTTTTCCATTGGAGTAGCCATTTGAGGTGTTGCTGGCTTATGGCCAGTTGCAGTGGATTTCATGAGACTACTCTAGCAGGGTGGAGAACCAAAGCACAGCTGCACTATAGCCTACTAGCCTTCCCTTTGTGCCACACCATAAACATTTTTATGGTGGCTAAAAGGTCAACAAACAGACATCCATACCTTGTCACCCACAAGTGCCCAAAATTTTGGGGTGCAATATAAAATTGGTAAAAAAATGCATGCCACCTTTTTGTGGCAGACATCTGTTTGCTTTATGGCAGGAGAGCATAGGAAGCCCAGAGCTGCCCTTGCTCTTCAGCTGCCTCAGGCAGGTGCTCCCAGGGCTTCAGGGAGCAAATCATCATGTGCACCCAGGAATTCCTATTCTCCTGAAACACTGGAAGAGCCTGCCTAGGTTCCCCCATTTGCTGAAGCACACCACAAGAGTCCCCTGGCAGAGAATTCCCTTGGTGCACATCATACTGCTGCACCCCAGCTCAGAGTATGCCTATGCAAATAGGGGAAGTGTCAGTTCAGTGTTCTTTGTCAGGTTCCCTTCATTTGGTTTTGCTTATAATCACAGTTGGTAACAAGGATTAACACACATCTAACTTGCTGTGAAATCAAATATTGTTTTGACTACAAATCTGAAATGCAGTTGATTACTGGTAAACACAAAAACCCCTGGAGTAGTAAAAATTAAATACTGCTATCTAATAATACAGGCAGTGTCTGTTAATAATTAATCTATTCTCTCTCACTCTCTGTAATTGCTGCCCAAGAGAATTAAAAGTACTTGATTTCCCTGTCATTCCCTTTAACATTAAGAAGTGGCTATCTTCCTCTTTGAATGAGAATCTGAGAAGATTTGTCACGTTAATTTCATCAGTGGTGATCTTCCCAAAGAATGGCTCTTCCTTTTTGTTGAGCTAGTCATTTGTCAGCTAGTAGCAGTACCATTACCCTTACAGAAATGAACAGTAAGTGAAGGCTTACTTATATTACACAATGTCCTTAAAAATCTGCAACATTTTTTCATTGTGATTTCTTTTCTCTTGAACATGTACATCCCTATTTCATTTTGTACATGAAAGATATTTTATGATGAAAAGAACCCAATCCTCTGCTACATCAAAAGATGTAGAAACTAAAAAGTGAGCATTTCCCTGGCAACTGTTCTGCTGTCTTGAAAAAAGTGGTGCTTTCTTGAAAGGTTACGTTTTATACATATATGAACAGAGAGAAGATTAGACAGGATAGTCAATCCTCAGTCTTGAAGGGTTGGAGTTGATGTTCAGAAATAATCATTCCAGTTTAATCACTCAGATTAGGCAGTTTACTAATAGTTGGTTTATTCTAAAGTAGCATCAAGAGGTCCTATTTCAATATTGAGAGTGTTTACTTACAAAGCACTTAGCTAGACATGTCCTCCCTGTACAAGCCATTTTCTATATTGCTTAAGAAAAAAAAAAACGATTAAATAAAAAACATTTTATTATAGATTTTCTTCAGAAAGTGCAGAAAACTTTTAACTAGGTAAGGAGAGGTTTAACAGTCAATATTTTTTCACTACTATAGGACTGTGGTCCTTTAGGAAATCATATAACTATGCTACTTGCTAATTTGGCTGCAAACCTGGGGACACAACAGATATATTTCATTTTTTACTGGGACCAGAAAGGACTGTTTTCTATTGCCTTTTCTGTATATAATAATATTGAAACACCTACTGAAAATGATTATTTTACCTTTATTTCATACAATGTCATTAATTGTATATGTGTGTATATATAAAACCACACACACACATATTCAGCAGATAATGATTGCTCATGTCATATCTATCCACAGGTTACAATGTTGCTACAAGCTATGTTGAGTTTCAGTATTGCCCCTCTAAATTCACAACAAGTACTTCTATATTTTTGCATACCTAAGTTCACTAGAGAATCACATTTCTAAACTTTTGCAGCTGTTTGAGCTTATAATCATGGTGTGATTACACTTATTGAGTGATTCAGACCACTGGGTAATATTAGTCTCTTTCAGAAACAGCTGTATGAATTCACAGAATCATAGAAAAAGTAAGGCTAAAAGGGACCTGAGGAGGTTATCTATTCTAATCCACTGCTCAAGGCAGGATCATCTCCATCTCAATCAGCCTAAACAAGTGTTGGTCTAACCTGCTCTTAAAAACTTCCAAGACTGAAAGTTCCATAACTGTTCTACATAGTTTTTTCCAACACTTAACTTACCTCATAATGAGACAGGTCTTCCTAATATCTAACCTAAGTTTCCCGTGCTGCAATTTAAAACCATTGGTCCTAGTCCTGCTGCCACAGATAATAGTTGTGGTGCTTAACTTACAGCCCCCAGGCCAGATCTAGCCACAGATGTACAGGCAATGCATGGGGGGGGTGGGGCATGTGCCCCCCCCCCCCAGAAATTGGCCCTCACTGGCTGGGGAGTAGGGAGTGATGGTTGGTGCCCCCTCCTGAGAAGGTGAAGGCGCTGAAACACTGGTGGCACTTCCGGGTTTGCTGCTGGCACTTCTGCCAGTGGTGGTAATCAGCCACTGGGGGACTTCCCCAGCGATCGACCGGTCCGTAATCAGCTTCTGTGGGACCTTCCCCAGTCAGCGATCAACCACTGGTGCCCCTCCAGGATCAGGAGGCACCAGTCATCCATTCACAGAAGTAACTGGATCTCGCCCACAGCATAAAGAATCAGTGGAAAGCAGCTTGGCCTGGTGCATCCCCTTCCCTGCCCTGGTGCAGCCCCTTCCCTGCCCTGTGCCATGCTGCCAATTCCTTTTGCAGTGGTCTCTGTTCTCTTCTTCTTCCCTCCTTGTCCTCTCCTTCCTTCCTCCCCTACTGGAAAGAGAAGTGTCCTATGATGAAATGGTATCACAAGCATCCAACCCAACACTCTAAAAGGTTGAATCTGCTGGTTTATCACCATCCTCTGTATAATTACTCCGCAGGTATAGGAAGAACCTTCTCAAATTCCCCCCTCAATCTTCTCTTTTGCAGGCTAAATAATCCCAATTCTTACCTCCTTTCCCTGTAAATCATGTTTCCTGGACTCTTATCATTCTTGCTGCTCTTCAGTGGACTCATTCCAATTCATCTACATCTTTTCTTGCCTTGGGTTGTTTCTGAGGGTCCTATTAATAAAGCTCATTTTGCTATTGGCTTTTTTTCTATTTTCTTTTTTGCAATCATATCACACTGTTGGCTCATATTCAGTTTACAGTCTTCCAGAAACCAGAGGTACTTTTCTGCAGTACTGCAGCCTAGTCAGTCATTCTCCAGCTGGCATTTCTACCCATGATTATTCTATAAGTGCAGGACGGTGCACATGTCCTTACTAAATTTAATTTGATTAATTTGGACCATTTTTTCAATTTATCAGTTATTTTGAGTCCTAATCCTACCCTGTAGAGTATCTGCAATCTACAAAGTTTGGTGTCATCAGCAAATTTGCTAAGTATGCACACAATCCCATCTTCCAAATAATTAATGAAGATATTGAGCAATATCAGATCTACCAAAAAAAATTAAGAACCTCATTCAATACTTCCATCTAACTATCTATTATTATTTGAGCATGATGCTCCAACCACTTTTGTATTCAGTTTACAGTATTTCCATCTAGATTGTATTTCCTTAGCTTACTAATGAGAGTATCATGGGAGACAGTCCTAAAACCTTACACTACTAACCTCCTCCATCCACAGAATCTGTCATCTTGTCAAAGAAGGAAAACAGTTTGGTCAAGCATGACTTGCTCTTGATAAATCCATGTTGGCTGTACATGTATAAAATTGAGGTCTTTTTTGGTTACCTTTTTTATTCCAATTACACTCTTGTAACATTTTCAAACATTTCTTTGTACCTATGCTGGTCATGACCTAAACCAAAACTAACCTAAACATAAGATTCTCTGAAAAAGAACAAATACCACAAGGCTTGTAAGAACAGTTGCTTGGTACAACCCCAAAGCACTCACTGGTGTACTTTCAGATCTGGGGCCTGCATACAGCAGCAGATGAGAAGAACGTTTTCAGAACTAGTTCCACTGGGACATTCTCATGCTGCAGTGAGATAAGCCCTTATTAAGCAGAAGGCAGGGTTAATATGCACCTTAACATGCTTATGAATCAGGTTTTTGAAAATTCAGGTATAGACCCTAACCTTATGAGCTGCATATGATCCTCCATGCTCACTGATTTTAAAGTTTGAGCCTTCTTAAAATGCTAGACTATTTCACAATTCATCAAGAACTGGGTAAGTTTGTAGACTGTGATTGAGGCTGAAGCTAAAAATATAGAGGTGCCAGATTTATTTGAGGAAATGAAATTTGATCTGCATATTAATGTCCCCTGAATTTCAAAATCCAGGTCAATGCACTAGTACGTGCAAATAATTGGAATGTCATATGAATTATACAAATAGCTGATGCTATGGGTATGGCTCTCTGGTTGGATCACAATAGTTCCCAAGACATTTTGCTTTTCAGTTTTTAAGAACAGTCCTCCTGCAAATGCCTATTTGTTTTATTTTCCCTAACAAATATATCATCATAGTTTCTGATGACTTTTAAAGAAATTAATTCTATGAGGCAGCCATAGCTTTATTTGAGTTTCCATATTGGTTTTTATTCTTGTCTTCTATCTTTTGTAATCCATATTTTCCAACCTTTCAAAATGCTTTTTAATGAGTGATAATCTTTTTGTGTGCATGGTGACAAAATTAATTAAATACATACCTTTGAGAGAAGATAATTTACTATCTTCAGAATCTAGGCCAATAAATAAAAGCTGGACCACTGAAACATACATTTAGGTAAATATAAAAGAATGAAATAAGAAAAAAATAGTACAAGTGTCTACAAATGTTTGTCTAAGGCTAAAGGGCGGGGGGGGGGAAGTGTATACTCTTATACTTTCTTATTCGAAAAACAATAAGGGTAAGATTATTCTACATTTACCCCTGTGCCTTATTCATTTGCTTCAGGGCTGGCTGAGAAAGGGATTATGATTTTGAGAATCAGAGTTAATTTCCTGAATGTTGCTACAGGGAAGAAGTAGCCTTCTACTGAGCTATAATGGAAGTCTCTATGCACTCCCTCAGCTCCACTTGTGAGGATGGAATCAATCACCTTCCCAGCTTCTTCCCTCCTTGTCCCTGCCCACACATAAGATGAAGCCAGTTTTTCCTCTTTGCTATGACTTTTAGTTTATGTAGGAAAATAAGGGGACCCACTACTCCCCTTTCCTTCCCTTTATTGGAATACAGGTCAAATCCTTAATCATACAACTGTAAAATACTCTTAACATAATGTTTTACACTGAAGGTGCATCTATATGTGTCACTATGGAAGTCTCTCTTTTGGAAGTACTACCTTTTGGAAGTACTAAATCATGGCACAGTAACAGCCTATACTGCACTGTAAGCATGGTGCACCGTTATTTTTTGCAGCTACTTCGCTATAGCGTCATGCTCCCCGGTATAGCGTGCTGCTATGGCTAAGTAGCTGCTGGTCATGCGTAGACGCCTGTAAATGTAGCATCAGGTGTAGATGCATTCACAATATACAGATGCTTAAATGTAGATGAAGAACAGCTCATTAGTTTCACATAATACCCTAGCAAGGAAGCTACAGGAAAATTGGCCATATATCTATTTCTCACCCTGAATGGTATAAAAGGTTACGTAAAAACTGGAAACTCATTTGTAGCTTTGGGATGATAACTATAATAATCCATTCTTTATTTTTGTAGAGGAACAGCACTGGAAATAGACTATATAATCAAACCGAATCTGCCTGATGCTGTTTTAACCGTTGCCTGGGAAATATCAATAGATTCACTGTTTCTATTCAGATTTAGATCCAGATGATTACTTTTAAAAAGTGCTTCAGAACATCATGTATGAACTTTTAGTGACTGATCATACAAAATGATAGGAACTTCTGCTGAATTCATTAAGAAAACAGCATTTTACACTTAGCACATCACTAAATTCCTCAGCTTATTTTGTACAATATTGCACAATAAAGCTGAATTTAAATGATAATACTGTAGAAATATGATGTGACATGATTTCATGCTAAATACAGTTACATCATTGTGCATATTGTCCTTTACATGCTTAATTACCATATTCTCCAATACAGTTTTTGCTTTAAAAAAAAGAAAGGAAGGGGGTATACATTTAAAAATAAATTTACCTTGGGAAAAAAAAGCAAAGAGATTATGTTTGAACTGTTTCAGTTATGCATAAAATGTGAATTGTGACTTTACACTTGAAAGGGAGTTGGAGGAAAAAAAAAAAAAAACAGAGGAGGGAGGTAAAAATGGAAGAAACACTTTGGGGGGTTCCTGTCACAGAGTTTTCTACTATTTGTCTCCTTATGGGGAAAGAGAACCTGTAATGACTACACAAGCTCATATTCCTGCAGAATCCTTAGGGAAGGATAATCCAGCAGGGCAGCAGGGCAGACCCTACAATGAGAGGCTACGGGACCTGAACCTGTTCAGCCTTCACAAGAGAAGGCTGAGGGGGGACCTTGTAACCATCTATAAACTCACTAGGGGGGACCAGAAGGGTTTGGGGGAGACCTTGTTTCCCCTAGCGCCCCCCAGAATAACAAGAAATAATGGCCACAAGTTGTTGGAGAGTAGGTTCAGATTAGACATCCTTAGGAGCTACTTCACAGTTAGGGCGGCTAGGATCTGGAACCAACTTCCAAGGGAAGTGGTGCGGGCTCTGACTCTGGAGGTCTTTAAGAAGCGGCTCGGTGCCTACATGGCTGGGGTCACTTGAGCCCAGTTTCTCTCCTGCCCAGGCAGGGGGTCGGACTTGAAGATCTACAAGGTCCCTTCCAACCCTACTTCTATGATTCTATGAAGGACCCATACAAAAGGAAACTGAGCCAGAGGTGCAAATAATTAATGCCTCCACTTTCTTTGGTTGGTTCCTTATCTTCCTGCAACATAACAGAAGCCAACCAGCTAGTGGCTAAGCTAAGAACAAACAGAGAGGACAAATTCTTTTCTAGATATTACAATACATAGCATATCATTGACAAAATTAAAACTGGGCTTGTGGACTCTGGGTCTAAATTCCCTGTTCTAATCAACAGTTTTTCTTCTATAAAACAAATTTGGCTCTGGGTATTGCAGTGGATATTTAAATAAAACAGACAATAGTTACATGTCCTTTGCCAAAATAACTAGGCAGCATAACACTCTTAACTGTACTCGCCTAGCATATCACAGAAGTATAGCTTGCCAGTAAAACAGTACTCCTAGAAAATTTTCAGCATTCACAAACTCTGAATTTCTAGATGACACAACAAAATGCTGTAGACACACGACTGTTCCAGGTTCTTTTATTAAACTGGATTAATTACCAAACTGTCCATTGATTTTGTGTTCTATATTGTACGCTTTGTTACTTGCTACATAAAAAACAAGATAACAAAAACATAATAACAACAATAAAAAGCAGACTGAACAACTCACAAAAATGGATTCACAGGCAGAAATTGACACATCAACTAGATTTCCTCTTTCCTATTACACATGTGAAAGTGCCATCCCTATTATGATCACATTGTGCAGTGTGATAGTCTGTATTTAAATTGTAACTTGTAGAAGAATATCTAAGCAGAAACTAATGTCACATTAATTATATCAATGCACTGTAGTTTGGAGATTATGATCACACTGCTGTCATGCAGGTGTCGCAAAATATTACATGGATGAATCTGGTAGGGGAAAAATAATTCTTTGTAATATAAATAAAAGTAAACAAAGAAGCATAAAATAAGCATTTTTAATATTAATTACTTAAATCCAAGAACCAAATCATTATCTTCAGCTAATAGCAATATGTTTTCTGCTTTAGTAAAGCTTTCAGTCCTGTAAGACAAACTCCATATCATTACTTGCAACTAATCATGCTTAAGGAAGCTCTGACTATTGGACTGGATGTGTCAATACCAGTGATACCCCTCAACAATGAGGGAAGTCAGAGGCACCTGGGTGCAACAAAAAAGAAGCAATGGACTCAATATCTGTAAATGACTGGACAAAAGAAGGAAGAGATACTGTAAAGCCAAACAAAAAGAAAAAATGCATATTTGTAAAATTTGTTATCCTTGGATAATGAGAACTGCTACATACTTGCAAAGGAGAAAGGGGTGAAAAACATGCCAACCTACCATGAGAGAGGGAAGTAATTAAAACTAATGAGAGCCTTGAAAAAGTTTTCTGTTCCTGCTCCATAGTTTTCATACATCTATTGATATATTTATGTTTTATTTACTAAGAGGAAAATAGCATTTTTGTGAAAAAACAAAAATATCTATACAGAAACCAGTTTCATGATTACAGATTCATAAAACATATTACCTTGGCTTCTTTCCTCATTAGCTTTACATGCAATATTTTGTCTGGTGGGAAAGTTACCACCCAGCATTCCACTTTACTCCTCCCCTCTTTAGGTGATCTCTCCCCAGATAAGAGTCTGGCAACATCCACCTGGAACATGTGCCAAATCCCACCTTTGTCATCATGTGCCATATGGAAAATTGGCACAGTGTGTGCCCCATGATATCTTGGGCAAGCTTTCTAGAATCAAAACCTTTAATGCAGTAGTAAGCAGGCAGTAGCAGTGTCACAGGATGGGGTCCCCAGGGATGTCCGTGGAACCCCTAGGGCCCCTTGACTGTGCCAATTTGGCTCAATGGGCACCCTCATTCTCGCCCACCATGTCTTGATGTAATTATAATAAATAGGGAGGCTGCCTCCAAGTCTAGCTGGACATGGCCCTGACAGACCCCATGGAACCTCGTGGGTTCCCAGACCCCTTGTGGGTCCCATTTTAAAACAGATGTCTCGGGGCACCTCCAGCCTTATGAGTTATATGCGTGGCTCCAAACCACCCCTTTGCCGTGCCTCAAGCCTCGTAAATGGTATTGACACAGCGTCCCTCCGAGGCCTTGGTTTCACTCAGCCCTCAGGTCATCACAGGACTCTCCGCAGCCCCATCTCACCCTGCGCCCACCCTGGTGCTGGGCTCTCCGCAGCCCTGTCTCGCTCTGCACCCACTCTGGTGCTGGGCTCTCCACGGCCCTGTCTCGCTCTGCGCCCACCCTGGCACTGGGCTCTCCACGGCCCTGTCTCAGTCTCTGCGCCCACACTGGTGCCAGGGTCTGTTCACCACCAAACTCTGCGCCCTCTCTGGAACCAGGATCTGTTCACCCCCGAACTCTGCACCCTCTCTGGCACCGGGGTCCCCATACTGCAGTGGGCTCCCTTAATGAGGCCTCCTCCTTCCCCAATAGCCTCAGCCCAAACCACCGGTGTTATAAACAAAAGTAAAAAAATGCAAGCCCCTTGGCTATACCATAATTCAAGCTGTGCTCTGCCCCTTAACATTACCAGGAGCAGAACTTACAGTCAGACACTCTTCCTTTCACTTCCTCTAGGAGGGCTCCCTTCCCCTTTGGCCACTAGCAGAGAACTGACTTCCCTAGTTCCAGCCTGGGGTTTATATGTGCCCAGGGCCCTGCCTCTTCTGGTCAGCTGACCAGGTGCAGGCTAATTTGCTCGCTAGCCTGTTGCCCTAATAACCAGCACCTGGGTTTCTGTCTATCTCTTTAGGCTCTCCCCAGGCAGTTTCTGCTCTTCTAGGAGCAGGCACCTTAGTGCCCTGTGACAAGCAGCTACAACTGAAGGCACTGAATTGCATTTAAATTCTGATACTTCTTAAGTTCCCATGTACATCCCTCCCAGCTACAACAGAGAGGTCCATAAATCTGAGGTGTCTACAAGTCACCATGAGATACAGGCCAAATCCAGAGTTCAGCATCTATGTGCATGAGGGGTAACTGGGAAGACATTCTTCATCAGAAGTTCTGGGGCTTCTCCAGAGATGGAGGCTCCTCCAGTCCAATAGCTACCATAGGATATGTAGGCTGTTATCCAGCTTCTGCAAGCAAGACCCTAAATCAAATGTTAGTATAATCCATCAAATAATATCTCTTTTCTGGCCTGGGCCTTTCCTCTTGCCTACTGTGCCTGGTATCCTTTCTACATTATCTTCACAGTCACATTTATTTGACTTCATTTGATTAAAACTGGCCACTTGGGCCAGA
>NW_005842237.1:769378-825680 GCF_000455745.1 Alligator sinensis
CTGCCCAAAGATATCTACATATGATCCATGTCAAACCCTCATACACCACAACTAGAAAGAACAAAACACAGAACACATTACAACATACTACCAGTAAACAGCAGGAAAGAAGAAGACATTACTAGGGACCTACTAAATTCAGGATGGCTGCTTCCCAATTTCACAGACCCAGTGCGGCGTCAGGAACCATTTTCATGAAGGATTGCAGCAGCGCCCCCCACCCCCTATGCCTCTGATTGGCTGAGGGGCCCTGGAAGTCCTGACCTTCCCCAGAGATTGACAGGTGGCCCCAAATTGGGGCTTGTTAACATTACAATTAGTTGCTTTCATAGGTTTGATCAATGGATTACACCTGTGGAATGCATTAATTGATGAGTTAGCAAGCAGTTTAACATGGGGTTAATGACTTCTGAAGGCTTGACCACACACTGGGAGGAGAGACAGCTCTTTGCCCAGGCAGGTAGGCAGGCCTGCATCAGGGGCTCAGTTTCCAGTTTGCTCCCTCTCCCCTCTTTTCCTCCCCCCATGCTTCAGGACACCAGGGCTTCCCACCATTTTCTGTTTTGCTATTCCTTTTTTTTTCTTCTTTTCCTTTGATCACTCACTGATTTCACACCCTTTCACAATGCCCATACTTTTTCATGGGGAATGAGCTTGTTTGTGGGGACTAGCTGATTTTGCCATTTCCATGAAAATCACAAAATTGTGAATTCAGTAGGTCCCTAGACATTATCAGTGTTATTCCTAGGACAGAGATGTAATTGCTTAAAATATTTTTGGAGTCTCCTAGGGAGAGGATGAGGATCTATACTCAAAAGGAAAGGAAAAAACTCCACAGTCCTTACCAGTCGTGGGAAGAAAAAATAAATCACTGCTGACACTGAACTCTGCTCTAGCAGGGAACCACTAAGATTTCCAACTACCAGCAGAAGCATCAGAGCAACTCAAAATTCCTTAGCTGCAAAAATTCCCTCTCCCTCTCCTAAGGAGAAAGCTGAATATGACATATCTTATAGTTGTTTCCACACTAACATTTGTTTCACCTCAATATGAATTTCAGGCAGTAAATGACAATAAAGTATGGTTGACCTTTAATACAGTATATAACCTAAACCAATCTAGAGGATTAATTAACACAGTTATTTCATAGGGCATAGAAAATTCACCTCATATCAACTTTCTTTTTTCCATAGATCAAATGTGTTCAGGAACCATAATTATACATATACAAGACCCACTTTTTCATCTCCTCTCATTCGCTGCAAACAGTTCTAGACCTTGGAGAGCTCATGACACGTGCTGATCAAATATGCCAACATTTAGGGCAAAAGTGGTTTCATACAAACTGTAGAACCTTTTATCTTTTTATGTTGAACTGTTATACCAACTAAATGAAAATGGATCACGTTTGCCTTAATTTAGGCACCATGTATGGGAATCGTAGATTATTATCACCCCAAACCTTATAATATAGAGCATACCTTTGTTATCATGACATTTCCAATTTGCCACCTACATATTTTGCTCAAGGTTTTCTTGAAAACTGGTTAAGAATAAATTAAATCCATTTATTCTTTATAGTCTCAGAGACTGGGATTCCCTTTTCATGAAAATGTCATAGGAAAATACGTTTAGAAGATAAAAATTTTTTGCAGACTACAGCCAATGTGCATATCAACCAAATGATCTGGTGTGTTACCTGAAGCAAAAAAAGCTTCCACTTAGAAGCTAAACTGAAAATGACCTTGTGTTTTTTTTTAAAAAGGCTGGAAACTGAGGTCGTTGGAGTGTATTGTGATAGACAGTGCTACTCTCTGTATGGTTAGGAGGCATGTCTAGTATGTGGATTACAGCCAAGTAGGAAAAAAAACATACAATAAAAACACTGCATTATTTCATCTGAAAGCAATGGCAAATGAAATTTACTACAATTATGACTTTCATAAAAGACTATAAGGTTTCAGTAACTTTGTTTTGCCTTGAAATATGACCTGTTTTTTTTCAACTTAGTACCCATAAATTAAGTATGTTCTTTATTGGTCCTTTCTGGCAGGGACATAAGCAACAGTAACTATATATTCCCTACCAGGCAGATCCCAACAGCACACCATTTTGTGCAGTGTAGTTTAAAGAATATATATACAGAAGTTGGCTTAAAATTGACCGAATTACTGAGTCAAAGGTAATGAAATAGAAATAGGGCTTTGACTTTTTTTAATCAACAAATTTTAAATATGTAAAATAAAAGCAAATTCCAGATGATTCACTTTTGGAAGAAAATTGTTTTTAAAAAGAAAATTTACAAAAACACATGTTGAATGCATGAATATGTACTGTCACAAGAGTTGAATCCATCAATATTGTTACATGCATCCTCTGCTTGTTTCTATAATAACAAATTTCCACCAGAATATTTTGATTGACAGATTCTTATTTTTAATGCCTGTCTCTTTTAGGAGCAGCTTAATGTTAAAATGAAAAATAAACTTGGGGTTTCAAAGCAGGTGGAAAAACTCACACTTCTGATTAAAAAGGGAACTGCCTCTAATCCTGTGTTTTCCACTGTGCTTCAAAGTGTCCTATATATAGATGAAAACACATTTTGACACTTTTGAAACATTTAGAGAGAGAAAAATGTGTATAACTTACCATTAAAGTTTACAGCCCGGATATAACTAAGTAGCTCTTTCCCATCAATTGTGCTCATTCTTGGACACAGGCCAATATATCCAGGACAGATTTCTTTATGCATGTTGTGTAGTGCATAGGCCATGGAATAAACAGCATCAATTACGAATTGCACCTTTCCTTCTTGCTCATAGGCTGAATCTCTTGCAATTCTTTCTAAGCCTAAGAAGGACAGAGAAAAAGAATCAATTCACTTTTATTTATATCTATGCATCGACTACGACATAAATGATTAGAGTCAGATTAATAGATAAAATTAGCTATCCATCAGCTAAATAAAGAAGCAAGAAAAAATATAGCCATCTGGATTTACCTCTAATCATTGTGTACTGTGCCAGGTTTATAAGCAATGTGTGGAGTTCTGGGCAAAATATTTCATTACAAGAAAAAGAAAGAAAAAAAATATAGATTTGTATTCCGCAATCTCTTTTTCCAGTTTAGTACGTTTCATTGAACAGCTGGTTACTGTTATTTATAGGACACTTTTACAGCAGCCTGTTTTAAATGAAATTTAGAGACTACCTTAATTTATATCTACATCTATTGTTTGATCAAATATATTTAAACATGTTGAAAAGGTGGTGGTTTTTTCCTAAGTGTTGTGCTCATCTGTCTATATTTAAGAATGCTTATTTGAGGTCCTTTTCTGTACTTAACATTGAATTATATCTCAAAATTGGAAACCTTGAATCATACTTCATTGTATTGTCATCTTTTTTTTTCTCATAAAAACTGTGTTATTAATAACAAATGAAAACCACATAGAAAAATTTGGATTCAGCAAGAT
This sequence comes from Alligator sinensis, assembly GCF_000455745.1. Taxonomy (NCBI): domain Eukaryota; kingdom Metazoa; phylum Chordata; order Crocodylia; family Alligatoridae; genus Alligator; species Alligator sinensis. Next base: position 772,854 of record NW_005842237.1, read on the forward strand.
AGTTTTAAGATGAATGATTAGGGTGGATACTGTTGGATTGCAAGAAAGAACAAAAGAAACAAAGAATGAAAAGAAAAAAGGCAATCTTAAACAGACATCCAGGTTGATATTCTGGACCCTTAAAAGTTAAGGAGATATTACCACTGAGTTAAACATACTAAAATTTCACTTCTGAGGAGAAATGAAATCCAGCAGACAACAAATAACAGGATTGCAATCCTGGCCCATTGACATCAAAGGCAAAATGTATATTGAAGTCAAGGGAGTCAGAGTCTAATCCCAAGAATTACCTTAAATTCAGCTGGAGTGAAGTTACAGGTTACATTTAGACCATACTAAATCTGTAGAATATTAAGCGATGTTAAAGTTAGAATGTGCTATGAGCAGTTGTGCATTAAGGGTTAATAACATTTCTTGTCCTCACAGCTCTGACTTGCAACTAGAGGGCTGGGAGCATGGGGGTGGCTAGGAGCCAGGACACTTGGGCCGCACCCAGATGAGTGCAATCCTGCAGTATGTAGTGCAGCAGACATGTCTAAAGCACCACATACCACATGTTCCATTGCTCTCCATGCTGCAAGGGAGCAGTGCAGAGGGGTTTTCTGACCTCCAAATATCCAAGGGTCAAAAAAACCCACCCACAAAAAAAAACAGTGGCATATGTGGCAGCAGCATGTGCCACCCAAAGCCAGAGCCTGGCAGGACAGACTCACGCTCAGCTCCCAGCCAGGCTCCATGAAGCAGAAGCAACATGGCTGCAGCCCTGGGAGGCCCCCAGGCCCCTAGGTAAGCCTGATGGGGCCACCTCAGTGCTTGCCCCAGCCTCTCCTACGCCATGCACGGTAACTTGCCATGTGCCAGAAGACACGTGTCACAGGCATTCTCTGAGGACAACTAGGGGTGCCATGGGGTCTATATCTGCCCTGGATGGGGCAGAAGGACCTGGCACAGTGCATCGTGGAGTTCTGGAGGACTGTAAATTGCTGATATAATCTTCATGGAGCAGACTGAAGTTACACTAACATGAGCTAGATAGCATGGCCCAGAGTTAACCCTTGCCTGAAGTGGCATAACTTTGAGATGATCAGAGGGCACTTAACAAAAGTTAATGAACTTTAAAGTGTGAACACTTAGTGAATATTCCATTCAAATTCTTTCAAGCATGTTTACAAAGCTCCAAAAAGTTGTTACCTGCATCATTTACTCTTATTTCCCGACCTTATCACTTTTCTAAACCAGAAAAAAAACCCTAAAAAAATAAAATAAACTTGTCTCATGTATTTTGTTCCATTAACCTTAAGAGGAATACAATATTCTTTATATCTAGAAATACATTAAGTATAAGATCTTTCAGCCTTGCAACATCTGTTGAATCCTATTGGCCCTAAAGATACATCTTATGAACAAGGATGAACTGAAAAATTGCCAGTGGCTATACTTGTATGCTTTTATTTTATCAGATTATATCAAGCCCACAGTTCTGCAATGCAATGGTAGAGACAGAAAAATACTAGAAACTTTGTAGAAGTGAGCAAGTGTGTGTTCTGACAATCAGCAGTTCTTGTTATATCACATTTAGTGGCAACTAAGGATACTCAGGCACATCTATACATAGGGCAGACTGCACAGTGGTGCAATCATTTAGAACATGCTTAGTACTTGTTTAAGTAATTACTGGATGTGCAGTAACTGGCATTACTGCAAGTCCCACTTCCGCATGGATATTTTTAGCTGCTATTGCACAGTCAGGGATGTTAATACTACTGTGCAGTAGCCTCACCATCATGGTTCATGCCTGGTGATACTACATTGCTGTAGCAATGAGCTACGGTGCAATAGCTCATTGCTACGGTGATATAGCATCTTGTGTAGATATGCACAGTATCTTTAAATATCAGCTCAAAGACTTTATTTTTCTGCTCAAGGAACATTAGTTAAACAGTCACAATTTCTTGAAATGTACTAGTTACTTGAAATAGAAACCTTAGTCAGTTAAATGGGTAAGTTGCATGATAATGTCCCTGACTGGGTAAGCAAACATGTTTTTCTCTCCAAATACTCAAACTTTTAACATTCATTTTCCAAACACAGAGAAAGGGATTTGGTTTAAATAAGCTACATTTTATAAATCTAAACCACCTGGGAACTACCAGCAGTAATTTGTACTGAATACCTCATGATCCCTTCTGTAATTGTAATTGGTACCACATGAGGCTGAGTTGTAGCCTTGGCTGAATGGTATTGTGGCAGTGCACGTTTTGGTGCCTACCACTTTAAGGCTGAAAGCAGGCAATGAGCAGGTGTGGGTCAGCCCTGATGAGGCAGCCATTTTTATCCAGGCCCACAGGGCTGAGGCAGCAGTAAGCTGCTGGCAGCTGGCAGCAACAACACCCAGCTAAACTGCTAATGGGAACATCTTAGAGATAGGGGAGCAAGAGGTTCCTAGAGGCCCAGCAAGGCTCCAAGCCCCAGAGAGAAGGCGTTGAGCCTGAAAAGAGTTTGACCCAGCTTGGGAAGGGGTTTATGGTCATCAAGCCTACACTGGGGCTAGGCAAGCCCCTGACTTCAAACAAGCAGGGGTGAGGCCTGGGGCTCAGCTGAGCCCAGTTGAGAGTACAGTCATTTTATTAAGATCCCTGGGGCTCTAAGCAGGCCCAGTATGAGAGGGCTATATGGTGGGGCCCAGGAAGGGACCCCTGTTGCCTACAGAGGTCAGCTGCTGTGGCGCTTGGACCAGAAGACCCCAATTGTTCAATGCAAGAGGGCCAGGGCTGGGAGGCTGAAGGACAATGACAGTCAATGTGAGGGGCAGGCCAGGGCCATGATGAGCCACCTGGCACCCTGACTGGCCTGAAGGTGAGGCCAGAGCCTAAGGATGCTGAAAGTCTCCTCTATGGGGGGGACATCACTGTCTAAGGGAAGAAAGGCCCAGCGAGACAGCAGGCTGGACTGAAGGAGGCTGAAACTCAGCCTCTAGGTGAGAGGCAGCCAGTAGCAGCCCCAGAATGACATGTAGCCCAGCAGGGAGACCAGGGCATGTAGGCCTGCTTGGTTCTGGGTAAGACTGAAAACTGCACCCTGCTGAGGAAGGGTGGTCTGGTGGGGCTGTCTGTGGTGGGACCGTCCCCAAGAAATGCCAGGCCAGTTACCTCCCTGGTGAAAGGCGAGGAGGGGTGCCTCAAAACCCCAGCCCTGACATCCTGGTGGGTTATCCAGAACAGGGGATAGGTACAGGGGCTCGGCACATCTCCAAACATCTGAGCTCCATGCGGTGCAAGACCCTGGAGGAACCAGCGAGCAAGGCATATGTGGAAGGCCCTAACGAGAGGGCATAAGTGTGAGGCCCTGGTGAGAGGGCAGTTAGAAGACCCTAGCAGGAGGGCATGAGGCAAAACCCCAGGAGGGGGCAGTGAGGCCAAGGTTGATCTACGGACACCTGAGGCTGTAGTTGGGCCAGAGGCTGAGACCCTGGTAAGTCCTCAGATGTCATGAAGCCAAGTGTTGAGTCAGAGGGAGACCCCAGTAAGTCCTCAGAAATGGTGAGGCCGAGTCTGGGTCAAAAGGGCAAGTAGTTGGCTCTAAGCAACTACAAGGCAGTGAAAGTAACAAGTTACCCATAGATGGGCTCGGGTCAGAACTCCGCTCAGAGTAAAGTGAACTGGCTGGTCACCCTGCAGATGAGGGTTGCGGGAGAGGCCCAAAAGGCTGTGCCAGGACCAGGCAAGGAGAGTGAGTAGGCAAGCCTGATGGCCTATGTGGTTGCTCAAGGGAACAGGGCAGGTTGGGCATGGCCCAGTGAAGGTTAGCATGTAAGAGTCCTGGTGAGAGAGGGCAGAGTGTAATAGGCCCCAGTGAGAGGAAGGTGGCATAAATGAAGCCCAATGAGGCGGAGTGAATGGACGAATGAATGAGGCCTAGAAAGGGGCTGAGTTCAGTCCAGCCACAAGCCAGAAAATAGAGCAACTTGAGGATGCAATGTGCAAGGCATGGGACATGATGAGGGAGGTCGGAGTTGTGTACAGTACCCCCTGGCATTAGGGCATTAAAATGGGCAGACTCCCACTAGCTTTCTTTCTACAATTCCAGACAATAGCCACTATAATTTCTGAGGCTTAAGAGGATGCTCTCTCTAAATACTAATGTATAAAACATGGAAATTTACAAACATTTATGCATTGAAAACACAATGGTATAAATATGTTAATATAAAATTTTATCTTTGCTTAACAGAGAAATAATAAGTAGTCCAATTTTCTATATTATAAAAATAATGTATTGAGACATCCTATGTGGATAACCCAGTAGCAATATAGTCTTTCATTTGTATCTCTCACAGATACGTAGGCATAAATCATGTTACCACATACATTATAAACAAGATTATGAATTTAGTAGAGCTGTTTGTGTTTCCTTAATTAGGTGGTTAGAAGATGGCATCACAAAATTTCTGTTTTCAAGATGCTTCAGACATTTACCAAGTAGTTCAAAACCTATAGTGTTTTATACCAAGGGTCTCTATGCTTTCCATAATTAAGTGAAAGAAGAAAACTGTAAATTAGGTTTGTGTGTTCCTTCTTGAGATTTTCAACCATTTTCTCTTTCTAGCATTCTCAAACATCTAAAACAGTAATTTACAAAGATGACAGTGACTCATCAACTTAATTGGCTGTAAAATTTGATTATACTATACTTCCTAAAGTAAATGTTAATGTATAGCTATAAAATGATGCATATTTTCAATGCCATAAATATAAGTCAACCACCTGCCAAAATAATGCCAAGCCTTCAGTTGTCATTATTATCAAGAACTTCTTATTCAGCCTTGGGTATCAAGTTAAAATATTTTCATTTATGGCTTGAAATTAAAGTTTACTGGACATGTTTCTACAAACACAGATGTTCCGATAGAAGAATACATCATTATAAATTTACCAGCCGAACTTTAATGGTTTCATAAGAATGTAAGAAGTGCCATATAGGGCCAGGCCAATGGTCTGTCTGCCCAGTAACCCGTCTCCAACAATGTCAGGTATAAATGCTTTAGAGGGGAACGGGGTATACCTAGAGTGATCTATCCCCTATTCATTACCCTCCCCACCACTTACCATTATTGGTTTAGAGATGCCAGAGGAAACGTCTCCAACCATTTTGTTCAACAGCTATTAAGAGATCTATCATCCATTAATTTATCTATTCCCTTTTTGAATCTGGCTATGCTGTCTGCCTCTAACACTTCCTGTGGCAATTAATTTCACAAGTTAACTATACATTGTATAAAGAAGTACTTCCTCTTAAATCTGTCTCCTACTAATTTCAGTGTGTGTCCCTAGCTCTAGTATTTTGGGACTAGGTGGACAACAATTCCCAGTTCACTTTGTACACACCCTTCATGATCTTATATACCTTTGTCATTTCCACCCCTCAGCCTTCTCTAATCTAAACTAAAGAGTCCTAGCCATTTTAGCACCTCCTGATATGGCAACTGCTCTTTATCTCATATAATTTTGGTTTCCCTTCTCTGTACCTTTTCCAATTCTTCCTCCTTGTGACAGGGGGCAACTCTCAGGGCCAGGACTCATGCTAGCCCATACACCTGTCTCTGTGGGGCAGTCCACCCTGTCTCACCTGCCACAACTCTGTTGTTCCCATAAACTGGTGGTATAATGCAGGAAGCTGCCATTCCCAGCCCTGATGCCAGAGGGCACTATCTGTGGCTCTGAACCTCCCTTACACCACAGCCCATGACTCACAGATGGTATCCAGATTAATATTACTCCCATCTGAGACCAGAGCATACCGAGTCCAAAGTCAGGCTCCATACACCAACTCATTCACCTACTCCCCTCTCACAGGAGGCCTCTTCAACTCTGCCCCCCTCTCACCAGGGTATCTGGCATACCGCCCATTACTGGGCCACACTCCACTGCCCTTGCTCCTCCTTGAGCGGCTCCTCTTGGGCCATCAGGCTTTGCTACTCACATACTGGCCTTGCCACGCAATCCTTCAGTTCCCATGAGTTCCCCTACTCTACATGGTCTGGCGTTGTGCCAAACCCTGGGATAACTCTGCCCCAAGCCCCTCACCGGGCAACTCTACACTACACCCCATCCTGGGGTCTCTGTCTTATACTTGCAAACAACTTCTCACGCGGCTGGCCCTTGGGCTGGTCTTCAGGCTTCCTCCCATTTGGCCCTACTCAGCATGCCCCTGGGACTGTCCTTCAGGCCTACTCCCACTTCAGCCCCTGACATGGACAGCCCTTCAGGCCTACTCTGACTTGAGCCCTACTTGCTGTGGGGCCTCCCAATGCTCAACACACTACCCCCTTTGGGGTCTCCAGGATCTGCATCCCTGCTGGGCTCAGAGGATCCCTGCTGGGCTCTAGGATCTGCACCCCTGCTGGGCTCAGGGGATCCCTCGTGGGCATACCTGGCCCCCACTACTCCTCCTGCTCTTGGAATTACCCACCAGATGGTGGGGCTGGGGTTAAGACACCCCTACCCACCTTTCACCAGGGAGGTAACTGGCCTGGCATTTCCTGGGGGCCACCATCTGGTGGCTCACATATCACTAGGATCTCCACCAGGCCACCCTTCCCCGGCAGGGTACAGTTTTAGGTCATGCCCAGAACTAAGAGCCTCCTGCTGTTACCTCTAGATGTTACATGCTGCTCAGCCAGGTGATGTTTCTGCCTGGGCTGGCAGCAGCAAACTGCAGCCTTTATATACACCTCATGTTCCAAAAAGGCTGCCCTCATCAGGCACCTGGTAGCTGCCTGCCTCTGCCCTTAGAGTAGCAGGTATCTCTTTGAGATGCGGAGACCAGAACTGTACACAGTATTCAAGATGTAAGAAAAACATGACTTTGTATAACAGCATGATGAAAGTCTATGTTTTGTTTTCAGTTCCCTTCTTAATGATGCCCAACATTTTATTGGCTTTTTTTGTTGCCACTGCACATTGAGCTGAAATTTTTAAAGAACTATCTACAGTGACTTTAAGGTCTCTTTCCTGAGTCCTAACATCAAGTTCAGAACCCAGCACTGTGTATGAGACAAGTTTAAAACTAGCAAGAAAAAGTCATTTTTTATGCAATGTGTAGTTAACTTGGGAAATCCATTTCCACAGTCAGTGGTAGAGACAGACAGGCAGATATTATAGCCAAATTCAAAAAAGGGACTAGAGAAATTCATAGATTTAAAAAAAATCTATTAATAGCTGTTTAACAGAATGCTCAGAAATATTTCCTCTGGTATCTCTAAACCAATAAAGGGGATGCCAGGGAGGGTAATGAAAAGCCCCTACCCTGCTGCTAGACTGCTACCTACATTTTTTTAAAGCATTAGAACTTAGATTGAGGAAGATCTTTATTTATAGGTTCCCTTAGATTAGAAACTTTGAATTTATGGATTGACCTTCTCTTTAACCCTCTTTTTCCCTAATTGAGGCTGAATATTAAACAAAGGACTTAAGTATTTAAACGTGAATCAAAGATCTAAACATTAAGTTTTAAGTTCCTTCAGCTATATATCTAAATTGATTATTCTTAATTAAAGGACAACTTACCTTGACCTCATATGTGCTACACTGACTTTTTAAAATCCTAGTTTCTTATCAAAATACATGGGACTACCAAGTCAAATACTTTAAAGAAGTTCTGATATATTACACTTGCATTGTTACTTTTATCAACCAAACTTGTAATCCAATAAAAAGAGATGTCAAATTAGTTTGACAAGATCTTCCTGCATAAACCTATTAATCATATTATTTAAATTAATTCTTTATTAATTACCATATCAGCCACTCCATTATTTGCCTGGGATGGATGTCAGGCTAACAGGGGTATAATACCCAAGTCATTCCACTTACATTTTTCTTTTTCTTTTTTTTAATGTTGGCACAACATTAATTTTGGAATTAGCTCAGGAAATGTTATGAATATTTTTCAATAAGTTTTAGATCTGCTGATTTAAAAATGCTCGTTTTTTATGCTTATTGTTCAGTATTCATTTAAGTTACTATTGGAATGGAAAAAATACAGATCAGCATCAACAGATGACTTTTTCCGCATATTTAGAAACTGTTATTGAAAACATTGGCTTTTTCTGCATAATCATTTCTATCTAGTAATAGACAAATACCTTTTATTAGGATTCTTTTTCTTCCTAATATGCTTGAAAGAATCTTGAATTTTATCCTTAAAACTATTGGTCATAATTTTTTCTGTGTCATTTTACTTCCCTTACCAATGTTCTACAACACCTATCTTCTGAATTATACTTCAAAATTATCAACTACTGCATCCATTTATTACATATGTGGGACCAACAATCACCACTTCACCAAGTCTGGTTTATGACTCCCAGCAGCAAAGACCTTGTTCGCCCCATGTATCCAGCTGCAGGTGCAGATCTAGCAGCAGGAGCAGGACCCTTCACTCAGGCTTGGCTCCTTGTGCTTCCTTCTACTTGTTACCCTTGTTACCAGTAGCAGAGACCTGGTTCACCCCCAGAGTGCCTGGGGCAGGTGTTCCTGGGCTGGGCCACGTGTCAGGGAAGATGCAGCCTCTGGGCATGGGACTGCACGTCTTCACAAGTGAATATGTGGGCTGTGGTGCCCAATGCAAGGATCAGGTTTTTGGGGGAGTGGCCAGGAGCCTCCACCACCTCCAGCCCTATCCAGTGTGGGCTGAAATCATGTAACTACTTTCAGAACACATAATGTGGCACAGTAATGTTTACTACAGTCTAAATAAGATATGTGCTAACTGTCCCATGCGACAGGGCCCAAACTTTCATGATAGAGATGATGCCGCTTTAGGTTTTATTTATACTTTCCAGGTAACTAAAAGCAAACTAAGTATTTCCTACTCCCCTCTACCTGGTGGCAACCCACAGAGCTACTCCAATTTAGCTGCTTCCTTGTCCATTATCAATGCCAACATAATTCACTTTAGTATACAAAACCAACTGTTAGTTACTCTGGTATACATGTTCATTTGTCTATTTTCTCAGAGTAAACTCTACCATGATAAAGAAGATTTTTTTGTTACACATTTTAAATCATTATATACCTGGTCATTCTGCTAAGATAAGATAGTGATATATTGTGTAATTTATTTATTTTTTAAATAGCAAAATGCTGCAGAATGATTATGTTAGCTGGATGAGTGAGTCACAAAGACGCTATCCCTGAAAGCTGTGGCTCCTTCATATGGGAAAGGAGACAGTTGAGGAAGCTATTCTCTGAGATGAAATTGGTTATTTCAGCTTCTTCAAACTGGGCAAACTGGGAACTTAAAAGCAATCACACGAAACAGAAGTGAGCTGGCTATTTACTCTCCTTCATGAAGCAGCAGATTTTTTTCTTTCTTTAATTTTTCAGGGTTTGTGTTGCCCCCTTCTTCCTTGTCTCCCACCTCATATCCACTGCCCAAAAACCAAGAGTAGACCAGGGCGGGAAACAGTTTTCCTGTCCCTTGATTTTCTTTGTGCATTTGTTTTTTTATATTTAGGATGAAATAGGGACAAAAAAGGATCAAATCCTAGAATATGTGGGCAAATATTTTCTTTAAAATGAGGTAATCAAAATCTTTTAATATTTTTGGAATTGTTCAATTTCATTTTGTCCATTTTTAAAATTAAAACTGCTTTAAGTTCTAAACAAGGAAGACAATTTTCAAATATATTTCTTTGTTTTGAAAATGCTGAACCAAATCTGATTAATCAGAATTCACTGGGGTACAGTCCATGGTATGAGCAGAACTCTTGAACATTATCAAATTGCAACTACCCTATCCAAACAATAGTGTTCAAATACTTCAAAAAGCAGTGATCTAAAGTGAGATTCACAATGATGCATATGCTGTCTATGTAGTCATAATGAAAGTGTTCAGAAAATATATTGCCACAGTTGATGCAGAACTTTAAGCATGAACAAGTGTAAATCAACCTAAAAACTAAAAGTGCATGTAAAATAAATTCCTTAGTGTTGAAGTTACAGGGAATTACTCATGTTCATGTTTACTAGTCATTGGGGGAACTATTTAAGGAGTATAGTACTTCTTTCATTTTGTGAATACGGGTGGGAGAAACAGCTAATGTCCATAGAGCAGATAATATTGGCTACTTACTTCCTATCAATGAATTGCAGCTATTAAGCTGCTAGCAAAGCAATAAAAATGATGCTGTACGTAGAAATTTCCTAAAAGCAACATGCCCTTGGCAGTAATAAATGTACCTATACTGTTCACTGCATAGGAAGAATGCGTGTGACTGCATCTGAAACAGCATACAAATATATGTGTAAAAGCCAAATGAGATACTACAGCAGCTGAAATAAAGGAGAGCATCGAAGCACTGATGAGGGAACTATAGCACTAAAGAAATCTGACATCACGGTGAGCATTTATAGTTTTAATCCAGTTTTTTTTCCACAGAGAGAAAATTCCTATCAAAATTCATTGAAGCTGTATTTGAAATTCAAGCCATGCACTTTGCAGCTTCCTTAAATATTTACATAATCAGTTAAACACGACAAAAGTCCCATTTCACTTTTTCCATTTCAGAGCAAGAAAAAAGACTCAGGTCAGAAATGCATATCTCAGTTCTGATTAAAGGCTTTGCTGGTTGCAGATTTTATACCACAGGACCTTTAGAAGTATGTTAGTGATTCATGACCTTTTTTATTTTTTCTTTATTCCCAGATTTAATAAACAGTGAATTAACATGGTTGATTTGAATCTATGTTATCATGGTATGACAATTCTTCACCCTCTTCCTAGTTGATATTGCTGCATTTTCTACAAACAAAATTCAACCTGTGGTTATGCACTTCATTAAAAAAATGAATCAGCGTCAACTTTAAGATTATTACTCTGTAAAGTTGTAACTGAATTTCTACTATAAACACAAAATTGAACTTCTGTTCCCTAAAAATCAATCAACAAAAGGAACTCTTCCTCAAAACTAAAAGTTAGATTTGGAAATGAGATAAATTATTTATCCATTCACTTTATATTTGATTAAAGAGTTTTTAGAATTAAAATGTGTGTATAATTAAAATATCATTTGAGGTTATTTTACACTTTCATAAAAAAAGGAGAGAGAAACTTTAGGTTTACTAAATTTATCCATTAATACTGAAATGCAAGGACAAGACCAAAGATTAGTTGACTGAAAGCAAATGTATTAAATGAAAGGCAATGTTCTTAAAACATTCACAAATGAAGTCACACTGTCAAATTGACTCCAGTACAATCAACTTTAAAAAATGTGTACAGAAACATAGTTCCTCATTAATAACAGTAGACCAAAAGAAATGGAACTATTTGAGAGGCAAGGATTTTTTGTGGGCAATATCTTTTATTGGATAGTTGGGAAGAATATAGACAAGCTTTTGGATACCAAGTATCCTTTCTCAGGTCTCTGAGAAAAAAAAATAGATGCAGCTTGAGCTACATAGCAGATAGAATAAATGCCCATGTAAAAGTTCATATGTAAATATAAATAGGGTATAAGATATATTATCAGATAGCTGACTGCCAGTTCTTATCTTAATGACTCTTTTTAAAGTACATCAAAACTTTCCACTGAAGCCCTTCCCAGTTATTTAAAAGATATGAAAGGAATACAGTGAAACTCCCATTGTATCACAGCACACTTTAAATATTTTCAATTTGTTGCTGAGAAATCACAGAAAAGTTTGAAGAAATCTGAAACGTAATTAATTGTCAGAACATTTTGAACATTAGAATTAATAAGAAAATATTTGGCAACAGTTTCCACACTATCAAAAATATGGTCACATTTCAGATCATAAAGAGACCCTCCAACCTCCCTGATGTTCTTGATGCCATTTATCACTGGAAAAGCCTCAGGAAAGGCATTCATGAAGCATGAGAAAAATCTCTATACTTCTCCACAAAGAATTATCAGGACTACTTCAATTAGAATGATAGGGAAATACGTGCTCTCATTGACAGAAAAAGGAGAGTCTTCCAAAACTTGGCAAAATGCGAACAAATCCATACAGAAGTGAGATGCTTATCGCCAAATTAAAACTGAGACCCACAGGAAAATTCAAGAGTGAAAGGAAATGTAGTGGGAGAACAAAGCAAAAGAAATTCCAGAGTTTGCCGACAGCCATGACATGTAGTTTCTTCAGGGTACCCAAAGCTACCTATGGGCCAAGCATATGAGAAGCCATGTCTTTGAGGTTCAAGGATAGAGCAACACTAAAGAAAGCTCCACCATCTATGCACTGAAGAAGCACTTTAACAACAGAGATTCTTATGTTGAAGACAATACCACTGAATCTATTCCACAATACCTCATTAAGGACCACCTTGCAGATCCACCATCTTTATCAAAAGATCTTGAAAGCCATTAAACAGATGAAGAATAAAACATGTGGTCCTGATGGAATAGCAGCTGAAATCTATAAGTGAAGTGGAAAAAAGCCCTCTCAACAACTATATGTTGTTATGGAAATCTGTAAACATGAACAGTTTCCCCGTGCCTTTATAGATGCCAGAATCATTACAAGACTCAAGAAAGGAGATCGATCAAATTGCAGCAATGATCTTGGCATTGCACTCCTGTCAGCTGGAAGATCCTCACCTGCATTCTTCTCAATAAACTCGTTCTCCCCATTAAGGAGATTCTACCCAAGTCCCAATGTGTTTTCAAATCATGCAGAGGTACAACAGATATGATTTTTGTTGCTAAACAACTGCAGGGGAAATGTTGCAAGTAACAATGAGATTTTTACATGGCCTTCATTGGATTAAAGGCCTTAGTCAGTTCAATCAATAGAGAGGCCAGGCCCTGTACAAGGTCCTGATGAGACTTTGATGCTCATCAAAATTTGTTACCATTCTCAGACTCCTTCATGACGACATGACAGGAACCATCCTAAGCAACGGTTCAGAAATGGACCCATTCACTATTAGAACTTGAGTCGAGCAAGGATGGTCATTGTACCAACACCCTTTCCCATCTATATCACATCTATTCCATATCTTATTCCTGACAGACTCCTATCTGGAGTCAGCATCCAGTATCACAGTGGGAATCTCTTTAACATCAACCAGTTACATTCCAAATCAGAGATAACCAACACATCCATTATGCTCTTAACACACTGATGATTGTGTCATGTTGAATTGGGGCCCTTATTCCCATTACTAAAACAAAAGAGGGAGGGAGCCGAGGCGTAACTGGCCCTCCCCGACCACTGGGAAAAACTAATGTAGGCAGGGAGCCCTGAAACAAAATGGCCACTCAGCCCAGGTGTAAGCAGTGACTGACAGGCCTGGGGCAGAAGTGGAGGGTCAGGTGAACCAGGAAGGGACTTATAAGCACAAGCCCCAGACCAGAGGGGCAGTCTGGCCATAAGAGCTACAGGGGGAAACTCCAGGAAGAAGATGGGGTGGGAAACCCAGAAGAAGGACTCCAGGCTGCAGAAGAAGGACTCTGGGTGGCAGAGGAAGGACTCAGATCTATAGGGGAGGCAGAAGAAATCCTGCATCCTGAACCAGCAGCAGGTAAGTACCTTGGGCCCTTTTGGCAAGGGCTTCCACAAGGAGGGAAACCTTTAGATTTGGAGCAGACTCTCATACTTTTGGTTTTCATTTATACTGGAGGACCAGGTTGTAGCTATTGGGGCGGAGGAGGCCACTGAGGAGGGTGCCCAGGGACACCCCGGATCCTAGGTGCTGTCATTAGTGGAAGGACTCAAGTGCCACACAACAGAGACTGAGAGCACAAGCCCAGAGCCTGCAGAGAGTGAGACCAGGGGCTTAGAAGCCCAAAGCCCCATGCGGGGCAAGGCATAGCAAAGAGTGGGAACAAGCCCAGAACTCACAAGAGCAAGATCAGAGGCAGAGATGTCCAGTGCCCATGAGGGCCTAAGAATGGGCCAGGGGCCCTAGAGCCATAAGGTTATGACCAGAGCTGGGGCCCCAGAGCTTGTGGTCCTGGGACAGTGAAGGCTGGCTCTAGCCCAGCCAAAGTAAAGTGCAACAAGACCAGGAAGGCCTCAATTCAGACAAGGGCCCACCATCCAAAACCCTTTGCTCTCTAGAGCCAGCCTCCCTATCAATGTATAGCATCAAGATATGGCAGGTGAGATAACAGGGGACCCTGAGAGGCCAAAGTGAGGCCCAGGTGGTGGCCAGGAGAAGTGGTTCCACCACTCCCGCACCTACCTCATTACATGTGCTCACTCAATTGAAGAGCTCTGAGTCACTCTTGATTGCTTCTGTGAAGCATAGCAAATGTTTGGAGTCACTGTCAACTTCATGAAAACCAAGACACTTTACCAACCCACCTCAAACCAAACAGCTGATCCTCCACACATTACAACTAAAGGGCAATCCTTGGAGAATGGTGTGCATCCGTTCTCAAATGTAGTGTTCAATTTGACCATGAGTGTGTGGCAGAAGGCCACCTCTGTTTCTCCCCCAAAACTCTGTTCTGTGACAACTTGGTTAGGATGGGCCCAGCAGAGGATACACACCTTACCCTATCTCTTTAGGTAACCTGAGCTGGATACATTCCTGAGGGAGGGGGGAAACCTGCTCCCTCTGCCTACGTGACTAGTATCACATACCTGGGTGAGGGGCTTGCTCCCTGGGGAGCTAGGAACTGCCAGTCTGCTCAACAACTAGTGATGTATTTCAAATTGGTTGGCTGACAGCCAACAGGTGCTGGCCTCCAACTGCCTGCCTCCAGAGGGAATCTGCACCTGCCTCTGGATGATACTTGTGAGTAAGCTACCTGAGATCTAATGAGATATATAGCTTGCAGTAAAGATGTGTGATCAAAGGCTACCCAGCCATGGGAGTTTGCTCTATGGGATTTCTCTGATATTGCTCTACCCTGTACCCTATACTAACCCTACCCTTTATAACCAATAAAGTTCTCCTTTGTACCTAGTGTGGGAGACTTATTGGGAGTGGGTCTAGATTATGCCTGGGCGTCCCCTTGGTTCGGCTGACTAAGGGAGACCACTACTTGCGCTTCTGACTGAGGGAAGCATTCCAAGTTCTTGAAGGGAATCAAGTACCCTCGTGGGCTACTAGGCCTGTATTTCCCAGGGTGCACAGAGCCAGAATCAAGAGCAGCCCTGGGTGGTGGCACTGGAACCCCCAGGCTAATGTGTGCGCTCCAGGAAGGGGGTCGGCCAGACGTGAGGCACCCCCAGGGAGGCACTCGGAGCCTGGAAGGTGGTCGGGCACAGTGAGGTGGGTGGCTCAATGCCGGAGTGCCCCCTACTGGCCTGCCACAGAGTGACACACATCAGCCACTCACCTAAGCTGTTTCTCAGTACAGGTAGAAGCACCAGTGTACTCCCCTCTTTAGCCATGGCCAAAGGCCCAGATTTCAAAGTCAAAAGAAAATACAGGAGCTCCCCTTGAATAATGTATTCATGAGGGGAAAGGGAAAAAAAATTCCCTGCCTTACAGATAATAGGCAAAAGCCTTAAAGCATGGGATAAATACTATTGTGCAAATAATATGGTTAACAAATATCAATGATGGTAACCAACTAATGCATTGTAGTAAATCAACACTTCCATCTAGGAGTAGTTTCTACCTGTGTCCTGCCTCCAACAGTTTGCATGTCAAAGAGAAAGGGATCAGCCCACAGTAGCATGTGGTAGGGGAATTGGCAGCACACAGTGGCTGGGGCACCTTCTCCACCCTGATTAATGTATTCCTCTACTGTGCACTGCCAGTCCCCTCTGCAGCACCTGTTGATATCTCAGCCCTCCCTGCTTCTTGCCAAGGGCTGCTCTCTCACCCCACTACTGCAGCCACCACTTATCCTCACTGCCTAACACAGTTCCCTCATTGCCATTGCTGACTAGAATTGACAGCACTCAGTAATGAAGGTAAGAAGAGCATCTGTAGTCAGGGACAGCCCTTGACACAGAGGGCTACTCTATATGCAGAAGTGACTGAGAGCTCAGTAGTGGCAGGCATGTTGCAAGTAGCACCCCACCATTCTTAAAGGTTGCCTTCCTTACTTCATGATGGTATTTAACACCGAAAAATGCAAGGTTCTCCACCTTGGGAAGAAAAACCTGCACCATGCTTATAGGCTCGGCAGTGCTACACTGGCTAGCACTACAGATGAAAGGGACTTGGGGGTCATGATTGACCACAAGATGAACATGAGCCTTCAATGTGATGCTGCAGCTAGTAAAGCGAGCAAAACGCTGGCTTGCATCCATAGATGCTTCTCAAGCAAATTCCAAGATGTCATTCTCCTGTTGTACTTGGCCTTGGTGAAGCCGCAGCTGGAGTACTGCATCCATTTTTGGGCTCCATAATTCAAAAAGGATGTGGAAAAGCTTGAGAGGGTGCAGAGGAGAGCCATGCGCATGATCAGAGGTCAAGAAAACAGACCTTATGAAGAGACGCTGAGAGCCATGGGACTCTTCAGCCTGAAAAAGTGCAGGCTCGGGGTGACCTGGTGGCCACCTATAAGTTTATCGGGGTGCTCACAAGGATCTGGGGGAACATCTGTTCACCAGACTACCCAAAGGGATGACAAGGTTGAACATTCACAAACTCCTCCATGACCATTTCAGACTGGACATAAGGAAGAACTACTTTACTGTCCGAGCCCCCAAGGTTTGGAATAGATTGCCACCGGAGGTGGTTCAAGCACCCACTCTGAATGCCTTCAAGAGACATTTGGATGTTTATCTTGCTGGGATCCTATGATCCCTGCTGACTTCCTGCCCCTGGGGCAGAGGGCTGGACTCGATGATCTTCCGAGGTCCCTTCCAGCTCTAATGTCCATGAATCTATGTCTATGAATCTATGACCTGAGAATTTCAACAGTCCAAAGTCACAACTTTGAAATCCTGGCAAAGGCTTTAGCAGTTTTATGTTAAAGTAATGTGCATGGCACTAATTTAATTCACTTATGCTATTTATCACAATGTTGCTTTTTAACACCTGTTAATTTTATGCTTTCTTCTGATGATTATCTATTGCCAGCAATTCACTGTGTACTACTTTGCTATACTACTGCGTAATGTAATCTGCTATGTTTGCCTAAGGGAATAGATATTCAAATCCAAAAGGAAAACCAATTCAGTGTTATAGACATTTAGTTACAATGGTTACACATGCTAATAGTGTGATAATGAAAAAACACAATGTCTCAGGTGTTCACATTAACTTTCAGAACTGCACACATTGTTGTGGAGACAATGGCTTGTACTTATGCAACTTGTTAAAAATGTTCTAAGCAAATATTGTAATATTGTCTTGTGGGGAACTACTGCAGGCCTAGCTGCTAAGCTGCTGTGTTACCAGTTACCAATCAATCATGATTCACTCAGGGACCAGCTCAATACACAGTTGTTAGCTAATGTAACCAGTTAATTAGCAATAATTAACACCTATAAAACCCCATACTAAGGAGAGGAAAGAATCAATACAGACAATCAACTGCCCCAAGACAGACACAGTCAGTTGCACAAGCACCCATGTCACGAGTTTTGCCTGTCAGCAGCCAGAGGTTCAGGGCCCCAGAACTCAGAAGCCCTGCACTGATCTCCTCAATAGCTGGCAGGCTTTGTGGCTGCAGCAGGGGCTACCATCCCTGCAGCTTTCACCTTGCTGCACCTTAACACACACAGTGTCACCCATGTCACGGCTTTTACTTGTCTGCAGCTTGAGGTGCAGTTTCCCCCAAACCCCTACACTTATCTCCTTGAAACCTGGCAGGCTTTGTAGCCTCAGCAGGGGTACCCACCCCCACAGTTTTCAGCCCACTGTGCCTTAACACACATGGGGTCATCTATGTCATGAGTTTTGCCTGTCAGCAGCTTGAGGTGCAGTTCCCCCTAAACCCCTGCACCTATCACCTCTTAGCTTAGCAGGATTTTCGGCCTCAAATGGGGCTCCCACCCCTGCAGTTTTCACCCCCCTGTGGTGTAACACATGCACGTGACATGAGTTTTGCTTTCAAGAATTTGGGGTATAGTTCCTCCCAAACCCCTGCACCGATCTTCTTGAAGCTTGGCAGACTTCATGCTCTGAGAAGAGGCTAACAACCCTGCAAGCTTCATCCAAAATCAGACAAAAATGACAATGTTATAGATATTTCATTGATTCCCCATGATACCCTACGGCCGGATCTCTGAGGCGGCTCCAAAGCTTCGGAGCCACTTCGGCCGGTAAGCAGAAACCCAGTCCAGAGCTCTGGATCAGATCCCTGGCATCCAAAGCAGCCATATCCGAAGCCAAATTGAATAGCTGCCTACTCACACAGGCCTGTAATAAAAGTACCTGATTTCCATGAGAGGATACCATTGAAGTGGCAGCATTCAGTAATGAGACAAAAAGCAGTAGTAGTGAAAGAGGGTAGCATTTTGGTATTTAGTCAGATTCAAATCATGTTCATAACCACTGAAACAGGACATAGCCAGAATGTATGTGTCAAAGCCATAAAAAGTGATCCAGGTTGACCCACTCCAGAAGCCACAAGACTGCTTAGGTTGCTAGATTCATTAAGTACTTCCATTTTGGCCTGAAAAGCTTTTTTCATGCAGATCAAGCATCTAGACAACTAACTCCTGCCAAAGCAGCATTGTTGTCCAGACTGATGCTCTGAGATGCATAAAGTAAGTCTTTGATCTCTCAGGCATTTGGAGGGCATACTTCCTATGTGATTGATACCAACAGTATTGAATTCAGTATCCCATAACTGCTCTTGAATATGGCCAATGGTAATAGTCACCTCCACTTTTTGCCCAATAGCCTCCTGTCCTCATGTTGAAGCTAGCTTATTGTGTATCCAAGAATGAAAGATTCATGGGGCCAGAGGGAAATCATGCAAGAGAAAATGTCTTTGTAGCTTAGTGATAAGGCATCTCCTGAAGGGGATCAGGGAGCCCTGGTTTTGATCCCTCCTGCCAAGGTTATATTAATACTGTTTTCTAACCAAGACTATCTACTGCATAAGCAGTACCTGCAGTAGCTCTCTCACTTCCTGGGTGCCTGCTTTAACTACTAGTCTGCTGGGCAATGGGATCTGGTATTATCATCCCTACCAGCAACACTTTCTACCATGACCAGTTATATGGACCATGAGCTAAATATGAGCAGTATGCTTCTTGCAAAAAAGCCAACAGTATGCTGGGTTGTATTAACAGGAGTGCCACTTGCATATCAAGGGAAGTGATTCTTCCACTCTATTCAACATTGCTAATGCCTCACCTAGATTACTGTGCCCTGCTTTTTGCTCCACGCTTCAAGAAAGATGTGGACAGACTGGAGAAACTCCACCAGAGAGCAACAAAAATTATTAGTGGCCTTGGAAACATGACTGTTGAAGAAAGGCATAAAGAACTGGGATTGTTTGGACCGGAGAAGAGAAGACTTGGTGGGGGTGGGGTGCAAGAGGAAATATGAAGATAAGAATCTTCAAATACCTGAAGAGCGTTTATAAAGAGAATAGGGAGAGACTTTTCTCTGTGGCTGTAAGGGACAGGACTAGGAACAATGGCCTCAAACTGCAGTAGAGAAAATTTAATTTGGAAATTAGGAAGAACTTTCTGACTGTAACAGTATTGGAACAAGCTACCTACAGAGGTTGTGGAATTACAATCCCTAGAGATTTTCAAGAGCAAGTTAAACAGACACTTGGCTGGGGGATAGTTTAGTCAGGGATAATTCCTGAGCAGGGGGGCTGGACTAGATGAGCTAATGAGGTCCTTTCCAGCCCTACTTTCCCATGATTCTATGATCCCACAAGGACCATAGTGTTGGTGGTTGCTAATCACCGTCCCTTTATATACACCGGGTACCGAGGTGACAAGAGTCCCCAGATATGCAGTTGTAAATCATTTCTTAAGCTCCAAAGAAAGAGCTCAGACATACTTCTGAGCCTAGCATTCCTGTTGTCTAGCTAGAGGCAGCTCCCTGCTGAGTTCCTGAATACTTATGGGAGGTGACAAACTCTGCATAAATGTAGAAGGATTCTAAATGCCTAATCCTGTTGAACTGGAAAACTCTCCTGAGCAAGTGGCTTAATTTTTAGTCATGGCAATGCCTAACCAGAAGCACCACAGAAACAATTTGAATAAGGCCCTAAAGATGCTTTAGCAAGAAGAATTAATGGAAGGATGAAAAAAAAAGGCAGATGCAAATATATAGGGATCTACCTAAATCATGCCAGAAGTGCTCCACACAGAGGCTTCTATAACCTTGTTCGTTTTGCCATGTGCGCTGCTCCCCTCATCCCCTGCAACACACACACACTAATTGGTAGAGGGGCCCTGGTAGCCCTGCAACTCACCACTAATCAGCCAGGAGGCAAAAACAGTGTTTAAAAATATGCCACTTGTTTTTGCCTCCCTCTGCCTAGGGTCCCTGGCAGCCCCGCTGCTTGCTGCTAATCAGCCAAGAGGCAAAAGCTGCAGCATATTTAAAACTGCAGTTTTTGCCTTCTGGCCGATCAGGAGGAAGTGATGAGTGATGGGGCTGCCAGGGTCCTTCAGCCAATCAACAGCAGTGGGGTAGGGAGGCATGTGGCAAAAAGAGCAAAATTAAAGGAGCTCTCGCATAGTGCACTTCTGGTGTGATTTAGGCGGATCCCTGTCCCCGCTTATAGCTAAGGAAGAAGTGCTGAAATAACATAGTATCATAAAATGTCATAATGTAGCTCATGAACCTCTTACAGTATTTCCACATTGCCTTTATAACCAGTAAAATTCAAGAGTTTCAGTTGCCACTCCATTGGTTGGACTTGCTGCCCTTCTTGGATTGGTGTAGAGAGCTGGATCAACACACTGCATACAGGTTTCTGGAGTCTGGAACAGACTAGTCTACCACAGCTGGCATTTGGGAATGGTACAACAATTATCTGTTTAAAGTAACTTTCTATTCATACAAATAGAAGGGGTCCCTGGCAGTGGGTTTTTTGTTTGTTTGTTTTACTATTTCCTAGTGTTGGTATCGATTACTTGATTCCCATACCCCAAATATCATAGGGATTGTTATTGATATGTGCCTAGCACACTGGTCCATGACTATGGGTCCTAGGTACGAATGTAATTTTAAAAAATAGTATGCATAAACACTACTAGTTATAGTAATAGTATAAATAAATAACAGGATTTGTTCGATGCAGGATATCTATAAATATAGATATAACTATAGATATCCCACATCAAGAGAATCCTGTTGTATTGTGCATATTCATACCCCAAATACCTTTGAAATAAATTACAACCATATACTGAATAAGGTCCCAGTCTTGTAGCTTTTTTAACATAGTGCCAGATCAGTGTAGTGACTTAGTAGATCATAGCCTGAAGCCATTAATTTTTTCAATCAATGATTTCCAATGACAATATGAAACAAAGAGAAAAATCTTTAGTGGCTTATAAATATCACTATAACCTTGAGATAAATATACCATCTTAGACAGTTTAGGTCTACTGTGTTCTTCTGATACACTGAAAAACCAAATGAAAAAGGACAAGCTGCTTTAGACTGCGTAGCCACATTCAGACATCTGGCAGGGGCGTGCACTTTCAGCAGCACAAACTGCTACAGAGCACGCTCTTCAGCCAGGGACAGCTGGAGGCTGTGGCTATAACCAGTGCTGGCCTTAGCAGTCTTACCTGGTGGCCTGGAGCAGCAGGGGTACAGCATGGAGGCCTGGCCAGCAGCCAGAGCATTACTCTGGATGGCCCTGCCTCCTTGCGCATGCTTGTTGAATGTGCATTGCACTGTTTTTTACTCCATTTTTGTTTTTTGCTAGCTGGAAATCCCAGTAGCAAATTTTGGCTTGCATTGCAAATTTGCCGCATGGGATATGCTTGAATGTTCACCTTGTGTGGTTTCCAGCACCAAAAGAGGTTTGTAGTGCCACAAACCACACATGCCTGAGTGTGGGGACCCACTCAGTTTTTGAAAGAACAGCCATTTTGTGATAGGCATTAAGGCTGTGTGAAGCTTTGGTCCCTGATTCGATTCAGCAGAGATTCGGCCCAATTCAGTGGCCGAATCTCTGAATCCAAATTGAATCAGGAGACCCTTTAATGTCTCCAAATCAAATCAAAACCCTCTGAACTGATTCGGAGAGATTCAGAAAGATTTGGAGATTCAGATCTAGAGACAGCTTTAAATGTTTTTTCTACATACCTCTGGGTAGCAGGGGCTTATGAATGCTGCGATGCTGGGGTGCACAGAGTGTCCCACAGAAGCACAGGGAGCTCCCCAGCACACTTGGCAGCAGACCCAGAAGTGGACCAGAAGCACTTCCGGTCCACTTCTGGGTCCTCTGGGGAGCGCACAGGGCCCCCACCCCCAGCTGGTGCCTCCTGGGTCTGGGGCGGTGGGATGCTCCATCCATCCCAGAATCACAGCAATCACAAGCTGCACCATCTACCTCAAGGTATACAAGAAAAACTTTTAAAGCTGTGTCTATGTCTAAATTGCTGATTCTCCAAATCAGCATTGAATCTTCAGATTTGGAGATTCAGCCGAATCAAATTAGGGACAGTGATCCAAATCAACAAATCGCATCACAGTCCCTGATTCGGGCTGAATCCGAATCTGTATCGAATAGGGCCTGCTTTGCACACCCCTAATAGGCATTAAGATATTATAGCACATTACACTAAGCAAAAGCTAATTAAAAACCATCTTTCCACTGGTTCCTTATGTGATTTTGTCATTTCTCCTGCTACTTACGTGTAGGGCATTTTACCCTTAAGAATATGGAGGGCGTTTTTTTGTAGGCATTAGAACTCCTCTTTAAACCAATTTAACCTTGCATGCTTCATATTCTGATTTAGCCAGTGAAATTTTGCTTCAGCTGCAGCCCCTCTATCTAACCCCTCACTTTACTTCCCACTATATTACCTTCCATCTTGTTTGGCTCTGCTCCTTAAACTCCCACTGCAGGAACACCTATTCCAGCTGTCTCTATAGAGAAGTCCTGAGTTTGTTTTCTTCTATTGACCAGCTGCCACACTATGCCCCAGAATTCTTTGTTCCTGTCTATCGCATCAGCAGCATGCTGACTTTAAGCACCATCCTGCTGTGATAGACAGTAGCAAAGCATTCTGAGCCATGACAGCTAATCCAGCTTTCAGAAACAATACAGCATCTTGGAAACACAGGTGGCAAAGTAGGCACACAACTGGAAGTGAGAGGAAGAGACATCTACATAAGCAAAATACATTCATTTTTAATAAAACTAGTTTGGGCACATTATATATACTAGTAATGAGGTAAAATTATAACCACCTTGTCAAGTGTGTTACACATCTCTTTCTGTGGCTGGTCAACTGGCCTGTTGTATCTGGAACCAACTTCCAAGGGAAGTGGTGCTGGCTCCTACCCTGGGGGTCTTTAAGAAGCGGCTCGATGTCTACCTGGCTGGGGTTACTTGAGCCCAGTTTCCCTCCTGCCCAGGCAGGGGGTCAGACTTGAAGATCTACAAGGTCCCTTCCGACCCTACTTCTATGATTCTATGATCTGCTAGCTAACAAATTTAAGGTCAGGTCCATAAAGGAATTTAGGCATCTAACTGCCACAAAGTGCCTAAATTTAACATTTAGATGGCATTGATAACCTTAAAGTTCCTAGTCAGCTGCTGCCCAAAGTCCTTAAATGCCTAAGTTTCTGCAGGTGGGCATGAGTAAAACTACTTTAGTCTTGACACTGCCAAGATCTTCAACACCCTAGCTCATATATAAATCCCCAAGGAATTTCACATGAGGCATTCCCCTTTCTATCTTGCCTACAGGATCCATTCCATCAAATGAATCATGATATACTTGAGCACATTTGAGGTTGGGCTTACGCTCCTAAAGTGACCGTTAAAGCCACAATGGCATTTAGTATCTTTTTATGGATAGTCCCAAAATGTAGACACAAAAATTAGGTTGGGTTGGGGAACTTAGTTTGACTTCAATATGTAGTGAAGAGTATTCACCATAGTTAGAGATAATTACAAATATACGAGATGATGAGCCAGATCTCAGTGTCACTGTTCTCATGATTTTACTATAAGCTATATGATTACATGAGAATCTCAGCTTTTATTAAATACTTTTCTAGCCTCCATGATAATGCAGTGAATACCATGAAGCTTTAAAATGCATAAATCTTGGAAACATGACTTCAACAAACCGCCAATGGAGTAAAAATCCAATAGATAGATAGATAATTTTTAAACCAGTCTCATGACTCTGCATGATGAATTTTGAATAATTTGCACTTGTCCATTCTGAGATCTTCAGCTAATATAAATCAGTTCCAATGGAATCCAGATAGCTTGGCCAATTTATAACTGCTGCAGATCTGGCTCCATATTGTCAAGTATTGTGATCAAATCCTTAATGTCATATTTAGAACTCTAATTTTAAGGGGCAATTCAGTAACCACATGTGATTTCTATACAAGAAAATGGCTAACTTTCCATTTCCTTTTTCCAAGTTTCTTTTTTTTAAAAAACAGAGATTGTTAAAGAGAGAGAAAAAAAGAGGGACACAAAAGTGATGGAAATTTAAATAGGTTAAAAAACAATGTAAAAAGAAAGTGATGGTAGCTCGAACAAGCTGTGGTCACTATGTATATGTACATTTAGATAGTGATATATACAAATGTACAAATGATGATGTACAAATTACAATACAATCATCATTGCAAACATGTCAGTCCATTATATTTATTTCATAATTTCTGCTTCCCATAAGCTATGTTAAAGCCTAAAATGGGTTTGGTTATGTTCAGAAACAGCAACAGAAAGGAATGGGAGTGAAACACAATAACACAGTAATTACTCTTCAGGGTGGAGAACTATACAGACTTTTTTTTCCTGGTTATAATCAGTTTATAATTATGGCCCTGCAAACAAGGCAACACATAAAGAAACAGCTAGAAACTACCAGTGTTCTTCCATGCTATAAATTTATTGTCTCTTTAGGCTTTTTATCTTCACTGCCCTGACAGCCAATTGGAAATCTGCAGTTTTTTGGCTGCTGCTCTCTTCATTGGTAGCAGCTTCCAGATGTACAGGTTAGTGTTCTGGAGAAGCTAATTTATAAAAAAAACAAAACAACTGGAGCATGATGAATAACACAAGTTTTTTGTTTTGTTTATTTTTTCTTAAATAAAGCAAACCATGACGAAAGAAGCGATTCCCTATTTTGTATGTAACAAATAGCAAGCCAAAATAGAAATGAAACATGTTTTTGCAACATGTGCTTATTAACAATAGTAAACTGACATTACAACTTGCTAAATCAAGTCAAAATGGACATCTTATAATTTTCTTCCTAACTCTTTTAGTACTCTGACTCTGCGAAAATATATCATTCAGAGAGGGTTAAGGACCATTTCCAGCTAGTCTATCAGGTTAATAGAATACACTCACAGCTCCATCTACTAAATTACAATTTCTGGTTACCATTTGGTTATTATTGTTGCTTATAGCTTACAAAAATCATAAAGTATACTTTATTTGAGGGTTATAAAAAATTGTATGCTTATGATTGGTTAAATAAAATAAAGTGTATTACATATTTTCCATTTTTATAAATGGAATAAAAACCCCAGTTTAGCATTATGAAGGTATGAATAATACCATGAAGCTTTAAAATGCATAATATATGTTTTAGAATGGAGTAGATAATGTATTATGAATAATCTGTTTGGAATAGCTTGTATTCATAAATTATCTGGGAGTTTATAGTGATTTTTTTCTATAGTTCTATGGAAAACTTTACTAGAAGTTCTGTACTTTGCCACCTTTATTCACATTGTGTCTCACACAGCCAGCAATAGGTATGTCAATTTACACCACTTAAAATTGAACCATTTAATATTAACTTACAAAATAGATTGTTCCAGTGAAATAGATAGTCTCAGGTTAAGGAACTATTTTACATGAATAAGGATGGAACAATCTGTCCCAGTATCTGCCAAAAACTTTTGTGGAAATAATTTCTGGTTTGTTATTTATCTTTGAGCATTTAACTGCAGGAAGAACAGAGCAGCTTTAGCAGCACATTAAAAGAACCAACAGAGATGAAGGATCATCTCATGTTGGGGCTAAAATGCTGCCAGTTGGAAATGGAAATTCTAGTGGAGCACAAAGTCCAAACTGTGCAAGAAAGCATGGACTTATCATTACAAATACACAGGCTGATCTAGTAAAGTGGACTGAAGTGGTAAACTTCAGTTGACCAACTTCAACAATAATTTTCCATGAAATGAAAGAGAGGCAAACTAATTTAGAACTTGCTAATGAGAAGATTTAAGGGCCTGGAAAAATGCCTAGACAGGAAACTCAGAAGTCTACATATCCTTCTGGAAGTTAATAGAAGAAGGGGTCCCACAGGGGAGGATCATTCTGCTCCTATTCAAAGAGAGACACCTGCTTCATTTGAAGGGAAAATCTCCCTGGGCAGTGTACCTGAACAAATAACATTTTATCCCAAATACTATATTGTGACTTAAGAAACCTAGATGATGCCAAACTGAAGGAGTTACACTTAAAGTTACACTTACCTATACATTTTGCTTAAATCTAACCAATTAAATAAAGAGGAAACCTGGCAGGGTAAAACTTGTTATTTAAGATTTGCTTCCATTATGGACTGAGGCTCAAAAATTGCATTTATTACATCAGGCTTGCTAAAAATGCTGTGTAACAGTGATTCTAAAAACAAGCTAGTTTCAGAAGGGGATTTTATCAATCCAAAAGCTGGATATAAGAATTAGACATTGTAGATCTAAGGAAAAGCTTTGCAAATAAATACAGTAGATGAATGTGTATTAAAAATGGGTTTCATACTAGTAGATAAGCATCAGTAAAGATGTCCTGCAACTCAGCCTAGAGAAATTCATTTTAAAATGTTACTCAAGGGAAACAAATGTTCTGCGATCGCTTAGCTTGCAGGGAACCCATTTTCTTTTCTGCAACAGGCTGAAACCATAAAAATCACACTTTGGGTAGCTTCGTAGCAAAAGAAAGGTGGCAGCCCACTTTGAAACAGAATGTTGAAAGAGCACAAGTGGATGGGAGCTGGGATATCATGGAAGAGTAGTTAAAGCATCCAGTTATAACTTAAGGAAAAATACAGAGATGTGAAACCAGTCCCAACTGACCTAGATATAAATAGGTATCTGGCAATTCAGGCTGGGGAATCAAAAATAGGTGGATGTGAAGCTAGTCATATCACTCCCTTGACTAGAAACTTTTTGTGGCTTAACCACTCTGGCTCTTTATACAAACCACGATGGGCTCTTCAGCTCGTACAAACACCTGACTTGACAGAGATGGGAGCTAATCAGTAAACGGAAAAATATGGATGCAAGAAGTTCTACCCACTCTGTTGCCATTCCTTAGAAGCCTCTGACAATGACATTGCATTGTCATTGTTAAGTTAGTCTAATTCATGTCCAGTACTCAGTTTCTCCCAAACAGTTTCTAAGAGATTTGAAATACTGGATGTCCCTTGAGCCCTAGTGGCATCTATCACATGCACCAGGTTTTGGCAAACTATGGCCTGTGGGTTGGATCCAGCTTACAAAGGGATTGCATCCAGCCCACAGGCCAAAGACAGCAGTGGCATCTGGTGGCAGAGCAGTTGGCTGCATAGGAATCCACAGCATGCTGTACCATACAACAGAGGGGAAACCACTGGCAGGATGAATCACTGGCAGCCAGGCTGCAGATTGTGGCTTGCCTTAGAACAAGTTCCATTAATTTGGCCTACCACTATTCAAAGGTTGCTGACCCCAGACATACACAATCAACATAAGATGGCTGCATAGTTAAGAACAAAATACAGTACCCATATTTTTCCAAACCCTTTTGCGCTAATCCCCTTGGAAAGCAGCCTGTATTTTTCCTTAATCAGTAGTTTACTTAAAGTTCTATTACTTTTTGACACTAGCCTCACTCCTCATAAGCCAGTGAACTCATACCAGCCTGCAATCAGCATAACTAAGCAAAGGAAGAGGGCCAGGTTTCCTTTCTGTTTCATATTTAATTTTAAAGGAAATATTAAATCCTGCATATACTTGTCCTGTTAGCCCCTGCTGCTTGTTCACTGATTCTGGAATTGTGACAGAAGAACCTGAAGAAAACTCACAATTTTGAGATTGTCAGGAAGCGATGGCACTTGACCAAGCAGAGGCATCTCAGTGTGTCTTCTCTGCTGCTATTTTATTGGATTAAATTCATAGCAAAGCATTGTTTTGATTTAGATTCCTTTGCTTCACAGGAGCAAGGAGTCTCAAAAGAGAAAGGCTGTTTACCTCTATCATCTTAATGACACTAGAAATATAAAACAGCCTTTGGCACTGGTTAATTGTCTATGTTTTTCCCCCTGGGATGCTGTTCGGAAGTCCCAGAATATTAACTTCGCAGACTGTATTCTCTTAGACCTTCTGCACAGCACAAGATTATTAGGAGTCCCAACTGGTTAGTGTCAATATTCCTGATTTCCAGGGTTACCAGGGTCACTCTCCTCAGTGACTGGACTAATTTCCCCTCATAGGGACAGAGTAATTGTAAGCTAACACACACACACTATTTTATTTTAACCGATGACAAATATTTTGAGAGTGAAAAACTAAACAAAATTTCAGTTTACCAATAAGCAACCAAAATGGGTTTAGTGATTGATGTAATTTAGTCACAAAAATAATTGTTTAATTTATTCTTTTTAAACCAACAACATATCACTTTGTGAAACAACAACAACAATCAAATTACATTAATCTTCAGGCACTTGGATTTGTTATTTGCAACTGCTCTACACAGAAATGAGGAATCCTGATGGCAATTATCTGCAACACAAAATGCCTTCTCCGAATGCAGAAGAATTCTGTAATTAAAGCCTTAGGGCCTGACCTCACAAATTAACAAGCATCTTTGGTGTCCACTAAAGCCAATAAGAATGTAAGGAACTCAGCAGCTCTTAGGAGTGGGTGTAACTCTTGTCCAGCAATAAACTATATGTCTTCAGTATCACAGTTTGCTAACATCAAAATAATTTTAAAGATCCATTTAGATTCATTTAAACTGGGGCACAGCTTCTCAGGTAGCCTAATTAATTTATACCAATATATTAGACGGCAGCCTGCTGCCATCCCACATCTAGATCTGGGGGCACTGGGCTGAGCTGGGACACGAGCGCCAGGAAGAATCAGCCTGGTGCCACTGCCAGTGCCAGCCTGCAGCAGCATCCTGCTGTCATCCTGCATCCAGATCCGGGGACACACACTCCTGGGAAGAACCCGACACAGGCCCCCAGCACACAGCCCTCCCAGGAGGCATGGAGCAGCAAGAGGCGCGTGTCCCCACCCCCGCACTCACTGACAGTTCCCATTGCAGATAGCGCCAGTCGCTCCCAGAGCCACTGCAGTGTGGGCTAGGATGAGTGCAGACAAGCAGAGCCATGTCCTGCACTGCCTGGGCCCCCACTACAGCAACCCTGGGAGCAAACGGTGCCAGCTGCAATGAGAACTGTCAGATGTTGCTGGGGAGGGGATGCATCTTCTGCTGCTTCGTGCCACCTGGGAGGGCTGTGTTAGGGGGAAGAATCAGCCTGGTGCTGCCGCCGGCTCCAGCCTGCAGTGGCAGCCTATTGTCATCCCGTGGGCAGATCTGGGGGCATGTGCCCCCAGGAAAAGTCCAACGCTGCCCCAAAGCCTGCAGCCCTCCTGGGGGATATGAAGCAGCAAGAGGTGTGCCCCACCCCCTGCACCCACTGACAGTTCTCATTGCAGCTGGCACCAGTCACTCCCGGGGCAACTGCAGTGGGGGATAGGGTGAGTACGGACAGGCTGTGCCACGTCCCACGCTGCCCAGGGTTCTGCTTGCTGCCATTCCCCCCAGCCCCTGCTGCAGCAGCTCTGGGAACAGCTGACACCAGCTGCCTGCACCACGGCACAGAGCAGCCCAGAAGCTGAGGTGAGTGGAGACAGGCAGAATAAGGAGGCCAGGTGCAGGGGAACAGGTGGAGCACACTGCAGCTCTGGGAATGGCACCCCTCCCACCACCCCTTCTCTAGTCCC
This sequence comes from Alligator sinensis, assembly GCF_000455745.1. NCBI lineage: Eukaryota > Metazoa > Chordata > Crocodylia > Alligatoridae > Alligator > Alligator sinensis. Next base: position 802,932 of record NW_005842237.1, read on the forward strand.
AGCCTTACTCACTCCCTCACCACCTTGGGAACCCATCCCTATTCATTACATTATAAAGTGGGTTTGCTTTATGCAAGGGAAACCTGTATATCCTATGGCTGAATCTCTGAATCAGTCCCAAATCTCTCCAAATCCATTCAGAGGCTTCTGATTCAATTCAGACCTCTTAATGAGTCTTCCAATTCAATTCAGATTCAGAGATTCAGCCACCGAATTGGGCCGAATCTCCTCTGAATTGAATCAGCTACCAAAGCTTCGAACAGCCCTAAAACCAGCTCTGAGAAAAAAACAGAAATAATTTTCAGACTCTAATTTCAGTTCCATCCTTTTATGCTGTTTTATTTTGGCATTTCACTAAGCTTAGCTAGCAGAACTGGATTTGTCACTTTCACGTTTATTTCTCAATATCAGTACAACATCACTGAAAAAAAACCTGCCCCACTACAGCCAATGAGATTCTTGCCATTGACTTCCATGGGGCCAGGATTTACCTACTCCATTTATGTTAGCAGCTTTGCACAGCAATGTGTAAATACAGTTGTGAAGGAGTGAGACAAAACTCACAGCATGGAGGGCTGGCAGGGCTGCAGCTGGAGACCGGAAGGGAAGGAAAATACCCACCCCACTTCGGGAGCAGCATCTTGATCAGGATTGGTGGAGGGAGGCTGCCCAAAGGTATTTCTGGCCCTGGAGGGGGGCAGAGAGGTGTCAGTTCCCTGCAGGCCACAGGGAGAGAGGAGCGGCTGAGCGTCTGGGAAGGCAAGGGCTGCAGAACATGCCTGAGGAATGCTGAGGGAGTGACCCTGAGCAGGAGGTAGGCAGAGGCCTGCACACACACGGCTGGTGGTAATCTCTGGAGCGGAGTTTTCAATAGAAGATCCAGAGGAGGGCCTGAGGGAAAACTACAGTCACAGGTAGAGCTGTCCTGCACATGGGGAGACCCCAAGGAGACTGTGAATGTCCATAGGGGTGCAGGGCAGGCCAGTGCATAACAAAGACTGGACTAAGGGATTTTGTCTTGATCATTGCGACTGAGATTTTGAAAACCTGATCCTGGGTAAAGGGGATATAGACAGAGCCTGACAAGAAGGTTGTAAGCAACCAGGGTTTTCTTTGGGGTTTTTTTTTGCTGTTTCTTTTGATTTTGAGCACAGGACAAGACCAGCCCTGGAAGGGTGTACCTAATAGAGACCAAAGGTAACCCTGGGGTAGAGGGCCAAATAAGACCACAATAGGTAGCACTGCGACCTGGCTGCAGAAGAATTTGGTGAGAACCATCTGGAGAGGCTAGGCTGGGGTAAGGGGAGGTTTGGAGCCCCACAGAAGAAACAGGGATTGAGACCAGGCAGGATCACCGCAGGTGATATATTCCTCCTGGGAATATACTTCATCAAAGTCGTGGCAGGCGAGAAAACATAAAACCAACTTCCTGGTAGACCAGGTGATCCAAAGCCAAGGTCCACCCTGTCACCACCTGTAGGCAGACAAACTCAGGGCAGTGGTAGCAAGCTCTACAATACCTACTGCCATCACAATAGTTTTAAAAAATGTTTCTCCCCTATATTTCTGCACACTGCCTTTCATAATAATTTTTAAATATACAAAACCTAATGATTGGCATGAATTGGACAGTATTGGTTTAAGCAGAACAGCTATACTTTGCATTTAGCTGAATTCTAGATTCCTCACATTTTTTCAAACATATGAACATGTCCCTTGATAATGGTCTAGAAATCATTGTTAACATGCCAGGATTAGAGCTTAAAGGCTGCTTAAAAATGGTACACTACATAACATTGTCCCAAGCTAAAACCTATCATCTTTATGAACCTGTCATGGAAGGATTTATTCAAGACATCTGACCTTAAGAAACTTAAGAAAAAGTGCTGAAGTATTGAAAGATATGCACAGCAGACTTCACAATGTCCATAAAAAAGAGATGTCTTTGCAAACTGCAGAGGCTATTGTTCTCACAGTCTCCAACACACACACTTTATTTTTGGGAAATAAAAATAAACTAATAACATTTGGCAGTGGAATTAAAAAGTCTAATTAGATTAATGAACCAATTTGGTCATGCATACCCCTACATGGCCAAATCATCTCATTAGGCTGCCTGAGAATATTTTACTAGACTAGTCAAGTTTGCAACAAGAAAGCTCTTATCCTTATATTTTATTACAAGTTATAAATGTTGAAGCCCTAACCCAGGTTGGTTTCCTTGCAGGACTCAGTGGCATCAAAATAGTACTTACACCGTGCTGTGCCTCTGGATGAAATCTAACAAGATCACAGCCAGGGTGGTATAGTTGTTGCCATGGATTAGGTGACAGTGGTTACAATCCAAAGAGATGTTGGAAGTTAAAAGCTGCACTTTCTAGCCATCTGTGTCAGGTAATCCAATAGGTAGGATGTTTAAAGGGAGTTTTAGCCTTTAATGAGCATCCCAATCCAATTATATACCTCCTAGAATGCTCAGCATTATTGCTTAAGTTGAGCTTTCCTCTCACCTTTGTTATGACATTTCACAGGCTCTAGGCATAGTGAGTTAATGCTTCCAGTTAGAAGGAACCCAATTCAATTAAACCTTTTTTTTTTTGCCCTGAAGGCTGAATCAAAATGTTGGATAAGACAGAAAAAGAAGTTGATCTTGTTTCGGATACTCTGGTAATTGTAACTCCTTGATACCAAAGTCAGCAAATTTGGATGGATGCAGCTGACTTTCCATTTCAATGCAAAGAAGCAGGTTTCTGACTTAACTGGAGGAACACATATACTACAGTACGAAGGCAGGAAATTATTTTAAATCTGTTAAACTTCAAAGCACTAAACCTCTTTCACATAAATAGAAATAATTCTGAACTGATTGTTTGAAAAGCCACAGACTGTTTCTTCATGAAAAAAATAGATTTAATCAATGTTTTCCTTAAGTAGTCCAATAAATAACTATGCTCAGAGATTTTCCTTTAAAGGGAAGAATTCAGCAGTTGAGAGCTGTGTATGGATTTTTCCCCTAAATATCATATTATTAAGATTTTTTTTCTGCAAAGAATTCAGGACCCAGATGCTAATTCAATTTATGTAAATTTGAATTCAGAGTAATGCTACTGAAGTACGTGGATTTCTACTGGCATAAATAAAATCAGAATCTGTCCCTTGCCTTCTGTTTCCTGGCAAATTTAGATGGTATGCTGTAGGTGGCATAGGAAGAAAGTTTTCTTCCTTCTACATACCCTGGGTCAACCACCTACAGAATATTCAACCAAGAAAAATTAGCTGCTTGAAGATAGACACTTGGAGGGAGGGTCATACCTTTAACTTCGACAATTCTCCTCTTACTAAAAGATTCTATTTTCACTAAGGTAAGAAAAGTAAATTTTTGAAAGGCCATGGTATACCAAGGGTGGAATTATTCAGTTTAGTTACTGTTTAGTTATTGTTTAGTTATTGTATCAAACAACAGTTTACTTGTTGTTTGATACACTTTCAGTCCAACATCTTGATACACTTTCTGTCCAACATCTTCAGTATACTAAACAGCAAATTCAGTCCTTTGCACACCATGTAGCAAATAACTCATGCAATCAACAGGCAATTCACTGTTAATGAATTATTACTGAAATGTCTTCATTTTAAAGCCGTCCAAATTTTCTCACAATAGCTTTGGGGAATATTACTTCTTTGGTCAAAAAAAAAATAGAAAGAATAAGAAAAATAACAGGACAGAGAAATGCCTCTAAGAAGATGGATACTTGGCACATAACACTAGTCAAATGCAGATTTACAGGGGTTTCTTATTTTACAGTCTCAGACTCAAAACATTGCTCTAGACTACAGTAAACTTTTCCCTCCATTAAATCCCAAGAAGCATAATTTCAAATCCTTTAAGTAATTTCTGGTGAAAAAACATGCTAAAACTAAATATAATGTACTATTAATGTAGGCTGAATGCTTTATAAGTTGATAATAATGACTCTTACACAGATTTGCCAAGACTAATGGCTTGTAAGTGACATATAGAGGGCAGACCTTGCTCAGATATTTTCATTAGGTTACTTTTTATGCTTATTGGTGTCAATGGAAAATGTTAACTGCCAAATCAGTCCTTAAGTAATATTCTAATTAGCATGCTATTCTTCCCTGCACCTCAGATGCAACTGAAATCTGAGTGACAATTGCTCACATAAAATATGCAACATTAATATCCTCTTCTGATATTCTAGAAATTGTGGCAGGTACTGAGAAGTGGTAGTAGTATGAAACACAAAGTGAGACAAACTGATACAATAATACATATGGAGTATATAAACTGCTCTGGTCGGTTTCACCTGTGTTTCTTCAGCAAACATACCTTCATTACTGATAAGGCTTCACCCCAACCTTATACTCAAGAGGGGCAGTTACGAAAACCAGCCTATTCTCTTTTGTATCCTCTGCAAATGGCTGAGCTAGCTCTAAGATTGGATGGGGCTAGGCAGTAGGGCTGTACAAAATTTCAACGGCTGTTTCATTTTGAAGCTGTTTCAATGTGTTTTGAGCTCAAAACAGTGGAATTGAAACAAAATAAAAGGCTTCAAAACAGCTTCAAAATGAAACAAAGGCACTCAAAACATTTCAAAACTTTTGAAACATTTTGAGTTTCAAAGCCAGGCTTGCTGCAGCTAAACAGAAACTAAGGAGAGGGAGGAGGAAGAGGAGGGAAGGACTGCTCTCATATTGACATCTAGCTCCCAGCTCTCTGATCGTTTCCCCAGCTCTTCCCAGGAGGCGCAGGTCCCTGATCTGCATGCAAGGTTTCAGCAGGCTGCCGCTGAAACTGCAGCAAGAGCCTGCTGAAACCCAGTGTGCAGGGCTGGGGGCCTCCATCCCCCCAGGAAGAGCTGGGGAAATGATCAGAGAGCTAGGGAATCGACCAGGGGGCTGGGAAATTGAACAGGGGGCTGGGGAATCAAACTGGGAGCTGGGGGAATGTTCAGGTCCCTGAATATTTCCCCAATTCCTGGTTCAATTTCCCAGCTCCCCAATCATGCCCCAAGCTCTTCCCAGGGGCCATGGGCCCCAAGATGATGCAGGATGACAGCAGGCTGCTGCTGCTGGCTGGTACCACTGTTGGGCTCAGCCCATGCCAAGTGCCGGGAAGACTGGTGTTGGTACTGGCACCAGCCAGCAGTGACAGCATGCTGTCATCCTACGTGCAGATCTGGGGGCTCACACCCCCCGAGGAGGGCTGCAGGACTGTGCCAGACTCCTCCTGGGGGGGGGCCCTGGGATCTGAATGTGGGATGACAGTAGGGTGTCACTGCCAGCTAGGAACAGCACTAGGTGCAGCCCATGCGAAGTGCTGGGAAGCCTATTGCTGCTGCTGGCCCCACCCAGCCAGCAGCATGCTGTCATCCCGCATGTAGATCCAGGGGCCTGCACCCCCTGGGAGGGCTGTGGGGCTGTCAGACTCCTCCCAGGGGGTGCAGGCCCCCAGATCTGGGCACGGGATGGTAGCATGCAGCCCCTGCCAGCTGGGGCCAGCACCAACACTGGGTTCTTTCCAGCGCTCGGCACAGGCTGTGCTGGGCAGACTCGGGTGCTGGCAGTGGCCCCAGCTGGCAGTGGCAGCATGCTGTCATCCCCCACACAGATCCAGGGACCTGCGTCTCCCAGGAAGACTCTGGCACAGACCCACAGCCCTCTTAGGGGGCACGGGCCATCACATCTGCACGTGGGATGACAGCAGGCTGCTGCTGCCAGCAAGTGATACGAGTAATGCTTTGAACAGTTTGAGGCACAATTTCCCAGAAACCCCTGCACCTATCTCCTTGAAACTTGGCAGGCTTCATACCCTCAAAAGAAACTACCATTCCTACAATTTTCATCCAAATCAGGCAAGACTGATTTCCCCATTATAGCCTGTGGGCAAAGCCTCTAAATGCATCAAAACAATGAAACAATTTCGACAAAATGAAATGGAACAGTGCTTTGAAATGAAATTAAATGATGAAACAAAACACTGTCCCTTCAAAACAGTGACATGGAAGTTGAAATGAAATGGTGGTGCTTCATGCTGTCCTGCTAGGCAGAGACAGTGTGAGCAGAAGATGGTCTGAGTTAGTATATCCTCATCAGTCAGGCAAGATATCTAATATACTCCTAACATCTGCCATAACAGAACCAGGAAATTTAACTCAATCACTTTCCCTCTCTAGCAAATTCTTTTCAGACTTCAGTGGCACAGCATTAGTTCAACATGTGCCATTCTTCATGTCCTGGATAGATTCAGCCATGATATTTTGGAGACTGCAATACATACTGTATTTTCTTGCCTACCACATGCCTTAAAATAAGACATGCACCTTGGTTTTTTTGAAAGGCAGAATTCAGGAAAAAAAAATATTGGCCTGGTGCCTGTATAGCAGAGTTAGTGCTCCTGGAAACAAAGAGTGTCTAGGAAGTGCGGTGTCCCAGAGACAAGCTGAGCTAGGAAGAAGAGCTGCTTGGTGTGACAGAAGAGCAACAAGGTGATGCCTAAAACTTTTGCAAGTATCAAGGATGTTACTTCCTTACTTTAAATAGCTCTTTATACAGGTTTCAGTAAATAATAAAGTGTTGTTTCCACACTACAAACCTCATTAAGATACTATAAACTGCATGCAGAGGCTTATTTGCCTTGATCTAGTTCAACTGTTCATTCAGTCACAAGCTACAGTATTTGGCCAATAACTACAGCTAGGGTTAACTCAGGACTCTGCCCCTTTGGCTTCTTCCAGCCAGAGAAGCAAAGACCATCTTGGAAGTGATTAAAACACAGTCTGCTCGTTCCTGTCTCTCTCTGTTTCTATTTCAGTAAAGAAAAAATAAGCTTTCCTGATTAAGGTACATGTCCCAATTTTGGAGAGCTGATTTGGAAAGGGGTGCATGTGGGATGTGCGTAAATATGGTATGTTAGAAAGTATTCATATCTGAGTTCTTTGGTGTCCCTCTGAACTATCCCAAGAGAAACAAGAATATAGAGCTGTCTCATTATTCTTTGTGATTTTGTACAGATATTTTTTTAAGCATTCCAGTCCCATGAAACTCAGTATTGTTTATAGGTAGAACTCAATGTTATAGGTAAAAACAAAGCATATTGAAGTTAACTTTTTGTGCAACACATAACTATTCTTCACTTTTTAAAAAACACTTGCTTTCCACACATTAACACAACCTACAACAGAAAGTAGGGCTAGAAAGGAAGAAGACTAGAACTGCTGCTATGTTAGTACTACACTTCCCAGTACTTCTCAGGAGTGAACCTGTGAGTAGTAATTAAGCTGACTATATACACTTTGTGCTGCAGTGTTGCAAAGAAAGATGGGTATGAAGATTTGGCAAATCACTACATCACCACCAACTTAGATAGAGATCACCACTGACTTTTCATTACAAGTAGATGTAAAATGCCACCATTGTGATTTGGTAATTTTTAAAATCCCTTTGGACATGTGCCCAGTCAATAACCAATATACTACATAGCCAAAATCTTTTGCCTGCCTAATTTAGAACACAGATTTCTTCAGCAAAAAAAATCCTTCCTCGATAGACATAATGATAAGCATAGACGATGCTCAAAAATCAAAGAAATAAACAATAACTTAGGGAGCGGAGTAGAGTTAAAAGAAAACATTTGTTCAAGTTAACTTTCTGTTTCATTTGGCAAGGTTATTCAAACAATTAATTAAATTATTGATTGTACACTAGAATTAGTATAATCATTTCTGCTCTTTGTAAATTTGTGTCTGTAGTTTTTCTGTAGAAAAAGAAAAGGAAGATGCATTGCCCTCAACATGCTATGGAAGAATAACTGTGTCCCCTGTCCTATCTCTCAAGAGTCTGTAGGAGAACTAACGGTCAATGCAGAAAGCAATAGATTTGTAGGCACCAGATGTGATAGCATTAGTTGTATTCCTTTGGGTGGGCTGTACTGAGACAGTCCTCTCATCCCTTTGCCAGCAATTGGAACCATTCTATACTTTATTGTGTGTTTCTTCCAGAAGTTAGAAGCAGGGGGGCACAGTATGTAAAAGTGATTTCCACACTGGCATTTTATCTTGCGAGACTAACAGTGAGCAGTTGGTACAGACTACAGTAGCTAAATCTTGATTGATTCTCAGAAATTTGAGAATGTAATCCTAATCCCATTTAGTGGCATTAATTACCATCATGCATTTTTCCCCTTTATTTATAAAGTGTTATGAACTAGAAATCCCTTCAAAAACAGGGATCAGGTAAATTTGGTACATTAATTACCCCTGCTCACTGGTTATAAACTAATTTGAGGCTTGTTTTTTCTTCAGGAAGGAAGTTATCTTTCCCTTGTTTAAGTTTTCATCTAATTTGTTTTCACTAGCTTTTAAGTGATGTAATTAAATATCCATCTTGTAGGGAGGATTAATTTTCACATTTTTTATTATTTATTGTAACATGCTGTTAAACTGGTACAAATGCACAAGCTGCTTTCAGCACAAAGGACGACCGTATCAATGGTACTTTGGTATTGCAACACCTAGCCACTACCTGCCCTGCCACTAGATAGCATTCTCAGACATAAATGCACTGTATGGGGAGAGTTAATTTGCTAAAGAACGATTCATCAGAAACCATCAACTGGAAAGCCAGTTAACTTGGCCAGAAGTAAACAAAAGGTGTGGTAACTAAGAGACTGATCCAGACAGACAGACGCCTATTTCTAGCTAGCAGTGAGTTCCTGAGAAACTCAGCCAAGATCCATATAAGCTAAAATCTACAAACCTAAATACAGGTTTCCCCTCACTTTATGCAGGTTTCTTTTTATACCAAAAATGTGTTATATGCAAAGTAAATTCATTCTTGATGTGATAGGTGTGGTGGAAGCCTGCAGTCAGCTGTTCTGTGTGGTGCATTGTGGGAGTGATGCACACCAAAATATGGTCTGCTGTGTGGATCTGTGCTCTTTGGTCATTGTCTGTGACATCTGTTTCTGTAGTTGCCTTCCCCATTATGATAGTGCCCTGTGCTGTCTTCTGTTGGTGAGCACCAAAATTGTCCTGTAAAAGTGAAAGAAATGGGTCTGGAAGTTAGTACAGTCGAGGTCTTGGAATGTATACCTACTTGTTACATTGTAAAGTGGGTTCCCTTTATGCAAATTTGAGTTATGTGCTGTTTTTCAGGAATGCATGTACAGCATAAAGCAAGGAAAACCTGTATGGGATATAGATGCCCTATATCCATTGACTGTATAATAGGACTTGTACATCCAAATCTCCAAGATGGCTTTGAAATACTTAGCCATCAATTACAGAGTTATAGTATATGGTATTTCCATCAGACCATTCTGCCTTGGTAAAGGATGAATACTTGTGGTCCTACAAAACCTAATGGAAATACATTTTCAAAAGACCGACTTTCAACAAAGGAGCTGAATTACAGGCTGTTTTCTATAAACTTTGTGAAAGGAAAAGGAATCTTGATAACTGACATACTGAATCTAGCCTGGTCCTCAGAGCATTAGTTTCTATCTGTCCTTTCAGTGATATAGGCACTGTAAGCAATTCATTGTGCCACCTTTACATTAGTATGTATGATCATAAGTGCAATCATCAAAGCAAAAAGGAACAAAGATAAAAGTATGAGGTCCAGAAAATGTTATAATTTGCAGGAAAAATACTGAGAAAAAGAGATGGTGATAGTAGAATCTGGAGACTTACAGCATCTGAAGGTCAAACTAGAAGTGCTGTCACTGATACTCTTGGCACTTGGTAATATCAGCACTATTGCCAAATACTTTACATCTAGAAATTCAAAATGATAACACTCAAACCTCTTCCTTTTTTTTTTTTTTTTTTTAACTACTGGGCTATCTGCCTTTTTTGCATCACTGAGCATGACTGTTGCTGTGACCTTCATTGAATTTAGTGCATATGATGATTTAGACAGTAGGCACAAAGAAGTGAGACAAAGTTTTGAAGTCTTCTAGCAGGAAAAGAGGAGTGAAAACACAGATTTTGGTGATAAAAAAAAAACTGGGCTTAGGTAGCACTCTATTAGTACCTAAAGCTGTGTCACTTAAACTGGCAAACTGGCAGACATCTGGCCTCACCTTTCACATACTACAATCTATGTAAAATATAAATAACAGGTCTACTATCACACTCGTGAATGTTCAAACATAGAGCATTTCCATGTTATTCCAACCACACTGAATAGATAGATGCATGTGGAGCACATAGGAAAGCATTAGCAGGAACCACAGTAAGAAAGAAATTCCAAGAGCAGGAGGAAAGGGTTGATCCAGACTTGAAAGAGAGTCCATTAGCAGCAAGCAGGGCCTGAAAAGTGGGAGATGAGCAGTGGGTCAGAAGGCTATGGGGACAGGAGAAGGGAGAGGGAAAGCAGAGGGAGAGAAGAAGCTGCAGCAGTAACAAATGGAGGGAGAGAACAGTAATGAAAGTCTGAAGGGCAAATGAAGTAGCAGCAAGGGAAAAGTTGAAGGCTGGACAAGCTTTTGACTGGCACAGTTCCAGCTTCTGCATCAGATCTATGTATTATACGAAATGAGAAAAAGAAAACTGTAATTCCATATGGGGGCTCAAGTGACTCCATCAAAGACTTGAGCATTACTCTCAGTACCGTAGCAAGGGAGGGGTGAGTTGGGCATCTGCCCCAGGCGCCAAAGTGAAGGGACGCCAACAGGCGCTGCCCAGCTGGGACAGGGCTCAGGACAGAGCTGTGATCAGCTCATCTTGGGGAGGGAGAATGTGAAGATGGGGGGGCAGCTCCCACCACTGCATGCTCCCTTGGGCAAGTATGGGGCAGCATGTACCACCCAGTCTGTGCATGGGACAAGGGCGGGCTGCCACTGCAGGCTTTCCTCAGGTGCCAAACTACCTTTCTATGGTCCTGATTACTCTTGAGATTTGTACACTTACTAGAAATTGGAAAAAGATAGGATAAGATCTATTAAAACAAAAGCTTATGAGATGTATTAGTATTAGTTGTTGTTATTGTTATTATTTGTATTATAATGATACCAATAGTTTCGAAACAAGAAGTCTCCATCTCCTCACCCTTTTCACATTGTTCTTGTTGTTGTTTTTCCCTTCTCCTGTCTCTGGGGCCTTCTATCTCTAATGTTGATCTTCACCTTCTTGGACATTGCTACTAGAAGTCTAAGAGCCAGATCCACAGACAAATGAAGGCACTTAAAAGTTGGGTGTTGAAGCAACTAACTTTTAGGCATCTGGCCCCTGTGTGGAATCCAGAACCGTGAGTGAGGTTTCTTCTCCAGTGCATCGGGAGAATTAGAAACCTCACCAATGGTTTCTAGGACAGGCAGCTTGCTGAGCAGCCCTAAACTTGGGAAGCACACTTTTTATGGAGCTTCCCAGAGCTAGACCTCTGCTGAACATAGAATGAGTCTTAGACCTGGTCTCTTTTAGGGTGCAGATAGAAGTGACAATTTTCACCCGATCTGGCCACCAAAAGCAGTCTATAGCCATGACCAAACACAAATGCATGTCTTCAGACAGCTTCAAAAATTGCCCATCAGGTGAAAATCTGACCCCTCATTTCAAAACAGAGCATCTTCTGCAACTTGTGGCTGCCTGCCTGGCAGCCTGTTCCTGTTTTCAGAATAGGAGGGGGAAAGAGAGCAGAGGGAGTTTGGCTTGGGGGGTTTTCACCCACTACTAGAGGGTGGGGCCAGTGTATTGGAGCCCCTCTGAGGTAGGGGGCACCAGTTTACGCACCTCACCCTCCAGCCCCAGCTGGGGAACCCCTAAAATGAGCTCCATCTGCTCCCTTTCCCCCCTCCCATTCTGAAAACAGTGACAGGCTGTGGGGGGGCATTGCTAGGGGAAACTGGTTGCAGGGCAGTCACAGCTAGATTCCCATCCCCCCAGAACCAACAGCAAACTTTTGCTTGTTCCATGGGATTGTTTTAACTCAGATTGTTGTAACGTCCTGCAAAACATTCTCGGTTACAGTGGGGAGCTGCATTTCTGTCTGCTGCAGAACCCTCTCCTGAAGGTAGATGCCTACACTCTTTCTTTCAAAAACAGAACGGACACACTGGGCACGTATAGATGTGCTCCAGGAGTTGGGGAGGGGGGCTGTTACTACTGACAAGGAACTCTAAAAGCCACTGTAATTAAAGTGCCCAGAGTATCATGTGTATCATCATCTCCACGCTGAAAACTGGCAGCAGGGATGCTTTAACTAAAGCTCATTTGACAAGGTTCAGTTAAAGCACCCCCACTGCCATTTTTTTCAGTGTGGGGATACTGATACACATGACACTGGAGTCTGCTGAAATGCAGTAATTACCACACTCCAGCAGACTTGATTAATCAAGTCTGCTATGATGGACTGTAATTACAGCATGTTGGAGCAGCCTCGCTGCACATGAATAGGTGCCCTCTTCTTTTAAACCACAATATGGTGGTGCTGTCACTTTTTATATGGTATCCTGGTATTTACAGCATTCACTCAGGAGATGGGAGACCTAAACTCAATTCACTCATCCTGTGAGGATTCAAACCTACATCTTCAACCTCCTGCCTGTATTTTTTCCAATGACAAAATGTCACTTAAAATTAATAAACAGTCCTAAGAGCAGAAGTTCCCATTTCTCAGGAATCAGGCTCCCTCCTACATTCTCTTTTCTAACCCAGAGAATCTTAAATTCTTTTCTGCACCATGACACAACTTCAGTAGTAGGAGTGTAATGTTTCTATCTTGAAAAAGCTGAAATCTAGCAATTACGGTATTTCATAGGGGTCTAGGAGATTTGATTTTGAATCCTCAAGGAGAAGTAACTGAACCTGGTTACTTTCTGAGTGGGAGTTCCAACAATTAGTCTCTTGTATTAAAAGGGAAACCACCCTCCTGCCACTATGTCCTCCTCCTCCAGTTGTATTTTAAAAGAAAATGGAGGGCACAACTCTGTTTTGTGAAGAGACAGATTTGTTAAAACACATAGCCCTACTCTCAGACTACTCACTGAATTGAACACAGGCAGTGTGACCAAAGAACACCTAGTTTTGGTATCCAAATCAACGTAGTCAAACTGAGACTTTGCTCTGACCTACTACAATACCAACCCTGAGACAAAGACAACAGAATCCATCTGGTTGTCACCTATAGCCCCCAGGTCGGCTCTGGTACGGGGCCTGGGGAATATCAGCTTGTGCAGGGACACACTTCCACCCTGATCCACAAGCTAATTTGCTCTGGGCCCTGCCTCTGGCCCCAGGTGGCAGAACTAGCCTCCTGTCATCCAGCAGATGGGGGGGCCGCACCCCTGGGAGCAGTCCAGCATAGGCCATGCAGCCCTCCCAGGGGTGCAGGCAGCCCCTGATCTGCCTGCTGGATGACAGGAGGCTGGTGCTGCCATTTCCCTCCTCCACTTTGGGCTGGAGCCTGGGCTGTTCCCCGCCTCCACCTGCTACTTCAGGCCAGTGCCAGGGCTGCTCCCCACCTACCCCCCGCTGCTTCAGGTCAGGGCCTGGGCCTTTTCCACCCTCCCCTTTGGGCTGAGGCCATTTTCCCCTCCCCCCTGCCATTTCGGACCAGGGCCAGAGCCTGGGCCATTTCCCCCTCCCCTTCAGGCTGGACCTGAAGCTGTTCTCCCCTCCCCCGCCTCCCCCACTGCTTTGGGGTAGGGCCAGAGCCTGGGCCTGGGCCATTCTCCCCTCCCCCCACAGCTTCAGGCCGGGGCCCACAACCACAGTGGTGGTTGCAGCAGTGGTGGCGGTGGTGGCTGCAGCGGGGCACGGCCACCAGCTACCCTTCCCCTTCTCACTCTCCTCCCTCCCCTGTTCTCCGCCGCCTCCCCTCCCTGATGGCTGTTGTTGTGGGGGGCGCTGGCCCCTGGCTCCAAGAAGCAGACCCAGGGAGCCTTGCCCCCCTCCCTTCTGGCCCCTCAGTCCCCACTGTCATGACAGCGCTCCACCATCTGTCTCTGTGTAGAGCACTCTGATTGGCTGCCAAGACAGCCAATCACAGTGTGAATAAAGCATTATGAACAGGCAGGCAGGCAAGCAGACTAAGGCTTTTATAATATTAGAATGGAAATGTTTGGCCAGAAACCCCATCTCCCTATTAATTTGTGTTTCAGGGTAACAGACAACCATGAAGTCCATGAAACCCATCCCCAGTACCTCAAAAAGCTGCAGGAGTGACTTAAATAGCCGTATCATCTGGCCATGGCAACTGCCCGTAGGAACACCGATAGAAACAAGCACAAATATGGATCACAAGTGCAGGTACAAGATCGTCAACCTGGTGGCAGAGTGGTACTGCAGAATCTCAGCCTAGCAGGAAAACACAAGCTAGCTGACAGGTGGAAGGCCACTCCTTATTTGATTGTTGTTCTCCTGGGAGACCTACCTGTCTATAAGGTGAGACCTGAAGAGGGGTCAGGCCCAGATAAGATAGTACACCAAAACCTGTTGTTACCTGTCAGGAAACTAGTGTCCCCGACCCCCACTGTCCCCAGGTTAAAAAGTGGAACCCCAGAAAAGAAAGACTCCAAGAGGGCAAGGTCATCTAAAGCCGGTCACCAAACATTAATGCATAGATAGCAGCTTCCTCTGGGTCCTGACTCAGACAGTGATTCAGAAGAAGGCTGTCTAAGAGGTACAGGTGCCAGTGGTGGGATGTACTGTCCACCCCCACCCAGTGATGATCCAGAGGAGGATCCTAGTGGATTGTTGCCTGTAGCTCAAACCCTGGTGGGTAATGAGGATCATGCCCACAAAACATTAAATTCACAAGCTCTGGAGTTCACCCCTTTGTGAGACCAGTTAGGAACTCCAACTGAACTAGGTACAGGAGTGGAGGAGAGTTCCCTAACCCCATTCCCCCCAGCTACAGGGGGAAACCCTTGTGCATCCACCCCAGCCACTCCCAGGCCTGAGAGAAATAGGCAGCCTGTACAGCGACTAATAAATTATGCTCCAGCAGTTGCCTCAGAGACACCTATTGCTTTACCATGGAGATGCTAGAAAATGTTGATTTGCCGAGACATCAAATTCCTGACTGGGGAAAGAATGTAGCACACCCAAAATATGCAAGTCACTTTGTGCTATAAAGTGTGTTCTGGTTTTGTGTTGCTATGTATCTTGTTTGTGCTGTATATTGTACCTTAGCGAGGACTGGAAGAGGACCACTTCCCATCCTCCTCACTGTGTCCAGACCACTGTCTTAAGATTCCTAAAAAGAACTTGTCAAACCAGTTTAGTGACTCTGGCCAAATCCAGGAGCGCTGACCACCTTTGAATTGATTCATCTGCATTAGCGGTGTTCCAATGATAATGTTTCTTGATTGGGAACCTGTGATGAGATCCAAAAAGTTATTTAAGATTCAGGCCACCTGGGCTGGGGGGGGGTCTCTTTGTTTTTTCCCCTGGGTTCCCTCTGTGGAGGGGAGGGGGAACACTGGAATGCTTGCTGGAGCCTGAGGCCAGGTGGTACAGAGAGTCAGGGTTTCAAGTCAGGTAGCAGTGTGGGGTTTGGACTGGATATCCTGGGCAGGAGCTGGTAACACACCCCCACACCCACTCAGGGAGGAACAGAAATCGGCACTCCACAGCAGCTGGGGAGAGTTGCATCAACTCAATGAAGGGCCCTTCACAATGCAGAGGGAACTGGCAACCTCCAGGAGTCAGCAACATCAAGGGAGATGATGCACCCAAATTCCCAGGTATTAACATCTTTTGGGTAGAGACTCCCTTACTCTTGAGCCTAGGGTCAAAGGCTCCCCAGTAGGGGTATGGGAGATACAGGGTATACTCTGAACCAGGACAGTGTTGGGTTTCTTTCTTGACCATATTTTGTGTTCTGCTATTTGTCTCTGTAATAAATCAGGGGTTTGTGTTCATATTGCTTGCAAGGGAAGGGTTGTTGGTTTCATTGCACTCCCTGGTGCAGGGGTGGGCAAAATGCGGCCCGGGGGCCAGATGTGGCCTGCCAGGCCATTCTATCTAGCCTGTGGGGCCCCTAAAAAATTTAGAAAATTAATAGTTATCTGCCCCTGGCTGCCTGTCATGCAACCCTTGATGGCCTGCCAAAACTCAGTAAATGGCCCTCCGCCTGAAATAATTGCCCGCCCCTGCCCTAGTGGTTCATTTAGTGTTTCCCAGGCAATCTGTGTCAGGGCTTGAGCTGAGGTGAAATATACTGAACACCCCAAAATTGAACCTGGCCCTTGTTACTGCTGACAGGTGCATAGCAGAAGGGGCACAACAAGCACCCAGTTAGGGTTGTGATTCAATTTTTTCCTGCCTGGCAGTCTGGGTTTAGTCCATACCAACTTCCTTTTTTACCTTCTCTCCATCCTTAATACAATTATCATGGTAAGTGCACTTGAAAGTGCTGTTTCTAGTGTTCTCGTTCTTGAAGCACTCTTCTTCCTCCTTCTTCTTCAACTATGTCTACATGGTTAATTTATAATATGCAGTAGCAGAGCCTCTAAGCATGTTGTTCTGCTTTGGCAGGATCCTCCCAAAAATGGAAGCAGCATCCATAGCAGGTTATTTGGGTCTGTCATTCAGCAGAGCTAATTAGTTGACTCCCAAGTATTGTGCAGTTAAGGCAACACTACTAACCAGTTGAAGAGACTACCTCTGATTTCAAAGTCAGTCTGCCAGAACTGCTCAGCATTTGTGAGGGTGCCCCAACCTGGGACAATGAATCTGCTATATAGACTCAGCCTTTCTTTCTTCAACTATTTTACATCCCAACTGAAGAGAGCATAAACTTTAACAATATAATCATCTTTTAATTTTGCTGAAGACTATAAAGCACATTGAAGTGGGTGTGAAAGAAAGGGAGAGGTATGGGGGAATAAAAGAAAAAATTCTCTCAAAGCAGAGCAAAGAATGAAACAAGGTTGACACGATGGCTGCTGGCCAGGCTCTGAGAGGCGGGATCACCACAACTGCATGCCCAAAAGGCCCCCAGGACCTCAGATAAGGTTGCTGGGGTCAGCCCAGTGCTGGCCTCATCCTCCCCTACCCCACCCAGAGTAACCTGCCATGTACCAGGGGACAAGTGGCACAGGCATTCCAGAGGGACAAGTAGCAGTGACACAAGATGTGCTGCTGCTTCTTGTCTTCAGGGAAACGTCCACACTTGTGTGGTTGCAGCCCGCATGGGCAAGTCACTGTTGAACACATTCTAAATGAGATCACAGGGGGACCTATAGTTAATATTGTGAATATCTTTGGAAATACATGCAACCCTAATTTCTTTGTATCCATTAACACAGCAGGGAAAAATAATAATGGAAGAGGGTGAAAGTGGAAGAATTTAAGCACCATTGTGCCAACAGCCCAATCCCACCTGTAGGGTAATGTTACACATTTTAGTATAATTAAAATTTAGAATTAGTTACTAATGGATTTTTGTGAGACCTCTCTGGTGTCTGGTGACCTCAGACTTCTACTTTTAGAAAATAAGAGAAACAGAGGCCAAGAAGTAAGCACGCTAACAATTATAAGAAAGAAAGATGAATGAACCTCTGCCAAATGTTATAAACACAGGTTAGTTTGGTTGATTAAACTAAGATAAATCATTCTTAGTGATAAAAATAGGGCCTAGCCCTGCCGTTGATAAATGCACAAAGCTGCAGCTAACATCAATTAGTTCCAAAGCATTTTATGATACAAAATCCAAAAACATATATTCTGAGACTAGCACTATTGTCCAGTGTAAGATGAAAGCTTATTGGCTGAGCTGGCAGAATTCAAGAGGCCATAATGCAAAGGCCTCCACAATTTGAATCCAACCAGGGATGCACAGAGGAACTGTGAGTAGGGGTCTCTCTTAACACTGAGCACATCACAGGAAGAGTTTCTCTGGCAATCCTGCATAACTCAGGATGAAAGGCTATGGTAGGAATTGACCGAACAAGGGGAGATTACTGAGATGTATATTTCTGAGTGTTCAAAGTCCTTATGTTCCCTGTAATCCTCTTTATGTGGATAGATTTCACATCTTCAACCACAAAGAACTTAAGCCTTATCATTTATGCAAGTACAATAGAGTTCATGCTCAAAGGCTGAATTTACCACTATTTCCTATCAATGAATGAATCATTGGTACAATTTAAGATTACTAATGAACAAATTCAAATGAATGAAAAACAAAATAATTCAAGAATGGTCAGTGCCCATTAAGCTTCCCTTACCTTTTTTGCCCAAGGTTAGGAAAAAGTTCACACACGAGCTCTCTAATGGTGTTAATTATAAACTAATGAGAAAAACTTCTGACAGGACAATGATGTTGATTTCCTTAAGCAACTGATTATTCATGTAACACAAAATTACATCCAAATGAAAGCTATACTAGCTTTCGATTAGCACTCATTATAAAGCAGTAAGCTATACCAAATAAACTTTGAATTCTACTTAAGAAGGTATTTTAAATTTTTGCCTCTTTAAGTAAGTTTTTTTGTTTATTTGAATTTGGAATAGAAATGTGCCAAGTTTATATAAAATATCAGAATGAGCTAGGAAAACTATGATATACCAGTAAAAGAAAGACCTGGGACTAGATTAGTGGTTATCAACCTTTTTAGAACCAAGGCATCACTAAGCAAATGCCAGCTCTTAGTTTTTACTCACTTTTTGATTAAAGGAAAATAAAAGATCAATTCTTGTGTTGCAGAGAACTCAGAAAGAACATAACAGGTCAGAATGTTTGTAACACTATGGACTCCTATTTGAACTCTTTGGCCACATCCAGATGAGCTTGAATGTTTGGTTTCCCAGGGACAAGAAGCAGCGGCACACCTTGTGCCGCTGCTTCTTGTCCCTGGGGAATGCCTGTGGTACGTGCAGCAGGTTACCCCAGGTGGGGTAGGGGAGGCTGGGACCAGCAAATGTGCTGGCCCCAGCAGCTTTACCTTGGATGCTAGGGGCCAGGGAAGCTGCAGCCACAGCTTTCCTACAGCTTGGACCCTGGCCCGCAGCCGGAGCATGGCTCTGATGGGCCAGGTTCCAGTTTTGGGGAGCACATGCTGCAGCCACATGCACCACCCCGTTTCTTTTTCCCCACATGAGTTTTTTTGACCCTGGGAATTCCAGGGGTCAAAAAAAAACTCCTGTGTTGCAGGGTAGAAGCACAGGCAGTGCCTGAATGTTCAGTGTATAGCACCACAGACATTTCATACCATATGACCATGCTCATCTGGACACAGCCTTTGGGTTCATTTTGTAAATCACATTTGCACAGCTATCAGAGCTAACATTGTGTGGCACACTGCAGCACCCTGAAAAAGATACAAGATACCCCAGGTTGCTGTGGCATCATAACTGAGAAACACTTGACTAGATCAACAAAAACATGGAACTGAGAGAGGCCTTCCTGGGTCACTAAACCCATTCCTGACTAGAACTCATGTTATACAACCCCTTTTAAAAACTCGCCAAATACCACCATGAAATTATTTATTTTTCTTGTCCCACTATTTCTGTTCATAAACTGTTTCAGAACCTACTGCCCTGATGGTTAGACACCGTTTTCTAATTTTCAGGCTACATTTACCCTCCTGATAATCAGCTTCTTTTCTTCTGCTAATTATGAATCTGCTGTCCTTAAAAATTTCTCGCAGCCCCTCCCCTCTGCTGTTTTTCACTATGCTGTGCCTGGCTTCCTGTGATCAGAGAGATGACAAAGAATGCCTTGCATTTGAAAGCTTGTCTAACTTTATCCCAACAACATAGTTGACCGAATACAAGAGATGAGCCTAAGAAATCCATCTTAATATAATTATAGCGACAATCATGTGCCCTATTCGTATCATAGGCTAAAGAAGCCAAGGCCATTTAGTCTCTTCTTCTAATACACTCTCCATCCCCTTTATCCAAACAACCCTTTTCTGCAGATGTTACAGTTTGAACTAATCTTTCTTGAACATAGATAACTAGAAGTATACATGGTATTTTACAACAACCTAATGCTATGGCCTTAATACTTCACTGTCTCTTCTGGTAATCATTACCTGGTGCTCCCAAGATTGCATCTGCCTTTTTCATAGCCTTATCATATTGGTTGGTCGTGGTCATCCTATGACAGAATAACACTTTCTTTATCTTTATTGTTTGAGCTGCTACCTTAGAGAATATATTCCCATTATTTTGGTATTGTTATGCAGGTGCATAGTCTTTCGCTTTCTGTTTTAAATTGCATTCCATTTCTATTACTTTAGGGCTTCAGTTCATCTACTGCTTCCTGTAGGACAGTCTGATCTTCCCCTGTGTTGACAGTGCTTCCCAGATTCATTTAAGCAGCATCTCTACTATTTTGCTTATTTTGCTTCACTCATTAATGAAAGCATTAACGAACTTTATTATAAAAGTATTCAAGGCCAATTCTTGAGAAACTCAAGAAAATCAACACAATCCATTTCCACCTTGCCTTTAGCCAGTTTCTTAACCGCCCTACTTTACTCATCCCTATCTTCTCTAGTTTCCCTAGCCATGTCCCTGGTATTACTGTACTGAATGCTGTTCTATAGCCTAATAGATAAGGTACTGACATTTCTTTGTTTAGAAAATCAGAACATTGGTGACTAAATTCTGACTAATTGCGTACTAATTGCTTTAGGTTCTTGAGTTTCAAAACCTCAAAAAGCTGCCCCTCTAACCCTGGAAGTGTTTATAATCCCTATGGATAATCCCTAGACATTCATTTTTTCTGCCAACAAAGCTCCCTTAAGGTCATTAATGATCTGTTGATGATAATGCCCAGAACTTCTTTAGTGTTAAATAGCTCAGCACCTATCTTATATCTAAGCCTCATCAGAATCTGTAAACTAGGTATTCTCTGACTCTCTCACCTGCAGAGCCCAATGTAGTCAGCACTCTTAGAATACATCTTATGAACTAATTCCCATAGAAACTTCAACTGGAGAAGATGATTTCCCCCTTTGCCAGTAGCCAAATGGTTAGAGCATATACCCAGGGTGTAGTAGATTGAGATTCAATTTCCTCCTCTGCCCAAGAGGATTTGAACCTGAATCTTACCATCTTGGATTACTGCCCTAAAGTTTTGGCTTTCTTAATTGTTGCTGTTGAAGCTGTTTCACTTTGCATGAAATAATTAAATATTCCTTGGGCAACAAAAGTGGCAATGGCTCCAAATCCAAGTGGTTAGAGCGCTTGTACCAGGGAAGAAATACCTAAGGCCTAGGTCACAGTCCACAGGAAATACTTAAAATTAAATACTTGGGTACTGGCAGCAATCCCTTGATTTGAGGATGATCTGTACCTGCTTCACCTCAAATCAGGCTGCCACTTACTTGAGTGCCATTGGAGTCAATTAGCAGCTAGTTCCTCCCAGCTCTTCTTGTCAGCATCTTTTTTCTTGAGGTTTGCCTTTGATGCATCTTTTCAGCATTTTCTCTGATCACCATGAGATCTCTCTACCCAGTAAGCTGGGAGTAGAGTATTTGTCTGGGGAGTCAAGAGTTAGGTATCCATGTGCAATGTCCTGCCTGGTGAAGTTGAGGATCACCATCTCAATGCTAGTACCATTGACTTCAGCAAGAATGCTAGTATTTGTGTGGTGATCTTTCCATTTGATGTAGAGGATTGTATAGAGGCATCATTGGTAATACCTCTCCAGGCTCCTGAGATGATAATGATAGGTCACCCACATCTCACATCTGTAAAGAAAAGGGGAGGATGACTATGTTGTAGACCTGAATCTTGGTGTCTTTCCAGTGACTGCAATCAATAAAAACATGCCAAAGAAATTTCCTAAAGGAAGTACTTGTATATTGGATCTCCTTATCTATGTTCACTGTCTGAGAGACATGGTTACCAAGGTAAGGGAAGTGCTCAACTACTTCCACGGTCTTTTCCTTGATAGTAATTTGAGGACAGGGGTCACATTCATGGCCTGTAGCAAGCTAATAGAGCAATTCAGTCTTCTCAATGTTGAAAGACAGGCCCAGAGTTCAGTAGACTTCTGGAAAGAGATTCAGCACAGTCTATAGGTTGTCCTAAGTGTGTGCAAAGGTGTGCAGTCATCAGTGTATCGAAAGGTCAAGGATGGTTGTTTTGAAAACCTTGGTCTTCAAGCAAAAGTGTCCCAGATTGAAAAGCCCTCTGTCCATTCAATATTCAATGTCAATTGCAGAAGAAAGGCAGTCTTTGACAAGAACCAGGATGATGGTAAAAATAAGTGAAGAACAGAATTGGGGCAATTATGCATCCTTGCTTGACCCCAATTTAGATAACAAATATTCTGTCTCTAATCCACCACAAGGAAGAGTCATAGTCACCTGGTCATGGACGAGCCTCAAGACCTTGATGTATATTACAGGGTATCCAAATCTGGTACTTTCCACAAGGCTTCATGATTGATGGAGCCAAAGGCATTAGTAGAATAAATTAAGGCCACATGCAGGTATTGATGTTGTTCCTGACACTTTTCTAGGACCTGGGCAACAAAGATCCTGTCAATTGTCCCATGGGATGGTCTGAAATCATGCTAAGATTGCAAGAGGACTTGATCAGCAAGAGGCAGAAGATGGTTCAGGAGGATGCAGGTGAATTTCACAGATGACACCAAATTATGGAGGAGCATGGTCATGCTCAAGGACAGGCTGGCAATACAGGCTGACCTAGACAGGCTTGTGAGGTGGGCAGATCTTAACCTGATGATGTTTAATATGGAGCAATGTAAAGTGCTCCATCTAGGGGGAAATAATCCACAACACACTTACAGGTTCAG
>NW_005842237.1:825690-830666 GCF_000455745.1 Alligator sinensis
CCAGTACCACAACTAAAAGAGACCTGGACATCATGATAGACCACAGAATGAACATGAGCCACCAATGTGATGCTGTAGCTGGCAGAGCAAATCAAACACTGGCATGCATCTACCAATGCATCTCGAGCAAGACTAAGGATGTCATCCTCCCACTCTATTTGGCCTTGGTGAGACTGTGGCTGGAGTACTGCATCCAGTTCTGGGTGCTACACTTCAGGAAGGATGTGGAGAAGCGCAAGAGAGTCCAAAGGAGGGCCATGTGCATAATTAGAGGTCCAGAGAGCAGGCCACATGAGGAGAGGCTAAAAGACTTGGGACTGTTCAGCCTGAAGAAGAGAAGACTCAGAGGGGACTTGGTGTCAGCCTATAAGTGTATTAGGGGCATACATCAGGGCCTGGGGGAGCATATGTTCACCAAGGCACTCCAGGGGAAAGCAAGGAACAATGGGCACAAACTGACTGAAGATCACTTCAGACTGGACATAAGGAAAAACTTATTTACCAGTCGAATGCCAAGGGTCTGGAACAGGCTCCCTCCAGAGGTGGTACAGTCACCCACCCTGGCAATCTTCAAAAAGAGTCTTGATGCCCACCTTGCTGGGGTCACTTGACCTCAGCAGTCTTTCCTGCCCAAGTGCAAGGGACTGGATCTACTGATCTTGTAAGGTCTCTTCCAGCCCATAACATCTATGAAGATTTTCCCTGCTGTGGAAAGAAGAGAGATACTTCCCACATGCCAACTTAAAGACAGTCATGATAGTGACATTCCCCAGACATTTCCTCATTGTTCCAGATTCAAAGAATACATTTTTGGAGTCTCATTACCAGCTCCTCACTACCAGCCTTGAAGATTTCAGCAGGTATATTTTCCAGTCTGATAGATTTGTTCTTGATTTCCTTGATGGAAAGCCAGATTTCTAGGGTTGGCAAGGAATGGACCCTTTCAGGGTGCTGGGGTATGGACTCGATGTTGGCATCTGTCACAGTCAACTTGCAATTCAGAAGCACCATGAAGTCTTCTTTCCATCTAGCTTGGATAGATTCATTGTCTTTGAGGAGCATTGAACCATCTTGCAAATCACAAGAATGTAGGACTGTGGATGGCTAGACCATAGATGGCTTTCAATGCTTGGAAGAAATGATGCATGTTATGTTTGTCAGCACAGAGCTCATAAAGTCAGCTCCTTGGCTTTATCTTGCAAGTCACCACTTTTTCTGATTTTCTGGATTCTCCTCTGAACTTCAAATTTGAGAAGTTTGCATGTCTCCTGATGAGATGTGGTGTCATCTTGCTAAGCATAGTAAGCACTTCTCTTCCAGTCAAAAAGGGTTTAGATCTTGGCATTCTCCTCATCAAACTATTCTTTATGTTTATGGATGGCATCGCCAGTGGATTCATTGCTCACAACTGAAGGCAACACTGAGGAACTGTGGAAGCGGTTTTAAACCATGGTTCATATGGCCTGTGCTGAATAAAATACTTAAACAGTCTACAGATCTCTAACCACTGAGCTCTTATGGAAAGGGTTGGGGGAGGAGGGGAGATAAGGATTTCCTTCTCCCCTGCTCATCTTCTATAAGAAAAGCCTTGTATAGGCACCTAACTCCAGGACATGGTTTAAGATTATGGTAAGTGAATTTCTGCAGACCTGAGGTGCCAAAGTCACCAAGGGGCATGCTTATGATGCATACCTCTCTCTCCAGTTTTTCATAATGGATGTTTAGACTGCTGATGTTTATGAATCCCAATCATAGGCACATAGGTGATTGGTGCATCCGGAGTCGGGGAGGGTGGGGCACTTGCTCCCCCAGCGGCCAGTCAGCGACCAGGGTGAGGCAGCCCATGGGCAATTGCACCAACCTGGAAGTGCCAGTGGCACACCCAGAAAGGCCAGGGATGTGCCTGCAAGTGCCAGCAGCACTTCTCCTAGCACCCCCACTTCCTGGCTGGCACTCTCAAAGGGGGCACCAGCGCACCCACCCACCCATCGTCTAAGCAGGGAATGCTGCCTGTCAGAGGATGCACCAGTGCTCTCAGGGGGTGCATGTGCATCCCTGTGCACCACCTGTATATCGCCACTGCATAGGCACTTAGCTCCGCCTGTACAGCCAGGAACCTTAAGTTAGTTGTTGTAACATAGCACTACAAGTCTAAGTTCTCTTGTAGATCTAGTCCATACTCCTGTATTAACAGTCTACAATTAAAAGATTAAAATGATCAACAAAATAACAAAGCAGGTTGGAAGTTTACACCTTTTTAGATTTTAGATGTGGATATAATCTTTCTATTACCTTTTCATGCACTGTAAAATAAATTATTCTCTCAGGGTTTGGGAGAAAATAAACAGACCAGGTTTATACTAAAGTAATCAGCCTCTACAAGGGTCTAGCAAAAGGATCAGACATGAAATACAGCCCTACAACTTACATGCACTAAAATCTGGAATAAAATTACCACATGAATATCAGTAATAGTATTTTTCTCAAAACTGGTGATTACCTGTTTAGGTTCCCTCTAGTGGGAAGGTACACTAAAGTAGCCTACTGCATGAAATTACCCCAGAGCAGATGTTCACTACAAACAGCAGTGTAATTTGCATCAGTGTATAAAACCAATATAAACTACATTACTATAAATACATTGTAGACTAATTCTGCAATCAGGGCTATGAAACATCAAACCAGTGGGTTAACTTACAGCAAAATTTATCCTTGCAATATGAGCCAGAACATGAGAAACTGACATTTTTGCTGATATCAATCATAATTCAATGGTACAAGAACCTTTCAAGCCACGGAAATCAGTGGAAGTTATAGTTGACCCAGAATTTCACCCAGAAAGTTATTCAGTTGAAACACATAAATGAAATGGCCCAAACTTGATAGAAGATATTTTGTGAAGACTGAAAGTTTGCAGTTTGAACATACTCAAATTTCAACCAAAAAAGAATCTAGTTTTATGTTTTGGGGTTTTTTTGCTAATTTTTAGTCATACATGATACATGAAATCCAGGCTTTAATGTGAAAGAATAGCAGCTTTGGTTCTTCAGGGCTACCTTTGGAGAAAAAAATAATACATTTACATTTATCAGGTTGGTGTCTCTGGCAACCATTGTAAGCTCAACTCCAAATAAGGAATGTAAATGTATTACATTGGACTTCACAAAACTATAGAAAAAGTCCAAAGAAGTAATAATTAAACTATTCCAAATAATATGTTACAATCACAATGGCATTCTTCATGCTTTATTTTTGTAAAGCCTTCATAGCATGAAACATTCTAATCATAACAGTAAATGAAGTTGATCTGTCAAAATGTTATTCAGATATGGTGATACTGACACCTTTCTTCTTTTTTTTCTTAATGAAGGTATTATAATGAAGCATCAATAGAAACAAGAACACATCCTAGGGAAACTGATGTAGCCTCCAAGCTCTTTGTGCATTTTTCTATGGAAAGTTCAAGTACTCCTTGAATCCTGGATAGTTTCAACATCTGTTGTTTGAATTAAATCTCAGTCAGTAGTTTTTCTTTATAGTGAAAATTATTTAAAAGGGTACATATTCAGGTTTTTATTCCTTTGTATTTAACCATGTTTTTGTAAGCAGATCACTTAAAAGTAATTGTTCATATGAAGGCCAGAAAGTGGTTCTTCACTGATGTCCTTATAAGCTGAAGTCTATTTAAGAACTGAAGATTAATATTATAAAAGCTTTTCTATTATGAATTCCTAGTTCAATACACTCAAATAATGAAAGCTAAAACCAAAGAAATTATAATACTCGGAAAAAATATCTATATGGATGCTTTGGTAATGGAAAGTAGGATAATGATAAATATATTGAATACATACACACACGCACATACACTTGTATATAGTGATTAAAAAGGCTAAGTGGGCTGAAATCCACCTAGCTGTACTGGTAGGTAGGGCTGTGCAAAACACCATCATTTCATTTCAATATCCATTTTGCCAGGGACAGTGTTTCATTTTGTTGTTTTGTTTCATTTCAAAACTGTTTTGACAAGTTTCAACATTTTGCCCATAGGCTATAATGGGGAATCATGAAAATGCCTAAGCCTTTGTCATTTCTTGCCTGATTTGGACAAAAATGGCAAGGATGGTAGCCCCTTCTGAGGGCATGAAGCCTGCCAAATTTCAAGGAGATAAGTGCAGAGGTTTCTGGGAAGCTGCATCTCAATCCCTTCAAAGCAAAATCCTGACACGTGCCGGCAGCTGCAACCTCCTGTCATCCAGCAGGCAGATCTGGGGGCTCACACCCCTGGGAGGGCTGTGGGGCTGTGCCAGACTCCTCCCAGGGGTATGGGCCCACAGATCTGCCTGCTGGATGAGAGGAGGCTGCCACTGCTGCCTGGAACCAGCGCTGGGTGTAGCCCACACTCAGCACCAGAGAACATTGCTGCTGCCACCTGGTACCCCTCTCATCTGGGGCACAGATCCAGGGGCTCACACCTCCAGGAGGAGTCTGGCACAGCCCAGCAGCCCTCCTAGGGATGTGAGCCCCTGGATCTGTGCCCCAGATGAGAGGAGGCTGCCCTGTCACCTGGGACCAGCACCCCAGCACTGGAGCAAATTGCTGCTGCCACCTGGCCCAAGCAGGCTGCCACCTGTCCCAGGCAGCAGCAGCAGACTGAGCCTCCTCTCATCCAGCGTGCAGATCTGGGGACTCCAAATGATAGTCTCAGGGAGGATAGAGAGATGAACAGAAAGAGGACAGAGTGAAGAGCACACAGAGGTCCAAGCCAAGCCAGGGGCAGTGCTACCATAAGTCGTATGAAAACAGGCAAAATATTAAGAAAAAATTTCACAATAAGGACTGTTTATTTGGACCTGAGTGGTCTGCTGTGCTTCAATCCCCCTCTCTGAAGAAGAAAACCTCCCTTCCTGGGAGCTGACCAAAAAGAAGGATCTTTCCAAGGTGGGGGTGCTACAGATTGCCAGGACAGCCAGGGA